>NC_089220.1:84861047-85206752 GCF_963924675.1 Phocoena phocoena | reverse complement strand
ATTTACCTCTCGTAGGTCTTGTACCGGTCGGTAATTATTAGTTCCTGGCTTTTTAACTGGCAAAAGAGGGGTATTCCATGCAGATTGGCACCTTACCAGGATCCCTAATTCCAGCAACCTTTGTATTTGAGGACGGATGCCATCTCGGGCTTCTTTACTCATGGGGTATTGGCGGACCGTCACCGGGGTGGCGGTTGTTTTAAGTTCTACCACCACGGGGGGCCGATATTTTGCCATTCCCATCCCGGCAGTTTCTGCCCAAGCCTGTGGAAACCTAGTCATCCAATCCTGCATGTCAGCTTGTGGAGGCGAGGGTGTTTCATATATCCTGTGTTCATCTTCCAGCTTCATGGTCAAAATTTGGAGTAATCTCCCTTGGTTGTCAGTTATGGTGGGCCCTTCTGGTTGAAAGTGGATCTGGGCCCCCACCTTAGAGAGTAAGTCTCTGCCTAGCAGAGGGTATGGGCACTCAGGTATGACCAAGAATGAGTGGGTTACTCGTCCCACCCCAAGACCTACTGTCCTTCGTGTGGTCCATGAGTACTGCTTATTTCCTGTAGCCCCCTGGACCCATGACCTTTTAGTTGAAAGGGGGCCCTTTGAGTGGAGGAGGACTGAGTGCTGGGCTCCGGTGTCCACCAAGAACTGGACGGGTTCCCCCTCCACTTTAAGAGTTACCCTGGGCTCGGGGAGAGGGTCCGAGCCCTGACTTCCCTAATCTTCCTCTTCCAATGTTAAGATTTTATCTCTGGTTGGCCTTCCCCCGTTCCTTTTTTTAGGGCATTCTCTTGCCCAGTGACCTTTTTCTTTACAGTAGGTACATTGGTCCTTGTCTAATGGCCGCCTTCTATCCGTTGTTCGCCCTTCCTGTCTATTTCTGTCTCTACTGTTTCCTCCTCTGACTACAGTGGCCAGTATCTTACTCAAATGTCTTTCTTGCCTCTTATCTTGTCTTACCTCACGAGCCTCTTGTTCCTTCTGCTTTCTTTCTTCTCTTTCTTCTTCTGTCTCCCTCTTATTATGTACCTTATCTGCCTCTTTTACTAAGTCCTGAAGGGAGAAACCTTGTAGGCCATCCAGCCTTTGTAACTTCTTTCTAATACCAGGGGCCGCCTAGTCAATAAAGGCCATTGCTATGGTGGCCTTATGTTCCTCAGAGGTTGGATCATAAGGAGTGAATCGTCTAAAAGCCTCCATTAAGCGTTCTAGGAACACGGTTGGCGATTCCTGGGGCCCCTGAGTTACCTCTCTTACCTTAGCCAAATTCGTGGGGCACCTGGCCACTCCATGGAGACCCGCCACCAGAGCCTGGCGATACATTTTCAGGTGCTCCTTACCTTCCGGGGTATTAAAGTCCCAATTCGGCCTGACGAGTGGAAACCCGGCATCAATCTCGTTAGGCAACTGGGTAGGTTGTCCATTGGCGCCTAACACATTCTCTCTAGCTTCCAGGAGAACCCGTTGCCTCTCCTCAGTTGTGAGGAGAGTCTGGAGGAGCTGTTGACAATCATCCCAGGTGGGTTGGTGGGAGAAGACAAGAGACTCTATTAGAGCAGTAAGAGCCTGTGGGTTTTCAGAGAAAGTAGGGTTATGCATCTTCCAGTTATAAAGATCTGCAGAGGAAAAGGGCCAGTATTGAAGGGGCCTATTCCCGTGGTTATCGGGGGGGCCATATTCTCTAAGGGGTAAAGCAGTGGAATCCGGGGAAACAGCCCTCCGGCTTCTGGTGCCCGCCGAGGGACCCCCTCCTTCCGCCATAACAGGTGGCCCTACTGGTGCGGAGGGTTGTGAAGCTGGGGGTCCTAGGGGCGGCATGGGATTTAGGGCCGGAGGATAAGGAGGTGGGGGATCTAGAAGAAGCAAATCAGACTGCAGGTCAGGATATATCGCCTTTGGCGGGTCCGGGGCAGCAGATGACTTTTCCGTGTCTGGGGTTTTCTTCAGGGCCAATATCTCCGATTGTGCTGGAGCGCATGCAGACGTGCCTGTTGAGGAAACAAAGGACCAGACCCACGGAGGCGGGGAGAGAACTAGATCTTCCCAGACCAGGATATATGGTATCTGGTCTGGGTGTCCGTGGGGTCCTGTGTTAAAGACCCTAGACTTGACTAGCCCAACCTTATCTAACAAAAAAGATCCTTCGGGTGGCCACCCTGTCTGAAATGTAGGCCACTCAGAGGTACACAGCGTTTGCCATTTTCCTCTCCTTACTTCTACCGAAAGGTTGTGGGCCCTAGCCCTAACTTCGGTCCAGTGGCTTAGGGTAAGAGAAAGAGGAGTCGTCATAGTTTGTCCCATTGTCATCCATCAAAAGAAAGATAATAGTACAGAAAAACAATAAAATTTCAAAAGACACACATTGATATTGCCGCCGCGAACTTAAACCCGAAACCAACTCAAATTCAGATGGCAGCTTATATAACCTGCCAGAACCAGATGAAGGGGAGACAAAATTTGTTTCTCCTTCCAGATGGACCACCAGGGCGTCCCCCGGGGCCCGTGGACACCAGCTATCGGCACGTCTGCCTAGCCAGGAGTCCAATACAGATTTCACAGCAAGCCGGTTCGCACGGCTTTTTCCTAACGGCGGCTAGCAACAAACGAACGACAAACAAACAGACAATTAGGCTTAAGCCTACCTGATACCTCCGACTCCCGATGTTCTTGTGACCCGGGGGCGAGTGGGGATCCCGGACGAGCCCCCAGATGTTAGACCCAAACGGTCTACGAGGGATTCCAACTCGCCCAAGAACCGCCAAGAGTCGAGAGCCGTTGCAACACGCAAGAGGTTTATTAGGAGCCGATGCACCGGGGTTCCCTGAACCTCACGCAGGAGGCCGATGGGGAACCCCTAAAAGCGGAATCACATACTTTTTATAGGTTTCTTTACTCATAGGGCGGGTATATTCTCACAATGATTGGGTAAATGTGGTGACTTTTGAATTCATTGGCTTAGGAACTTTTGCCCCACCTTCTGGCCGTTACAGTTGTTTGTTCATTGTGGCGGTGAGGGCATATACCTGTTATGGGCAACTGGAAAATTACCCGCTGGCTGGAAAGTCCCCGTCAACTGAAAAACTCCAAGAATTGGTTTCGATAGGGAGAAGGAGTGGTGCAAGAGGTTGGTTTACGGGAACAAGTGAGGGGGTGGAAAGTCCCTAAAGGCCCCACATAGTCATCTAGGGAACACCAAGGTACGGTTCCCCAAATGGGTTGGGATGGAGGAGACTGGAGGTTTCTGTGTTGGACATTTTAAATTTGAGGTGCTTGATATATGCATATCCGAGCAGAGATGTCAGGTGGGCAGGTGCAAACACAAGTCTGGAACTTGGGAGATAGGTCGGGGAGATAATTGGGTTGACTACATGAAGCAGAATATAGATGGTTGTTGAAGCCATGAAGCTGGATGAGGTCTCCCAAAAATGGGGGTGGGGGTGGGGCGGACAGAAGGGAAGAAGCAGAAGCCTATGCCCTTCTGCTCCCCACCTTCTAGACGCCTGGTGGAAACAGAAGAGCCACCAAAGAAGACTGAGAAGGAATCGCCAATGAGGTTGGAAGAAACCAAGGAAGCCAAGAGACTTTGTCTATAAACGACCCATACTTTTATCAGAGTGGGTTGTCAGTAAATATCTTCAGGAAGCACAAGCTTTGTGGCTGCTTGTTGGTGTCTTTGCAGCCTCTGGTGCACACCTGGAACGCTGAGTGACAGGTGGCTGACTGCAGGCCTCAGAGCCCACGCAGCTTCCCATTATCTCTGACATCAAGGCTGATACCTCTGCCTGGCTCCAGAGGCCTGACGAAATCGGACCCCACCCCAGCTGCCCACCCTATGGCCCGGCACCCACCCTTCCCTCCTGGCGGGACTCACCCTACTCTGTGCCGCCTACATGGTGTAAGGCAAGCTCATTCCCACCCCTTCACCTGGATTCTGCTGCTTCCCTTCCTGGAATGCCCTCCCTTCCTGCTGCCTTTCCTATCCTGGCCCACATTTCAGACCCAGCTCAAAGCTCAGTTCCCCAGTCTCTCCCCTTCTGCCCTCTACTTTTGTACTTGATGGATTTCCCTCAGGACCACCCCTGTGCATTACATTTTTTCACCTCAGGTTACTGAAGCCCACTGGACATCTTCTGCCCTGCCCTCCATATCTAAACCATCATACTGTGATGGTTCTATCCCGAAATTCGTCTTTTTTTTTTTTTTTGGCTACGTTGGGTCTTCGTTGCTGCGCACGGGCTTTCTCTAGTTGCGGCGAGCGGGGGCTACTCTTCGTTGCAGTGAGCAGACTTCTCATTGCAGTGGCTTCTCTTGTTGCAGAGCACGGGCTCTAGGCGCGTGGCCTTCAGTAGTTGCAGTGTGCGGGTTCTAGGGCGCAGGGGCTTCAGTAGTTGTGGCACGTGGGCTTAGTAGTTGTAGCTTGTGGGCTCTAGAGTGCAGGTTCAGTAGTTGTGGTGCACGGGCTTAGTTGCTCCGCAGCATGTGGAATCTTCCCAGACCAGGACTTGAACCCGTGTCCCCTGCATTGGCAGGCATATTCTTAAGCACTGCACCACCAGGGAAGTCCCCCGAAATACGTCTTGAATCCCATCACTTCTCTCCATCCCTGCCACTCACCCTGGCCTGAGTCACCATGGGTTTCCCGTCTGAACCACTACAACTCATCTTCCTACCCCCAGGGAGAGTGGAGAAGTGCCGAGGACAGGAGGCTGGGATTGTCAGATAAGCCCAGATGTGACATCACACTAGCTCTGGGTCACTAGGTAAAAATCAATCAGACCTAGTCATTCCAGTCGTAGTTATTTTCCCAAGAGCAATGAAGACTCATATTTACGCAGACACCTGTATGTGTGTATTCATAACAGCTTTATTCATAATTGCTGAAAATTGGAAACACCTTTATCCTTTAACTGACAAATGAATAAACAAATTGTAATTTTTACAGTGGAAAACTACACAGCAGTGAAAAAGAAAGAACTCATACAACAACATAGATAAATCTCAAAAACTTTACACCAAACGAAAGAAGTTACCACAAAAGATTGAACAGTATGACTCCACTTATGTGAAGCTCTAGAAAAGACCCATCTAATTGGCAGCAACAGAAAGCAGATCACTGGTTCCCTGAGGCCCAGGGAGAAGTGGATGCGTTGACCAAAAGGGCTATGAGGCAAATTTTGGGAGCGAAGGAAATGATCTCCATCTTGATTGTGGCAGTGGTTGCACATTTGTATATAGTTGTCAAAACCCATCAAATGGATATACTTTATTGTGTTAAATTATACCTCAGTAAAGTTGATTTTTAAAGTAAAAAGAATAAGTCAATTCACCAAATGATGAGTTTGCCAAAAGTGCAATCATTCTACTGGGCCGTCCGCCAAGATGCCCTCATGTGGCTTTTACCGAGCTGGGTCCTCAGGCTCCAGCAACCCCAGCCCAGCAGTTCTCACTGTTGGTTCACTCAGCCCCACCATCGCCCACAGGCCCACAGCTCTCCTAACTTCCAGGGCCCCTCAGGCAGCCTTGCGGAGTTTCCATGAGTCTGCCCAGGACTCTTCCCTCTACTTTCTGGGGGCCAAAGGGCACATCTGTGAGGCTGCATATCCCAGAGGTCAGACGTGCTCTCCGCTCTGGATCCCAAGAGTTTCTTGCTGTTACGCCAGCTGTCAGATGGTGGAGGTGGGGCAAGGATAAATGACTGCCTATGTATTTTTCCATATCTGTTATTTACAGGAAAACTGAGGCCTAGAGAAATTTAGAAGCCAAGATTTATCTTCTGTTTCTCTTTGTATTTTGAAGACGGTCTCCTTCCTCAGGGCAGCAGAGGCCAGGGGCCAGTTTGAGGGAAGAAAGGACCAAAAGGATTGCAGGGACAAAAACATAAAACAAAACCACACAGGTTAAAATGTTCACATTTCATCCGTTTTTTTGTTTTTTGTTTTTAACTCTTTGTTAAGTCTTTGATTGCCAGGAGAGACTCACCAAAGAGTTCCTTACATACAAGAAATCTCTGTTCAGAGTCAGTCTGTCCAGAATTAGAGCCGGTGCAGGGCACTTCCTGAGTGCTCAGTGAATGTTCTCCACCTGTGTCACTTCAGCTGTCTCCTCCACTGAGCAATGCCACCTGCGGCTGGCACTTGGCGCCCTGCGGGCTCCATGGCCAGGTGACTCCTGCCCTACCTGGTCTCTGCCCATATCCGGCCTTGAGGCCAGCAGGAAGCCCTTCCATCTGTGTAAAGTGACCAGACAGAAAGGCAGTGTCTGCCTGTGTAGACTTAGCCTGACCTAAACACAGATGGATGGGACTCTGCTCTGGCCAGGTGACCAGAGGCCATGAAGAAACGAATGGAGCCTGCAACCTTGCTTCCCATCGTCTCCCTCTGACACTCACAGGCCCTGCTCCGGATTCCTCCTCCTCCTCCACCGACATGCATGTTTATCCTTCCTGGGTACCGTCCCCTCAGGCCCAGAGTGACAGCTAGAGAAGCTGAGACAGAGTCTGCATGGAACTGGGGGCCCTGGGAGACTGCAGGGCATTTGGGTAGGACGAGACCAGTGGCCACTCTCGGCTGGTGAAGAGGGGGAGCCATTTATTTATCAGGGGGCTTTTGCAGGCCACGGCTTGCACCAAGGAGCCACCCTGGGCTGATGAAGGAGGCATGCCTGACTTCCAGCTCACCCAAACCACACGGTGCCGATGGCCACCTGTTCTGCCTGTAGGAGTAGGATTTGCTCTCGTTCTTAAATATTCTCTGCTCACGAGTCACCGCTGCCAACAGAAGAATCAGCGTGATTCTTACACTTGACATCTGGTACCTTATTGAATATCCTTTCTGAGTCTTCATACCTTTGCTCATGCTGTTTCACCTTACAGAAATGCTCTTTCCTGAGTCCTGATCCTTCCTTCGAGGGCAAGTTCAAGTTTTTCCTATTCCAGGCAGCCTCTTCTGACTTTCCCAGCCCTGGGTGGCTGTGATCCCCAAGCGGCATATTTTTACACCTCTCCTCATACGTGGCGTGATCATCCTGAGACCATCTGTATGACCTTCCTGTCTCACCCAACGTATGTTGTGAGCTCCTCGGGCAGGCGACATCTTGGTGTCTGGGGTTGCCGTACTGTGGATCATAGCACTTGTATTGAATCCATCGCTAACTAAGGGCCGGCCAAGGGCTATGACTTTATCTCGTTTAGTCTTCACAACCACCCTATGAGGTAGGAATTATTTTGCTTCCCACTTTTCAGATGGAGAAACTCAGGCTTAGAGGGAGAAACTTACCCAAGTTCATGCAGCTAACATGTGGCAGAACAAGTGTTCAAATCCAGGTCTGTGAAACTTCAACATCTAGACCTTGAACTAACTGGACAATGTCATCCTCACAGAGGTGACTGGTGACAAAGAGCAAACTCAGTGTACAGAAAGCTCCAGGCAGTCTTGCTACGTGTGAGAGAGAGTCAGGACGATAAAACCTATCATCCAGTTGAAACCAGAGGCACAAGTTTTAGTAGCAGAAACCTCACAAGATTGAGAAATGTTGAGCTATGGACACAAATGCTTTGAGAATACAAAGCACTGAGTAGGACTTTAACATCTGCTTATAAAGATAAAGAAGGGCAGGATCTATTGACAACATTAGGAACATAAATACTACCTACATTGGAATAAAGAGCCTTTCTTGTCACATTTATCCTTTTTTTTTTTTTTTTTTTTTTTGCGGTACGCGGGCCTCTCACTGTTGTGGCCTCCCCCGTTGCGGAGCACAGGCTCCGGACACGCAGGCTCAGCGGCCATGGTTCACGGGCCCAGCTGCTCCGCGGCATGTGGGATCTTTCTGGACCGGGGCACGAACCCGTGTCCCCTGCATCGGCAGGCGGACTCTCAACCACTGCGCCACCCATGCCACTGGAAGCCCATATTTATCCTTATTTTATATCTTGTCATCATGAAATAGTCATGTCTAATCTGTTGACCAGAAGTTCTGAGACATCTTGACATATTAACTTCAATGGTTGATTTTTTTTTTAATCTCCTCTTACTTGGAGGGTATAATATTTGCTTTACTTTATGCTGTCAAAACTGTGTTTACTCACTGTATGGTTTTTAATTGGAGTAAAGTTGATTTACAATGTTGTGTTAGTTTCTGATGCACAGCAAAGTGATTCAGTTATACTTATACATACATTCTTTTTCATATTCTTTTCCATTATGGTCTATTACAGGATATTGAGTATAGTTCCCTGTGCTATACAGCAGGACCTTGTTGTTTACCCATTTTATATATAATAGTTTGTATCTCTTAATCCCAAACTCCTAATTTATCCCTCCCCTACCCCCTTTTCCCTTTAAGGGAATCATAAGTTTGTTCTCTATGTCTGTGTTACTCATTATATGTTTGTTTTAGGAAATTGAGCTTTATCAATGAACACAGGAACATAAAGAGACATTTAAAAAACATAATGGAGAATCTTGATTTTCCAGGGCAGTAGCATCTCGCAAAAGGCTGAGTGTATGAGGGTTAAAGCCAGAAGTTCTGGGACGGACTGATTTGCATCACAGCCCTGTCACTTACTATGGTGACTCTGAGGAAGTGGCTTACCCTCTCCATGTCTCAATTATTCTTTAAAATGAGATCATAATAGTATCTACTTCACAGGTAATACAAGATATGAAGAATAGTCCCCATCACTTTGTAAACATTCAATAGATGGTAGCCACTCTGTTCCTGTCGGCATCTGTGTGATGGTCCAGTGGTGAATGTGCCATAACTAACCGTCTTCTTACTGATGGGCGTTAGGTGTTTCCAGTTGATGAACAAGACCAGCAATGTTCCTGCCCTGAAAAGGGTTACGGTCTGGTGGAACGAGGCAAAAAGATGAACATGATAAATCAATATATGATATATTAAGTTAGATTTGATCTAATTTAACTTAATTAATAACCAGAGAAACACAGAAGCAAGTAAGTGGTTGAAAGGCATACATGTTATAAAGGGTGGTCAGGGCAGGCCTGCTGGAGAAAATGATGCTTGAGCAGAGCCATGAGAGAGAAGAAAGAGCCAGCTATGCACAGAGCAGAAAGTCAAGGACTTCAGGCAAGGGAGAGGCAAGCGCAAAAATCCCTGATGTGGAAAAGGATTTGCCACGTTCAGGGCATGGAGGGCCATGAGACAGACCCTGATATTTAAGGAAACTTAATATATGATAAAATTGGCACCACGGATCAATAGGAAAAGAACACACTGTTTAATAGATGACATGGCTACAAGTGGCTCACTATATAGGGTGAAATAAAGCAGCATCTCCACTTCACAAGCTGAACTGTGTTCAAGGGAAGGAGTAGAATGTGAGAAGCCATGACAAGAAGTAAAAGCCACCAGAAGCTATGGGAGGGTTCTAACCGGGGCTGTCGAATAATCTAGTTATGTTTTTAGGAGATTCTGTAGAGAATGGCTTATAACAAGGCAAAAGTGCAAGCAGGAAGACCAGTTAGGCTAATGCCATAGCTGAGATGAGGGAGATGATGACTCAGGCTGGAGCAGTGGCAGTGACTCTGGGGTAAAGCAGGAGGGAAAATAATTTCACTTGAGTGCAGAGGGCCGAGGACATGGCTTGTTATCACCCTTGGTGCCCATGAGCCCCGAGTTTGTCTTCTTGATTGTTACTTCCCTGAACCCACAAATCCTTTCCCATTCTCTCCCTGAAGAAAGGCAATCTTTATTCAACTTTCTCAGTGCTTTCCAATTTAATAGCTGCAGTGAAATTTCATTTTGGTTTTAATTTCTCTGATTACCAATGATTTTGAGCATCTCCTCAAATGCTTGTTAGTTTTTTGGGTTTCCCCTCCTATATATTGCAGGTTCAAATATTTGGTTCACTTTTGTGTTGGCATGGCCGTCTTGTGGAGTATGTAAAAATTCTTCCTATATACTAGACATTAATCCTTTTGTGATTTGCAAATGCGGTGCGAATGTCTTCTGTTATTCTGTCGGCTGTCTATTAAGAGTTTCTGTGTGTTCTTAGTTGACAGAAACCCTTAATTCTTATGTAATCAAATTTAGAAATTTTCTTCCTTGTGGTTTGTGGATTCAAAATGATGCTTAAGAAATCCTCGTCCCCAAGACCACAAATAGACTCTCCTATGTTATCTTCTGCCAACTTCATAGTTCTCCCTTTCTTATGTTCACCCCATTTACAGCCCATCTTTTTATATGGGGACAGGTGAGGATGCTGTTTTATTTTACATTATACACTGAGCCACTCGTGACCATGTCACCTCTTAAACAATCTGTTCCTTTTCTATTGATTTGCGGTGCCAATTTTCTCATATGTTAAGTTCCCATAGATATCGGGGTCTATCTCTGCCCCCTCTACTTTGTTCCATTGGTCCTATTCTCGCACCAACACCCTACTGCTTGTGTTAGTGTGACTTTGTAGTTTATTTTAGTATCAGGCAGGGTAAGACTCTACTCTTTACTGTTATTTTTTAAGAGTGGTTTGTTATCCACAGATATTTATTAAGAGGAAGGAATTTGGGATAAGTTTTGGAGGTAGAATGGTGCTTATGGCATCTTTTGCTTTACCCCAGTTTTACATTTCTGTTTTTTGTTTGTTTGTTTTGTTTTGTCTTTGGCTGTGTTGGGTCTTTGTTGCTGCACGTGGGCTTTCTCTGGTTGCAGCGAGCGGGGGCTACTCTTCGTTGCGGTGCGCGGGCTTCTCATTGCGGTGGCTTCTCTTGTTGCGGAGCACAGGATCTAGGCGTGTGGGCTTCAGTAGTTGCAGTGCATGGGCTTCACTAGTTGTGGCTTGAGGGCTCTAGAGTGCAGGCTCAGTAGTTGTGGTGCACAGGCCTAGTTGTTCCATGGCACGTGGGATCTTCCCAGACCAGGGATCGAAGTGTGTCCCCTGCATTGGCAGGTGGACACTGCACCACCAGGGAAGTCCCTTTCTACGTATTTAAATCTGGCAACAGGGACTTCCCTGGTAGCGCAGTGGTTAAGAATCCGCCTGCCAATGCAGGGGACACGGGTTCGATCCCTGGTCCAGGAAGATCCCCCATGCCAAGGAGCAACTAGGCCCGTGCGCCACAACTACTGAGCCCGTGAGCCACAGCTACTGAGGCCTATGCGCCTAGAGCCCATGCTCCACAAGAGAGGCTGCCATGGTGAGAGGTCTGTGCACCACAGCAAGGAGTGGCCCCTGCTCGCCACAACTAGAGAAAGCCTGTGCACAGCAACAAAGAACAAATGTAGCCAAAAATAAGTAAATTAAAAAAAAATTCTGGCAGCATTTCCCTATTGGTTTCTAGGTTTTATACCTTGTTTAGGAAAATCCTCCTCTTCCTCACCATTCTCTAATATTTTATTTTAAACCTTCTATAGTGTTATTTTAACGTTTAGATATTTAATCTGTCTGGAATTTATTTTTGTGTGGTTATGAAGTTCATTTTAACCTTATAACTAACTTTATATTATTCCAAATGGTAAGCTATAATACTTTTTCCAGTAATGAATAGTCCATCGTTTCATCACTGATTTGAAATACTTCCTTCATTGTATAATGAAATTTCATGTGTATATAGGGCTGTTTCTGGGCTCTGCTTGGAAGGTATTGGAATCCAGAATTTGTTGGCAAGAATGGAAAAGCATTAGATGTGTTGCGCAGGAGAATGACAGGTTGAGGGTGTGGTTACGAAGCTCACTGGCCAGCCAGGTGTGGGGGGCAAAAACTCGTGAGAGGCAAGAGGCTGAGAATCAGATGCTGCTGATGGGGTGGGACGGAAGGGACAGGCGCCCGAGGCATCTTGAAAGAGGAAAGGTGAAGAATTCATCCTTGCTGGTTCCCCTGGGAGTGATGTCAGCTGAGCCACTGGGAGGAATGTACTTTCCAATGCTGGGTTACCTGAGACCAAGAGGCGGCTGGTGAAGGCAACTCCTGGTCACCCTGATAAATGGGAGCCAGTTAACAAGACCCCCGGACACAGTCAGAGGTGGAGGCTCAGAAGAGCAGGTTGTGGGGCTCTGGGGAGATCTCAGGCTTTCTGCTCATTAGGGAGGAAAGGGCGGTGGGTAGAAAGAAACCAAGTCCCCTCCACTTTGTGCGGAGATGGCTTCAGAATTTCCGCATGAAGGAGCTCTGGGGGCAGGGGCATTGATCTGGAGCATCAGTTGTGTACCAAGAATACTGTTGTAGCTTTAATTGTGTGTTCATTCAGAGACACACTGGATCAGAGGAGGGGGTTAGGCTCCCGTCACCCCATAGTTGGACGTTACCTTATGCCTGGCACTCCCCACCTTCCCAGCCCACTCCCACAGCTCCCACCACCAAGGCCTCTGTCCCCTCCTGCCCTACTTAGAGTCCACACTAGACAATTCACCACTTAACTCAGCCCTCTCTGCTCCCCTCACTAGATCACAAATTCTTTGTTGTTTCCTTCCCGACTGCACCCTGTCCGCTCAGAGCCAGGCAGTAAATGCTGGCAGGTGAGTCCACTCTGTTTGCTGTTGCACCAGCTCCCACCTGGGTCAGAGGCTGTGTAGAGGGTCTGGAGGAAGAAGCTTCCATCCCACCTCCTGTTAGCTTCCTATTCAATCTGATTTCATTCAGCCAAAGTGAGGCCCCGCTCTTGAGGAGTTTATGCACAATGAGGAAATACAAGGATTGGAGACCCAGAGTTTTCATAGGCTGCCGAGGATGGATGGAGCAGGGTAGGGTGGGTATTTGTGGCTAGGCTCCTTCAATGAGAGGAGGATCAAGTTCTAGGCTTTGAGGAATGTTTTGGAGTTTGGGGCTTGCCCTGGGCCCATTTGATGGTGAAGGGTTGGGGGGTGGAGGGAACGGGTACCAGGCGGACACCTCCGTTGGGGGGAGGGTCCCCCTTCCCCCACCATAGCCTCACCACATCACATTCAGGACATTGTAGTGCTGTGGGCTGGGTTGTCTACAACATCAATCACCATTGCCTTCTGAAATTTCAGCTCTGATCATGTCACTGTCCTGCTCAAAAACCATTGATGGCTCCCCATTGCCTAGAGAATAAGTCCAAATTTAAAGTACACCTTTTATTTTTCTTTAATTTTAAAAAATATTTATTTATTTATCTGGCTGCTCCAGGTCTTAGTTGCAGCACACGGGATCTTCCTTGCCATGTGCAGGTTATTTAGTTGCGGCATGAGGGATCTAGTTCCCCGACCAGGGATTGAACCTGGGCCCCCTGCATTGGGAGTGTGGAGTCTTAGCCACTGGACCACCAGGGAAGTCCCTAAAGCATGCCTTTTAAAGGTCACAACTATGGGGGCCTAATATATCTTTCCAGATTTGTTCCTTCACAGAACCTCCCTTCTCTCTGCCCAACTTCCACCACCCTCGGTGTCCCACTCTCCACCCCCCCATACCTCCTCCCACACAGCTCGCTACTCTGATACCAGCCCACTTACATACCTGAGCATAGCCTGCTTTCTGGCCTCCTTATTCCTGTTCCTACTGTTCCTTCTTCCCATGATGCCCTTCTCACCTATCGTTAGCTACTGCAATCCCGTCTCTCCTGCAAGACCCAATTCAGATGCTGCCTCTTCCACGAAGCCTTCTCATGCCCACTCTTTCCCCTCCCAGCTGACACTCATTTCCCCGTTTCTGTGCTCCGTAGCCAGTTATTAGGTCTGCAAACCACAGACTTTTACAAATGTAAAGGGTTTATATTGCTCCTTCTAGGATACCCCCGTTACCACAGGAGACTCAGAGCTTCTGAGGGGTTGGAAGCATTTGGCTCCCCAGCTGGACTGTCAGCAGCTTCAAGCTTGGACTTTCCTCTCTTAGTAGCATGTATGCAGTAGGTGCTCACCAAGCGCTGTGAACTAAATTGAATTTGGTAGAGTCCACCGAGGGGCGCGGATGCTGTTTGTGTCCCTGGCAGTGCGCCATGGCAGCGGCAGGCAAGGGTGCAAGCTGGGAGGGGTCCAAGCTAAGGCCCCATCCCCCGTCTGGAGAGCCTGGCAAGCAGAGAGGAGCAGGGTGGGGATGTCCTCCACCCGGCATACGGAGAGGCCCCACAGATACCACTGACCAGGTTCCATCCCTGCATTCAAGCCCAATCAGCCCTGTATTCAGATCTCACCCTTAGTTTCATAAAATCACTTTAATCCATGGGCCGGAAAAGCCGGTTGTGGGCCCCCAGGCAATAGCTCAGGCAGGAAATTCCCAAAGCTCCCAGCTGCGTAGCTGAGCAAGCAAAGCTGCCTCCCCAGACCCCTGGAGTGAGCCAGCCACCAGGACAGAGATAGGGATCAGCTGCATGGGGCGAGAGCATCTCTGAGCCCGGGCAGGGGCTGGGCTCACCCCTTCTCCACCTGCCTGGGAGGGCAGGGACCACTAGCCCTTGACTCTCTCCTCACCAGGGATTCAGGCGATTACTTTCCTTCTTCATCCTCTAACTTTGAGTCCTGGTCGTGGTCCCTGCCTCTCCTGAGGTCCCTGCCTACAGCTTCTGGGGCACTGAGCCATGGGGCTAAGTAGAGTTAGGAAGGAGGGCATATCCCCCAGAGGGGCACCTCTGAGCCATGACCTTGACAAGCTGTAGAGACAGCTTTTCCAAATCATAGCTGGGCTAATCCTGAAGTCATGAGGGTCCAGCAGCCTCTTCCTGCCATTCTCTGGGGCAGTGGACAATCTGGTCATTCTTCTTGGGGCAGCAGACCACTGACCCTGCTGTCCCTGCATTTCCAGGATCTGAAGACCTGAGGGTCCCTTGATACTAAGAGGCCTGTGCCCAGGAACGCCATCTGTCTACCTACCTAAACCCCTCCCCGGGGAATCCGAGACACTGCCAAGAGTCTTCCAGAAGGCGGAGCTCTGAGTAAGAGTATAAGTTCCCCATCTCACTGCCCAACGGCAGAGCCACACCATGCTCCAGAAGCAGATGCTTGTCTCAGCCTCCCACTACCCGTCACACCCAAGCCAAGTGGAAGATGGCAGGCCCTCCGCCACCTGCACCTTGGAGGTGAGGGAGCAGGGCTGGGTGGGTCCAGAGCTGAGAGCAGGAGACAGGTTCAGGGAGGGCTGGGGGCACAGCAGACTCCAGAGACGTGGAGCACCTCGGCTAGGGCAGCCCCTGCCCGGCACCAGGGGACACAGTCTGGCCCAGTTGGGGCTGGGCTCCTGGGTGGATGGCCCAGCTGCAGATACCCATGGGCTTGACAAGACTCTACGGAGTGGCTCAGGGACGTCCTGGGCCCAGCAGCACCCAGGAGGACAGTGCTCAGCACTGCTGGGGGTGGGTCACATTTGGCCTCTCCTAACGGTGAGCAGGCATTTACCTTGTGGATGTCTTGAACTGCCTGCTGGGAGAGTGTGTGGTGTGGTGTCCGGTGAGGATCTGTGCCATTGCCAACCTGTCTCCATTGGCCACGAGGCACCCCTCCTGGGTCTGTGGTCTAGACTCCTGGGTCTATGCAGCCCCTCACGGCCTTGCAGAGACACCCCAGGTTCATGGGTCAGGTTTCCAGGGCTCTAGACCAGCTCTGCCTCGGCTTTCCCATCGTCTCTGTCTTCCAATTTGCTGTAGGCATGCCATGGCAAGGGCTGTCAGCAGCACCATCTTCCTCCTTACCTTCCCCCAGCCCACACTAAATCATGGAGTGAGGTGAGTGATGCCCTGAAAGTGTCTTGTCCCTTTGGGGTGGGAGGTGGAGACCCTGCTCGGTCTCCAAGGAGCCCAGGAGGGAAACCGCATGCTGTATGGTGCCTGGTGTCCCGCTGCCTGGGCCAGGATAGACGTGACCTTCTGGACTGTGTTCCTCCACAGCCCTCAGGGGGCTGAGATAGCCTCTGGTCCACACGTGCTCCTGCCTCTCCTGTCTCGTTGAGTCTCCTGGAGCTTGGGCAAGGAGAAACCTCCACAGAGGGACAGAGCTTACCTTGAAGCGGGAATGAAGCAATTGAGAGCTGTGCCCATCCCTCTCAGGTCCTGGAGGGTCCATGACTCAGAGCTGGGATTTCTTGCCCTGACCTCTCACCTAGCCTGGGTGATAAAAAGGAAAACAGCCATAGTGGCTCCTCCCAGGTGACCCCTGGTCTGGGGTCAGACTAGCAGGGAAATGCTCTGGGATCCCACAGAGTTCCCATCCCAATGCTCTCCTTTTAGGGAGGGCCCTTGCCTCCTGGAAGCTATCGCCAGGCTGGTCTGAGCTCTGACACAGGTGTTGCACAGAACTGATGGATACACCCAGCTCTCTAGGGAGGAGGAGGTGGCATCGCCAGCCGGGCCTGCCCTGAGAAGCCCCGCGGAGGGGAGTTCCCACAGGTTCCCCGGGAGTTGTACTCCCTCGTCAGCTCCCAGACCTCATGCGCTGGTGTGGTTAGGGTATGTCTGACCCTAACCACTTCTGAAACAGGGTTGTCAGACCCTCCTCCCAACCCTCACCCGCACCTGGGAGCCAGGCCCTGGGAGCCCATCTGTAACTAAATATTCTTCTAATTTGCGATGATAGCTAGTTTCTTGGGGTGTGAGGACAGCCCCAAAATGGGAGCTGAGGGTTTTACTCCTGCCTCTGCTATTAACTAGTCTAGTGCGTGACCTGGAGCAAGCTTTTAACTGAGTTGGTTAATTCACGGAGAGAGCCAGCCTCCAGGTGGACGGAGAGGGCTCTGCCCTGCAGTCAGGTGGATCTGCGTCTGAGTCCTGGCCCAGCCCCTTCTGGGCTGCGTGACCCCATGTGAGATGCAAGCTCTCTAACCTCGGTCTTCTCCTCTGCAAAGCAGGATAACAGTGCCTTCCTCAGAGTATGGCTGGGATGGGGCGGGGGGCGGTAGTTGAGAACAGATGCAGCAACCCCAGGTAGAGCAGAGCCCAGCGCACTAGAGAAGGGTAAGGAATTGTATTCCCAACTTCCCCGCCAAAGTCCTATCTCTAAAGTGAGGGTTTGGGAAGGGGTAATATTGGATTACACAATAGCTAGTGCTGAGAGTCAAGCTCTTTTCCATATTAGCTGGCAAGATGCCCCTGTCCTGAGGAGTTTTCGGGGGAAATGGAGTCCTGGCAAGTCCAGCCCCAGGGACCGAGGCGAGGGAGGAGGCTGGAGCCAGGTGTGTCTGCAGCCTGAGCAGTGACTTCCCAGCAAACTGCCATCCAACCACCCTCCCTGCACAGCTGTTCTGGTTATTAAAGCGTCTAAATACACTCCTCCACTGGTTGCCAAATAATCCCTGCCTTCAGTTCTAGCCCCTCCAGGGAGTGCTCCCTGGTCCTTATCCCAGGACCCTCCAATACCCCCATGAACTGGAGGATTACTGCTCATCCCAACTCCAGGGCCGCAGCCTGGCCATGCCTGTTGTTAAACTTTCACCCTGATGCTCAGCCAGGGCATCCTATTGGAAGGATGAGCTTTTCCAAGTCCCTGAAGCTCTTACCTGGATCCCGTAAGCTACCCCATACACTTGGGTTCCGTAAGCTCACTGGTTTCAGGTTCCCATAGTCACAGACGCTGTACTTTGATCTATTACGTCTTTTTATTCATTACCTCTGGGGCCATGAAGTTTTGCTTGTGTCTAGCAGCACTCCAATTGAGCTGATCATCTCAGGAGCAAAATATGTACACTCATGTTAATCCCAGAAGGTCATTTTTCACAGACCTCATTTCTGGAATCATCTGGGCCCAAGACCCGAGTCCCATGTTCCCACTGCCTTCCTCTCTGCACCGCCCCTCTGGGCTCTCTCTCAAACCCTCCAGGCTCTGGCTTCCTGCTGGCAGATGTAAGAGTGCTTTGCAATTGGGTGTCTTCTGCAAATTCCTGGGCTAAAGGTGTAATCTGAGGCTCCAGGCTGACCACAAAGGAGCCATCTGTGGCCGCTAGAAAGCGAGGACTTCTCCAAGTACCCTTACAGTTCTGATGTGCTCTGGCTGTTTAAAACAGAGAGAGGTGATGAAATGTGTCAGAAGAACACTGTAAATAGAAGGACTGCCAGAGTGTGGGGATTATTTGGGGGCTCTGGGAGAATGAAGGGTGAAAAGAAGACTCTGCCAGGAAAATAGATTTTCAGAGGACAAGACCAAGCACGAGGAGATCAGGGTAAGCAGCACCCGTCTTCGTGTTTGCCGACGGTCGCTTTCAAGTAAGGTGACAGTATAATTGTGGTTATGAACGTGGGCTTAAGAATTAGAATTGGATTCAAACTCAGTTTCCTTTGATTCTAGCTGAGTGCTCGAAGTCAAAGGACTTAGGCTCAGATTCTCTATCTGTAAAGCAAGGCTAATAGTAAGATAAAATATAGAGATTATATACACAACACTTAGCATTTGGAAGACACTCAGCAGGTGGTAGCTGTGTTGTTAATGGGGCTGAGTTAGAGTAGAAAGAAATGGTCAGCCTCATCGGAAGGTATCGTGTTAGATGACAGCAGAGAGCTTTTCCTGGAAGGCTGGGAGACCTCAGGTGAGGTCCTGCGGGAAGCTGTGGAAGCTCATTCTCTCCCAGGGAAGACACAAGAGAGCTGGGCAGGGCCAAGGGCAGCGCCTCCTGGAGGCAAGAGAAGACCCATGATGGCCAAGAGGATCGTGACCCTGGGTTCAGAGACATGAGGAGTGACCCCTGCCTGGGCTGAGTGCTCAGGCAGCTCTCCACTTGTAGCCCTCTAGCTGCCTTCTGAGAAAATGGGCCAGGGGGAACAGGTTTCACCAGAATTGCTCTCCTGGATGAAAGCTGACTCCTGCCTCCTCACCAGATCAAACCAGGACACACGCTCTGCCCAGGTGGGGAGTGAGAATGACGAGCCCACGTGCCCAGAGGCTGAGCCGTATTTCCAGAACCAAAAGAGAAGCAGTGTTGTGACCTTTGGCCCAGTTACAAAGCTCAAAAGGCAATCCCATTAGAGCAAGTTATTGACCATGAATATATTCAACATTTCAGAGTTAATCTCACAGAAGGAATCCTCAGGCCTGTATGTGTCCGCCAGTGTGGCTTTTGTTCCGATTGTGAGGCAGTTGTTGGGGAGAGAGGAGGAAGAAGCCCTAAAACTGACGTATGTATCTATCTCAGGGATTAAGCAACTGTCTTCCCAGCCATCGTCCTATTGTTCCTGGTCAGAATTAAGCCCCAGAAGAGGCTGGAAGGACAGCCATCAAAATAACTGTTCTCATGACAAGGAAAAAAAATTTAACTATGTGTGATGATGGATAACTAAACTTCTTGTGGTAATCATATGGCAATACTAAATACATACATCAAATCATTATGTTGTATACCTCAACCTTATACAATGTTATATGACAACTATTTCTTAACTTTTAAAAAGATGGCAATACCTCTATTATAAAGGTTTTATGAGGATTAGAAACTATAAGAGAAGTGTCTAGCAAATAGTAATGTTACCAAATGCAAGTCCGTGTACCCGATGCACAGTGAGGCCAAACAATACCAAAATGTCGGAGTTTGGAGCAGAGGAAAGTTTATTGCAGGGCCATGCAAGGAGACTGGTGGCTCATGCCTTAAAAATTCCCAAACTCCCTGAAAGCTTTCAGCAAAGCCCTTTTATAGGAAAGGTGAAGGAGGGGCATGGTTAGTTGTTGCAGACTTCTTGGTGTCCGATCCTTTGTTCTTGAGGTCAGGTCACAGTCAGGTCACGATATTCCTGTAAACCTCCACCAAAACAAATGTTATTCTCTCTTCTGACAAGAAAGGGCAAGGTCCCAAGGCTCAACTTTTGCCCTCTGAGGTCCAGGCTCTGGTAAGTGGAGGGGGGTCCCTATGTGGGCTGGTTCCCTGCCTGGGAGTGTTGGACCAGCCTCCAGTCTGGGTCCTCGCGCCAGTGCCCAGGCCTGGCTGAGGAGGCAGATCTCAGCTGGCGGTGTCCTCAGGGCAAGATCTCCGGACCCTGCACAGATCTCATCACTGAGGAAGCCAGACACCCAGGAACCAGCTGGCCCTTGGGCTCCTCAGGCCACCCAGACAGGGGTGGGTCCCACGGCCTGTGACCCATGGAGACCCCGCCGCCATTAGGTCGCAGAGGCGGGGACTGCGGAGAGGTTCACTGCTGCTTCGTGGCCTGGGCCCGGCCAGTGGGTGGCCATGGCAAGGGCTCTGGAGCTCTGCGAGACCCAGCACCCAGCCTGTGCCCCAGGAGCCCAGCTCACCCGCTGGCCTGAGGCTGGAGGGCCCTGGGGAGAAGGCCACTGTCCACCTCCACTGCACTCTCTGCCCCAGGACCCTCGTGAGGCTGACTGAGTGGGACCTCTAACCCCTGAGCTCAGGGTCTCGCACTAAGGGTCGGTGCCTGCCCTGCCCCGCTCTGCCCCACCCCTACTGCAGTACGTGTTCAGTAGATGCTATTACAAATAGTATCATCTCTGCTAACCGCCAAGGCAGATGAACTATCTGTGGGCAGTCTGAGTTGAAAATAAAAATGATTATAAATAGTGACCTTTTCTGAGTGGTGGCATTATGGGGACTGTTTTCCTTCATACTCTCATGTTTTTCCCTAAATCCCAATGTTATATTGTTTTTAATTTTTATTTATTTGTCTGCGTTGCGTCTTCATTGCTGCACACGGGCTTTTTCTAGTTGTGGCGAGCGGGGGCTCTTCTTCGTTGCAGTGCGCAGGCTTCTCATTGCCATGGCTTCTGTTGTTGTGGAGCATGGGCTCTAGGCGCCCGGGCTTCAGTAATTGCAGCACGCGGGCTTCAGTAGTTGTGGCTCACAGGCTGTAGAGCGCAGGCTCGGTAGTTGTGGCGCATGGACTTAGTTGCTCCACGGCATGTGGGATCTTCCTGGACCAGGGCTCGAACCTGTGTCCCCCTGCATTGGCAGGCAGATTTTTAACCACTGCGCCACCAGGGAAGTCCCCCAATATTATTTTAAATACAGAAGAATTGCATCTTCTTGGAAGGGTAGAAAGTGATTCTAGTAACATGGAGTGGACGATGTGGAGAGTAAAGGGTTCCAGTTCAGTGGCCTCTATAAATGTCGTTGGGTGGGTTGGAGGAGTCCGATGGTGTCTGCCATGGGCGTGGGCTGGGAGTGGACAGTAAAATGACTCGTCTAAGCCTGGGTCAAATGCTCAGGAAAAGGGCTTCCAATTCCAAGATCCAAACAAGCAAGACAGGGACGGAACAGGCATGAAGCTGTCCCTCTTCCCGGGTGTGCTGGCTCAGAGTAGGGTGAGGACAAAGCCCCTCACGTCCACAGCCTCGGGCCGCCTGGGGACCAGAAGCAGCCTCCAGAGCCCAGAAACACCGATGGACAGTGTGGAGGTTACTTGAGCCTGGGCAGCGGGAGCCTGTGCTGCTCTCTCCGTCAAGGCCACCTGCCACAATCACCCAAAGAGTGAGTCCACTGTCCTCTCAATCCACAGGAGGAGCTGTCTCCATGCCACCTGCTGACAGTGAGGGTCATCCGGATGAAAAACGTCCAACAGGCTGACGTGGGTGAGTATTCCCCTCCCTCTTCCCTCCTTCTTCTCTGCGTCTGGGGCCAGGATGGAGACAGGCCCCGGGGGAGAAATGGTCAGGTGTGGCTGTGTGTGTGCGCGCATGAGTGTGTGTGTGTGTGTGTGTGTGTGTGTGTGCACGCTCTATGTTCAAGTTGTATTTCAGACTTTGGGGTTTGTATCATTTTCCCAGGCCCCTCCCTCTGGCTGCACCCTTGGCATGACCGGCCCCTGCATTTGGCCTCCTCCAACGGCTCACTTCGCTCTCTCCTCCCCACTCTCCCCTCCCTGGGATCCGTTCCAGGAGTAGCTTTTCCCACACTGGGCACTCCTTGCCTCTATATGAGTCTAGGGGCTGTTAGGGGTGGCGGGGAAGGAAGGGCCCTTGAGTACCATGGAGCCAGCTGCCGGCCAGCCCCAGTGCTCTTCTCAGGACCTGGATCTCAAACGGGTTCTACAGTGCATGCCAGGTGCCCCATAGTGCCGAGTTCCTCAATTCAGTCCATGGATGTGGTTTGACTCACCAGGGCTCTTTGTGCAGGGTCTTCTTGCAGCTTTAATGTCCCTTTCATCCCAGCCCCTGCTGCATTCCCAGACCACGGGGACCCAGGGAAGTCTTTGGCTTCAGGAAGAAATGAAGGCATCTGGGTGGGCAGAACAAAAGCCCCTCCCTATGCTGCCCTCATCTCCCCCCACCCCATCCAGTGAGGAAGCTTGGCCCTCAAGGAGGAGAAAGCTCTGTGTCAAGGCCCATGGCTGAGGGGGTCACCACTCACTGGTGACCACACAGGAATCGCCCAAGGGCTCCAGTTTCCCCAAAGCTCTGTTATACTGCCCTCACCCCAGGATTCAATTAGCCTGGGAGAGCCGTGATACACAGGGAGGTGTCTATGCCCAAAGCAATTATAGAGTAGTAATAGAGGATGGCATTCTCATCTTGTCACCACAGAATTTAGAACTGGAGGACACTGAAAGCTGGGAGTAGCTGAGGAAAGCTGCTTTGAGGGGACAGGGTGTGAGCATCCAGAGGCCTGGGGAGCCCAGTCTGAGGGAGAGGAGCTGCGTCCCCCCGAACCCCTGCTGGGGGCCAGCTGGAGCCAGACATCCAAACACCATTCATCTTCCACACAACCTGAGGGCAGGGCTGTGGGGCCCATTTCGCACGTTGAGGATTAACTGCCGAAAGCAGAATCAGTGTTTGATGCCAGGTCTGGACCGCTGGGGGTTAGGGGAGACAAGCCAGGAGGAGGAGGTCAGAGCCGTTCAGAGGGTTGACAGGAATCTAAGTGATGGGCACCTGAGCTCTTGAGGAAGGGATTGCATGACTTCCCGAGGGCTTATACGCAGATGGTGCAGGAGCACAGGTGGGAGAGGCTGACGAACCTTCCGCGAAGCTGTCGCTGCAACACTGCCATGTAAGGATGAGTGTGGAGGGTGGAGGAAGGAGGGCCCTGGAGCCCCAGAGAGAACAAAGGGGTCAGGCAGCATTCAGACTGGGCCCCTGGGAGGGTGAGTGTCCAGAGCCCATGCCAGGGGAGCAATTGCAGCCAGCATCATTTTGGGCCTGGCTCTGTCACAAGACCCGCCAGAGGGCCACGGACTTCTTGGGCTTCTCGGGACCGCTCAGGCCACCAGTGACTGTGACCTGAGGAGCCTGGAAGTGTCCGCTGGACCCAGGACCTGCCTGCCTCTTCTGCCTTTCCTGCCGTGCCAGCATGGGTCATCAGACACCTCAGCCCATTTCCCTCATGGACGGCCACAGCTCTCACATGCCGGCAGCTGCCTCGCCTGCCTCGGCTCCTCTGGAGGCGTGTCTGTCCCAGCCCTGTGCGTCATGCGGGCCTCACACTCGCACGGCGTGCCTACACCTGTGCGCTCAGACCTTCCCCCGCGTCCAGGGCCCTTCCTTTTGTCTTCTCCCTGCTACACCCGTCACCTATAAGCCCTAGAGGTGGGGGTGGGATGGGGAACAGGAACCAGAGAAACAGGCTGAGGTCTGCTCCACCACCCTCCTCTCCCCCTTCCCCACACACGCCTCTGGCACACAGGCTGCCCTTCGGGGACACCCTGGCCCCTTTGGGAACCCCTTTTTATGTTTTCCTCGTTTCCCTAAAGAACAGCGTCCGGGGGCAGCCGTGGTGTCTGGGGGTGTCAGCAGCCCAGGTCACGTGTCTGGATCCACAGTTGTCACGGGCTGGGATCTGTTGCTGCCTCACCTGGGTTGAGTCTATCCTAACCTCTTGCAGGTCCTGGGTTACCCTTGCCCCACGTTGTGCCTTCCAGCTTGGATCAAAAACAAGCTCTTCTCTGGTTCAGTCCTGTAATGGGTGCCTGAGTTTCTAAGATTTCCAGGAGGCTGAAAGGGATGAGATTCAGGGATGAGATTCAGGGGTGACTGCCCCATCAAGGAGCACACCACCCAGCCCTGCACCAGGGCTGGGAGAAAATCAGCCCGGAAATCTCCCCACTGTCAAGAGTTTTTACTCCTCTTGGGAAAATAAACTCAAACGAGCACTCCCAGGGGGTGTGAGGCAGATGTCTCTAAGGTATTAGGCAGACAATGTTCTTGACATCTATAGAGATCATTGAGTCATCTCGGCCACCCACATTCTGGGAAAAGAGACATGTCATTCTGATGACCAAGCCCTCTGTCACTTCATGAAGAACAAGGATTAGAACCTATCTGTGCTTAGGAAATTCCCTGAAGTCCCTGAAATTCTCAGAATTGGGTCATCCTTGCTTAACCACTCTTCATTGCCAGCTCGACGGTCACTGCCTTACAGTCAGTTAATTATGCCCATGCCCCAGATCGTCATCTGGGTCCAGCGGCTACCTCATCATCCCTCCTTCCCCAGGATTAATCGCCTCTTGGGCTGCACTCTCCTTCCCAACCTTGTTGGGGAGGAGGTGGAATGCCTCCCTGCGAAGGGACTAGGAAATAAATTAATGCTTGACATGTGGGTGTCTGATCAATCCTGGCTCTTCCAGGAGTTTTTTTATCTTAATTAGAGATTTAAGCCTTCGGCCAAAATACCTAAAACTTTATTTAGTGGATTTAATGGGACAATTTTAGGCATGGACTGATGATAGCAAAGGGATGTTAGAGGGAAAGGGGCCTTTACAGGGTCTTTCAAATCATGCTAAGCAAGTGGGTGTAGGCCTGGTGGGTCCCAGCCTGCAGGCTCCTTGTGTACAGGAGGCAGACCAGCAGGAGGTGCCCCAGAGTCCAGGAAAAGCCAAGGGAGGGGTCCAGGAGGACTAAGCAGGTCCCCAGGGAGCCTCCCTCTGAGCAGAGCCATTAAACATGCCTATCTATATCTGTGATGACTCAGCCCAGAATTTCTTGGGTACTGATACAGCCCAATAGCAGGAAGTTGGGCTTTTCTATCATTCATTTATTCAACAAATATCTAGCGGTGCCAACATGGGTCTCCTGAGCTTCCCAGGGTGCAGTGGGAGGTGGAGACAGATGCACCGACCTGCCATTGCAGTGAACTGTAGCCAGTGCTCCATCGGGAGGAGAGCAGAGGGCCCTGGGCTACAAGAGGCACCTGGCCCAGACTTGGAGGTTCAGACGAGGCTTCCAGAGGAGGTCTCTTCTGCAACCTGAAGGGGCTAACCAAGGAAGGGTGGCGTGAAGGAGGAACAGAAGGGTGTTCATTGCAAGACGGCATGGCCTTTGAGACCTACAAGGGACTGGGTTTGGCTGGAGTCTGGAGTGTGAGTGTTTATGTGCGTGCATGTGTGCACACACCTCTGTGTGTGTGTGTGTGTGTGTGTGTGTGTGTGTGTGTGTGTGTGTGTGTGTGTGTTTGGGGGCAGGGGCTGGGGTGATAGGGAAGATGGAAAGATGAAGCTGAGGCTGGGAAAGTGGGAGGGGCATCCATGCTGAATGGGTGGGACTCCTTTCTGAAGGCATATGGGAGCCACTAAAGGATCTTAAACTGGAGAGTGACATGGTCAGATGGGAAAAGAGCCCTCTGGTTTCTCTAAAAAGAAAAGATTAGGGTGGGGCAGGACAGAAGACAGGGCACCCACTGGGGCAGTGGCAGCAGAGATGAAGGTGGCTTGCACCAAGGCAGTGACCATGCAAGTAGGGAGAAGTGGACAGGCTGGAGAGCTCCAAGGAGTTAAGTCGACTCAAGGTGAGAGTCAAAGGCGATATTTGGTGTCTAGTCAGGACACCTGAGTTGACGGTGAGGAAGAACAGGTTAGGTGTGGAAGGAAAGATAGGGATGATGTCATCATTTTCTTTTGACTCTGTTGGGTTTGGGTCATTCTTTGTGTTTGGATTAATGATGATTACGACATTTAAAGGACAGGGTCATCTCACCTCTATTCAATGGGAGGAAGGCCATGAATTCCAATTCACTGAATGGTGAACCCTCACAGATTAACCAGACAGCGGGGATGAAATCAGAAACTAGGGATGCTTGTGTTGCAAACCATGGTTATTAAGTCTGATAAAGTTCTCAGTATAGAGACAATATAGGACTAAGTCAGTCTGGGGAGTGGGTCACCTCTGGTTCCACTCTCACAGGACATTATTAATTATAATTAGGAGGTAGTTTGGATGAGTCTTATCAGTACAGAACTCGCATCCCTGCCCAGCTTTACTATCTAGAAGACTCTCTGACACTGGAAACTGTATTGACTCTTCCCGTTCTCTATGAATCGGGTGGGTACCCTGGGAATGACCGAAGAAGAGTGACGAGAGCAATCGTGGCACCTCTTCCTCCCTCCTCCCAGGTAGAATGGAGGGAAGGTGCTGGGCTGGGCTGCCATTTTTCACTGTATGCCTTCTGCTGCTCCAAACAGAAGACCCAGGAGGCTTTCTTTCACTTCAGGAGGGCCTGTTGAGGTCACAGCCTTTGTCCTTCTCCAGAGCACTTACAGCATCATCACAGTTGCGTTGTTCTTTCAAATGAAAAATAAAGTATGTGGTCTTAGATGTGAGGGTTTCTTGGGTCACACACCCCATGTGGGGAGACCAGCAGAGATATGAAAAGCCCGGCGGGGTGTATCTGAGACGTTAGTCACGTGTGGATGGTAGTCCCTGCCCCTAGATCCTGCTGAATAGCTTGTTCCACTCAAGCCCTTCCCCGCTGGGGCCCTCTAGGCTGACTCCCAGCCGATGGTGTCCCTTCTAATCCTTGTTGCTCCTCAGCCCAGAGGAAGAGCTGGGCCCTACTGTGGTTTCCCTGGTACCCTGGGCTAAGGCAAGAGATAAACTGGGCCCTTGGGGGCTAGTCCTCCAGATCTTCCCCTGGCAGAGGGAAAATTGTGCAACTGTACCTTGTCGCAAACCAACAGGTGTTTGCTCAGAGAGCCAGGGTGCTGCTGAGAAGAGCCAGAGGCCATCTGTGTCCACGAGAACAGTCAGTGGGACCTGGGTCCCCTCTGTGAAACCTCTAGCCTGCAGTCCGTTACCTTCTCAGGGTTCTGGGAAAAAGGTCTCTGGAGAGTCAGAGCCATGAGTCAGGAGGGGACCAGAAGCTGGCTTCTGCCTCCACACTCTCTCCTCTCTGGACCTGGGTTGGCTCCTCACCCTCCCCTCCCACCCTTGTCTTCCTCGGACAGTAAGCCTGACAGACTGCTTTGTGAGCCTCTGGCTGCCCACCAGTTCTCATAAGAGGCTGAGGACTAGGACCATCCCCAACTGCCGAAACCCAGAGTGGAATGAAAGCTTCAAGTTCCAGATCCAGACCCAGGTGAAGGTGAGACGTGGGGGACAGCACCTGCCTGCCCTGCTTGCTATCCCCCTCCTTGCCTGCTTGTCCTTCTCTCTGATCATGTGCCCTTCTTATGACTATTTGTTTTTCTTTCTTTTTTTAAATTAATTTTTATTGGAGTACACTTGCTTTACAATGTTGTGTTAGTTTCTTGCTGTACAGTAAAGTGAATCAGTTATACGTATACATATATCCCCTCTTTTTTAGATTTCCTTCCCACTTAGGTCACCACAGAGCACTTGAGTAGAGTTCCCTGTGCTATACAGTAGGTTCTCATTAATTATCTATTTTATCTGTAGTAGTGTATATATGTCAGTCCCAATTTCCCATTTCATCCCACCCGCCTTCCCCCCTTAGTAACCATAAGTTTTTTCTTTACATCTGTGACTCTATTTTTTCTTTGCAAATAAGTTCATCTCTACTGTTTTTCTAGATTCCAAGTATAAGTGATATTAAATGATATTTGTTTTTCTCTTTCTGACTTCACTCTGTTTGACAGTTTCTAGGTCCATCCACGTCTCTGCATATGGCACTGTTTCATTCCTTTTTATGGCTGAGTAATATTGCATTGTATATATGTACCACATCTTTTTTATCCATTCCTCTGTCAATGGACATTTAGGTTGTTTCCATGTCCTGGCTATCATAAATAGTGCTGCAATGAACATTGGGGTGAATGCATCCTTTCGAATTATAGTTTTCTCTGGATATATACCTAGGAATGGGATTGTTAGGTCATATAGTAGCTCTACTTTTAGTTTTTTAAAGAACCTTCATACTGTTCTCCATAGTGGCTATAGCAATTTACATTCCCACCAACAGTGTAGGAGGGTTCCCCTTTCTCCACACCTTCTCCAACATTTATTGTTTGTAGACTTTTTGATGATGGCTATTCCAACTGGTGTGAAATGATACCTCATTGTAGTTTTGATTTGCATTTCTCTAATAATTAGTGATGTTGAGCACTTTTTCATGTGCTTTTTGGCCATCTCTATGTCTTCTTTGGAGAAATGTCTATTTAGATCTTCTGCCCATTTTTTGATTGGGTTGTTTAGTTTTTCAGGTTTTTTTGTTTTTTTTTTCTTTTTTTTTTTTATTGAGCTACATGAGCAGTTGGTAAATTTTGGAGATTAATCCCTTGTCAGTTGCTTCATTTGCAAATATTTTCTCCCATTCTGAAGGTTGTCTTTTCGTTTTGTTTATGGTTTCCTTTGCTGTGCAAAAGGTTTTAAGTTTAATCAGGCCCCATTGGTTTATTTTTGTTTTTATTTTCATTACTCTAGGTGGTGGATTGAAAAATATCTTGCTGTGATTTATGTCAGAGAATGTTCTGCCTACATTTTCCTCCAAGAGTTTTATAGTATCCAGACTTAGGTCTTTAATCCATTTTGAGTTTATTTTTGTGTATGGTGTTAGGGAGTGTTCTAATTTCATTCTTTTACATGTAGCTGTCCAGTTGTCCCAGCCCCAGTTATTGAAGAGACTGTCTTTTCTCCATTGTATATTCTTGCCTCTTTTGTCATAGATTAGGTGGCCATAAGTGCATGGGTTTTTCTCTGGACTTTCTATCTTGTTCCATTGATCTATATTTCTGTTTTTGTGCCAGTACCATACTGTTTTGATTACTGTGACTTTGTAGTATAATGACTATTTGTATTTTTTTAATAAATTTATTTATTTATTTATTATTTTGGCTGCATTTGGTCCTCGTTGCTGTGTGCGGGCTTTCTCTAGTTGCAGCGAGTGGGGGCTACTCTTCATTACGGTGTGCAGGCTTCTCATTGCGGTGGTTTCTCTTGTTGCGGAGCACGGGCTCTAGGCATGCAGACTTCAGTAGTTGTGGCACGCGGGCTCAGTGGTCGTGGCTTGCGGGCTCTGGAGCGCAGGCTCAGTAGTTGCAGCACACGGGCTTAACTGCTCCATGGCGTGTGGGATCTTCTCAGACCAGGGATCGAACCTGTGTCCCCTGCATCGGGAGGCAGATTCTTAACCACTGCATCACCAGGGAAGTCCCTATTTGTCTTTCTTTCTACCGACTTCTTGTCCTCCTATCGACCTATCTGTCTCCCCACTCACCCACTCCTTCCTTCTGCCTGTCTCACGCTTGTCCCTCTAGGCATACTTATCCTTCTACCCTCTTTCCTGTCTCTCTTGTCCTACCTAATTGTCACTGGAACTGGATGTCTCCTGCCCCAAAATAGAGTGTATTTCCAGTATCTTCCAGAACATACTCCAAGCAGGAGAATGTAGAGAAGAGCCATTCTACTCACTAGGCCCAAGACCAGTCTAATTCCGGCCAGAGGGCTTTCTCTATCTTAAATCCTTTTTAGATGGCTTTATTATTTCTAATTCCTTGGGTGTGTGTTCTTCATTTGTTGAGTTGCTGTTTCATGGTATTTGTCTTCTTCAGATATATGGTGACTCTAAGTTGAGCTCACATCTCCTGAGGGAGAATCCTCTCTTGAACATCCTGAGTTGTGACAGCTTCAGCAGGGTGCCCTTAAGACAAGCTTGGCCTCATCATGGAGGCATCAAACCCAGTCTTGAGGCATTTGAGGCTTGACAGCTCCATCAAGCTTACTGCTTTCATATTTTAGGGATGCTTTTCCATTCCGAGTTAATGACATATCCTTTTTGTTTTCAAGAAGGGCTTTATATTTATTGTTTTAAAAATATCTTTTCTATCATATATATGGTTTTTGGTGAGAAAGGGGGATTTCAGTTTGGGCTCAGCCTACCATCTTGAAAACAGAATTCGTGTTTCTTTTGTCTGAAGATCTGTGGGGCTGCTGGGTTGGTTCAGGGACACACCTGGTTTCTAGTCATTACAAAGTCAACAGATCTCATTCAGCTGGGAACCCCCAGAACCACCTCATGCCCACTAGATAGGAACCAAAGAGGCAAACCCAGCCCCAACCTACATCTCTCAGGATCCTTGGGAAAAGTGGCCTCAGAGGCCAATCCATGTCACCTAAAATCATTGACCTTAGAGTTCAGCCAGACGACAGGGTAGCTGCTCCATCCTTGACATACAGCTTTGGGACCATCCATGAGACCTCTTTAGGGGCTGATGAGCCAAAGGACAGAGTTCCAATATGTCATCCCAACCCAATCAAACCCTCTATAATCTTTGCCACATCACTCCCCTGGAGTGTGAAGATGTTAGCTTCCTTTAGCTCGGTTTTCTAGTGCCAAAGAAACTGTCTTCAGCTCCTGGGTCCCAATGCTGGATACATTCTATGTCTTGACAGGGGTCTTGTCTGCTGTGCCCTTCCATCTCTCCCCCAGGTGAAATGAAATCCCTCACACTTCACAAGCCCCTGCCAAGCTTGCAAAAGAGCAAAATTTCCCAGTAGGAGAATCAGAGAAGAAGGGCAGGAAGGCTTCAGAGAGTTGCAAAGAAGGGAATAGACACTTTCCTCTCTTAATTCATGTCCCTACAGATGTCCCTCACACCTGAGCGGTGCTGGCTCCCATCCCTCAGACCCACCTCCTCACTAGGACTGAGGTCAGGCCGCTCATCCTGGGAATGGGTTGATGCAACCTTGGTAACCAGACTTGCACCCTCCATTCTCCCCTAGAACGTGCTAGAGCTGAGCGTCTGTGATGACGACACGGTGACACCAGATGACCATTTATTGACAGTTCTCTATGACCTCACCAAGCTCTGCTTCCGAGAGAAAACCCACGTGAAGTTCCCACTCAACACAGAGGTGAGTGCAGGTGCCCCAGCCCTCAGCCTCCTGCTTCACGAGGGGCAGCTGGTTATTCCTATGATGTTGTTCTATGGGATCCTCTCTCTGTAGCCAGGTCAGGAGAAGATAGCACTGCTGTTCAAATCCCAGCGCTTTGGCTTACTATCAATAGCTCTGTGACCCTGCAGAAATTGCTTAATTCCTCTGAGTTCTGTTACCTCGTCTATACAATAGTGATAGTAAGACCTACCACACAGGGTCACTGTGAGGCTTAAATGAGAATACATAATTAAGGCATCTAGCACTGTTCACAGTACAAAATGGAGACAGAATAAGTGTTGATTCCCTTTCTTTCCTTAGAGTCCCGCTTCTGGGATGGTCCCAGGGGACAGAAGACAGATAAGGAGTACAAATATGCAAATCAGAGGAAGTCAGAGCTGAAAAGGCCCAGGATGTTATCAATTCATTCAACAAGTATTTGAATGCCCTATGGGCCAGGCACTGTTCCGTGCACTGGCGACACCTCAGGGACAAGCATCCCTGCCCTCACCTGGCTTATACTCTGTGGGGAAATTAAGGTCCAGTGAGGGAGGTCATGACTTCCTGAAGTTACACAGCAAGAGATGCAAAGCAGTAGCTGAAAGAAGGGGCTCCTAGCCTTCAGAGTTGAGCTTGCTGGGGGCAATATCTCCCTTGTCCCAGGCCCTGAGCCCCTTGGAGAAGAAGGGGAGCAATGGAAGCTGGAGGGAGAGGATGAAAGGAAAATGTTCTGGGGCAGAGAGATTTACCTGCTGGGTCTAGGGGTCAACTCCACACCCTGACCCTCCCCTGGGTGGTCAGTGATGTTCCTGATATCAAAGACTTGGGGACAGAGGGAGGCAGAGGGGACAAAAAGAGCCAGGAGCAGCTGCCCCCACGCCAAGACAGCAGGACAGCCATGTGCGAAGGACAGGGGCAGGTCCACAGGGTCTCCTGGGATGGCACAGGATCTTGGTCTGCAGAGAGGCGTAGACACAGCTCACAACTGCAGTCTCTTCCTCCCCCTGCAGGGCATGGAGGAGCTGGAGGTGGAGTTCCTGCTGGAGGAGAGGTGAGTAGGACCCAACCCCCCAGGATTCCACCAAGGTCCTGACCCCAAAGCAGCTTCTGGGCACAGGCATTGTACAGCTGGGTCCTCCTTTCTGCAGTTCCCCACCCCCACTTCTACTCCCACCCTTGACGCTCCTCACTGTGCATCAGAATCACTTGGGAACTTCTAAATCCCATAGGTGCCCGGGCCCGCCCCCCTTCTCATCCAGGTCTACTGATGTCAGTATTGCTTTAAAGATCTAGTACTCTGGCCAAATCACCTGCCTCAGCTCCCCAGCATTTCTGAGAGTGGCCTCTGGGAAGACTTCCTGCCACCGTGGGGATGGGGCCTTCTTGAGGCCACGCTAAGAAAGAGGTCAGGACCAAGGCGTCTCCTCCTGGACCCAGGACTGTTAGAACAAACTCCCCCAAACCTGGCCTGAAGCAGAGGCCATGCCCCTCCGCAGTCAACTCTGGAACCAAGTCAAGGGGAGGCTCAGGACAGAGATGTGGGGTTATTTCTCATCATGTCCAATTAAGAAAAAGGTCCAGGGTCCTGGAGGTATGACTGTGCCGTGGACTCAAGTGGAATTGGATCACAGAGCTGGAGTGTGGGAAGAAGAGGACACAGAGAGAGAAAGGAGAGGGAAGGGCGGTGAGGGAGGGGAGTAGGGTTCGTGCCGGGAGGGGACAAGCCTGCCCTGGGGCAGCAGTGTGCCTTGTGATTGGGCAACCAGCTTCTTAACCCTGGCAGAACTCAGTCCCCTGGACTTATTAACAGCCCAGGGACAGGGGGACAATGAGAGGCAGGAACAAGAACAAGAGGGCTTGTCAAATTCCACCCGGAGAATCCTCTGCATAGGGGGTCTTGGAACTATTTGAGGTGCCTCATTAAAATCAACTTAAATTAAAATTTAAATTAAATTTGACAAATTAAAATCAACTGTATTTGTTTCATGTGAAAGAAAATCTGGGCTCTCTCCTTCAGTTCTTGGTTTGACAGGACTTTTAGGGGGAAAAACATTCCTTGGGTGAATTAGAAAGTGGCTTACAAAATGGAATACGTCAGCATTGGTAATCAGAGTTGATATGGAAACACAGTCATCTTGGGCTTAATTTTGACAAGGGAGGCTGTGGACTCCCCTAGGCGAATTGTAACCTTGGAGGCTTTCTCAGCTTTGTAACACAAGGACATTTCACACTCACCAGGCCCCTCTCTAGCTGGGTCAAAACTATTTGTTAAATGCACAAATTAAATAGGATGAGTCCGTATTGCTACCAGAACTGTTTACATTTGCTCGAGATGGTGGGCTCTGGCCTTTTCTTGCAACCTGTTCATCCTCGTAACTCCATGCATTTGCATCTGGTTGGACATAAAGAACAGCTATCCTTTAAGGAAGAAAAAGAAAAGAAACTCTTCTACTCCCTCTAACTTATAAATCTTTTTTTTTCCTGGACATTCTATTTAAAATGTATGCCAGTTTTCTCCTTGACAATCTGCAGATCTAAGGTTTCTTAAGCCAATATTTTTCACAAGGATTAAGAAGGCTCTGCTATCTCCTTATTGACCCTGCGTAGGCTGTTTGTCAGCCTTGTGAGAAATCAGTCAAGAATGATATGACTTAGAGAATAGACTTGTGGTTGCCAAGGGGAAGAGGGGGTAGAGGAGGGTTGGATTGGGAATTTGGAATTAGCAGGTGCAAACTATTGTATATAGGATGGATAAACAACAAGGTCCTACTGTAAAGCACAGGGAACTATATTCAATATCCTGTGATAAACCATATTGGAAAAGAATATGAAAAAGAATGTATATATACATATAACTGAATCACTTTACAGCAGAAATTAACACAACATTGTAAATCAACTATACTTTAATAAAATAAATTTTTAGAAAGAACGATATGACTGACCAGGAGTTCTCATTTTGTTTTTCAGCCCCTCTCCACCTGAGAGTCTCATCACGAATGGCGTGCTGGTGGTAATTGTCCTTCCAGGCTCCTGTGGCTCCAGAGGCCACCTGTGGCTGCTGCTCTTGGGAACAGAACTGTGGGAGGGAAAACCAGGCCCAACTTGGGCCCTTGTCCCAGAGCCTGCTAGGAGTCAGACTAACTGAAGCCAGACAAAGGGGTTGCGGGCAGTGGTGGGGGCAGCAGCTGGGCTCCTGCTCCTGGGGAGGAAACACCTGGACCAGCATCCCATCTCCCAAAACGATGACCTCAGCAATCTCCCTAATAAAGCACCCACTCTCAGAATCAGTCTCGTCCCATTTTCCCCCAACTCCAATCTCTCTATAAGCACAAGTTCAGAATTAAAAAGATTTTCATAATTAGGCTGTTGGTACAGCCATTTCAATTAGATGCATCTAAAGCCTCAGGATTCAAGGAAATCAATCTCTCCCCTGAAAATCAGTCTTTGGGAGTTTGTGGCCTGGTAGAGCATCCCCGGAAGCTTGTGCTCAAAATGACCTCCCCTTCCTTTGTTTCAGTCTCGACAAATGTCCTGCCTGGAGGTTCATGCAGAATCCAGGAGTCAGAAGAATAGGAAAAGTGAGCCCTTTGACTACCTCTGCCTGCTGGGGGGTGGGGAGGACAGTGCCACTTCCCAACCCTGTCAACACCAGAGTTGGCTGCTCCATGGCTGCCCTGGGCTCCATGGGGAACGCATTTTATAGCTGGCAGGGACCTAAGAGATCCGCAAATACGCGACTCTCCTTCTCACCACTCCACCCCATCCCCCCCATGCAAGGCTTCCAGCCCTGTCTGCAGAGAGGAGAGCAGCACAGCCCAACTGGCATGGGGGAGGGAGGGGGAAGCAAGAGGTTCTGCCCCCAGACTGGCAGCAAGGAGAGGGCCTGCTTTCAGTGCAGTGGGAAGGTAACTTCGGGGCACCTTGTGGAGGAGCAGAACCTAGGAGGACTAGTCCAGAAAACTCAGCCTCTCAGACCTCACACACACACACAAAAGCCTTGTAAAAACGCAGATTCCTGGGCCCCGCCTGACCCTTCAGAATGAGACTCTCTGGGGCATTTTAACCAATGCCCTCGGTAATTCTAAACCCCTGTCCTGGGTGCCTCCCCTAGGCCTTTTATTGGGCCGAGTTGGGGTGGGAAGTGGGAGGCTTCCCAGGGGTCTCAGCCCTCTTGTCCTCTCTTCCAGTGAAGGACCTCCTGGTGACAGTGACAGAGTCCTTCGAGGACACCCAGCACATCTCACACTGCCTGGAGCCCTGCGGCCCAAACCCTGCCTGCTTCCACTACCCCAAGTACTTCCAGCCCCAGATCCACGTGGAGGTGCCCAAGAGCCAGTGGAGCTCTGTGGTAGGAGGCTGCGGCAGTAGGGGGTTAGGGGCTGGTTCAGACTCGAGTTGGGAGGAGCCCCTCCCCTCACGAAACCGCCCATCCTTCCAGCTTTGCCGCTGCAACGCGTACAAGAACGACCCTGTGTGCCAGTCCCTGGATTGCCTCCCTGACGGCCAGGCGGTGACCCTGCCTGTGGTGAGGGCCTGGGTCTGGGAAGGGGTCCCTGCGCAGCGTAGCCTGGAGTGCCTGTGGAAGGGAGACGGGGAGAGCCTGGGGAGCCCGGCGGGGAGCATGGCTCGTGGCGGGTCTCTCAGGCAGGAGTACAGGGGTCTTAAGGGAAAGAAGATTGCTGAGCTGCATTGTGGAGCCAAAGACAGGGTGCGGAAGCTGAGCCAGGTTGGGGGCGAGAGACGTCCGGAAGAGAACCTGTGTGCGCATGCGCGGGCGGGGCGCTGCATGCGCTAAGTCAAGCGTCCCGGGGTGGGGGCGGGCACGGTGTGGTGAGTCTCCACTTATTTGGTTGGGACCACTTGGCTCTGAGCTGTCATCCCTGACAAACTTTTCATCTTTCAATTCCCAGAACAAGAATTGTGAATTACACATGAAGTCTACACCCTGGTAAAGTGCCCTCATTCGGTCTGTCCCTCTGACTTATTTATCTTTAGGGACTTAAAGTGGTATCTTGTTGTGGTGTTGATTTGCATTTCCCTGACGGCCGGGGATGTTGAGCATCTTTTCACAGGCTTATGGGCCATTTGTATATCTTCTTCGGAGAAATATCTATTCAAATCCTTTACCCATTTTTAAAGTGGGTGACTTGCCTTTAATTGTTAACTTGTAAAATTTCTTTGTATATTCTAGATACAAGCCCCTTGTCAGATATATGATTTCTAAATATTTTTCCTGTTCTGGAGATTGTCTTTCACATTCTTAATGGTGTTCTTTGAAGCACAGAAGTTTTCAATTTTGGTGAACTTCAGTGTATGTATATTTTTTTCTTTTGTCACTTGTGCTTCTGGTGACATATTTAAAAAACCATTGCCTAATCCAAGGTCATGAAGATTTACTCCCATGTTTTCTTTTAAGAGTTTTATAGTTTTAGCTCTCAATTTGGGTCCATGATCAATTTTGAGTTAATTTGTATATACAGTGTGAAATAGGGGTCCAACTTCATTCTTTTGCATGTGCATATCCAGTTGTCACAGCATCATTTGGTGAAAAGACTGTTCTTTCCCCCCTTTGAATTGTCCTGGCACCCTTGTTGAAAATCAAGTGACTGTAGTTTCCATTTACAATTTGATAGCTGTTTGTCCTTGGTCAAGTTATTAAGCCTCTCTAAATCTCAGTTTTTCTCACCTGTAAATTAGAGCAATACCAGGAGTACTGTCTATCATTGGGTTGCTTTGAGGATCCAGTGAGATAACACATGTGAAGAAATCAGTGATCTGCGAAGTGGGAAACTCAGAAAATATCAACAAATGTTATTATTATTGCTGTTTTATTATTCATTCCTTGTTGAGGCCAAGGGAAGATTTCCTCACAGCTGTGTCTGCAGGCCTATACCAGACATGAAGGAAACATAATGAGAGAGCTCCCAGGCTCTACCTTCAAGGAGATGTGACCTTTATAGTTACCAGGGTCACTAAGACTCAGGCTGGAAATTGTCAAGGTCCATTCTCCTGGAGTCACTGGGGAGGAGGGCCTTGGAGGATGCAAGGGATGTTGATGGGCAGAGGGAGGAGGCTCAGAACCCAGACTACTCCTGGGCTCTGAGAGCCGATGGACGCTTCCAGGAAGTAGCAGGAGGTGAGGTTGGACAGATCAGGTGGGGGCTTGGATGCCAGGCCAGAAGCCTGGACTTGCTCACATCAGGGATGTGATAAAAAGAGGGCAAGTGTTGGGCATGCTCTTCCTGCCCCACCCACCTTGCAGACCTGTGGGGGTGACAGGGTGAGATCAGGGATGTGAAGGGTTTTTGTCACACAGGATGATTTTTACTCTGGGAGCAGGAAAAGCTCACCAAGGAATATGAGCTCCATGAGAACAGGACCTTGTTTATCCAGCTCAGAAGAGCCCTACTGTAGAGCTTTATTCAGAGGGACTGGCCAAAAGGATCTCAGGGCCTCTTGCCACCCATGTCTGGCCTTGGGCTCTAGAAGGTGCCTGGGGGAAGGCTTTCAAGACTTTCCAGATCTCGTTGAAGAGGCAGAGGGTTCAGCGAGTCCCTAATTGTGTTGAGTACCTGCTTACAGTCCACCAGCTAAGGCTTTGGGGCTTTACATTTGTTATCTCATTAAGTGCTGAAGACAGTGCCAGGAGTTAAGCACGATTAGCCCCATTTTACAGATGAGAAAGCAGGGGCCCAAGGTCACAAAGGTGATTCCTGGCAGAACCAGGCTTCAAGCCTAGGTCCAACTGACCCTAAAGCCATGTCTTCTCCACGGAGGTGGAGTCTACAGACCTGCTAAGCCAAGCTCCTCTGTCCCCACAGCTCCGAGGCACTGGACGTGCGGCTAGGCTTCAGCCTGTGCCAGGCAGAGCTGGAGTTCCTGCAGAAGCGGAGGGTGGTGGTGGCTGAGGCGCTGAAGCAGGTGTTGCAGCTGGAGGAGGACCTGCAGGCAGACGAGGTGGGTGAGCAGAGGTCCGCTCAGAGCCAGGCTTGTCCTTCGAACACTGTGCCTGCCAGCTGCCCCCTGCAGTCCCTCCCTTGCCCCAGGGCAGCCTCAGCACTGCCTTTCCTGGTGGCCCTTACTGCTGAGGTTCCAGGTGCCCAGGTGAGGGCTGTGCTGGATGTGATTCAGTTGTGTGTTCGCAAGGGGCAGGAAGGGCAGAGTAGAGAGAAAGGAAGGAGCCCCAGCTGCTGCTCCCCGTGCGCTAACAGATCCTGAGATGATGAATGATGTCTTACCTACACGGGACAATGTGGCATCCTTTCCCCAGCCAGGAAAACACTGGAAGCTCCACCACCACCCACATTCTACACACCTCCACCCAAAAGGCCCTGGGCCTTTCATTCTTCAATTCTCCCTTCCCATAAATGTATGCGCACGTGCGCGCACACACACACACACACACACACACACACACACACACACAGAGAACGAACAGCAGTGGGGGGCTGGAGAGAGGCAGCTTCCTCACACAGGGCCAGCTTCTGCGCACAGGGTAGATGATGGTACCTTTGCCAGAGCCCTCTGTCACCTTCCTGGTAGGGGCTGAGGCTCACACTCCCCTGAGCAGCAGGTCAGCCCTCGGAGAGCCCGCACTTCAGAGGCCAACCACAGGTGTAGACAGAGACCTCGTCCCTGAGGAGGGCTGTGATGGGGCTTCGGCCGACAGTACATCTTACAGTCCCCACTCAGATGAAAACTGAGTGAGTCTTGGCAAAGACTCCACGCCTCGCTCTCCCATCTATAGGGAAACACACTGAGGACATCTTAAACCTAAGTAAACCCAGAGGTGACAACTGTGCTCCTTCCCACACCAAAAATCCATTTACCCCTGCTTTTACACATATGGTCTATAGGGACCACATACCATGTGCCAGGCCTGAGCCTGACATCAAATCCCTCTACAGCAGGTGCTGATTTGCAGCCATTAGGGAATCACACGCTAGCTGGGCTCTTGAGCGAGCCACCCAGCCCTCTGGCCCCAGTTCATCATCTGTTAACTGAGAGCTATATTAATAGTGCCAAGAACTCTTCCAGCCATGGCCTTCTAATTTACCAAGCCCGACACCGACCACTGGGTTTGGAACTAAGGTCCAGTTCTAGACCTACCAGGCGGCTTGACACTCTGTGAAAGGCAGTTTTCAGGTCACTCAGTCCCCACTCTCTGCTCTCTGTAGCCAGCTCTTCCTCTTCCACTGTTATTTCTAAGCTCCTGTCTCTCCAAGTCTTCCCCTACCCAGCATTGCCCCAGCAGTCTGCTTCCATGTGCCCCCAGGTCCCACTGATATCCATCATGGCCACTGGGGGTGGGACAAGATCCATGACTGCCATGTATGGCCACCTGCTGGGGCTGCAGAAGCTGAACATCCTCAACTGTGCCAGCTACATCACTGGCCTGTCAGGGGCCACCTGGTAAGGAGCGGGGGGCCACTGTCTGGTGAAGCCCAGAGCGAGCAGCCAACAGCCTGGCCGGCAGGCGGGGGTGGGGTCTCTGGTAAAGCTCATCCACCCCAAGTTAGAGTGACTCGTGACACCTGGGCAGCTCTACCCCTCACAACTGTGTGACCTTGGGAATGCAGGTGAACTTCTCTGAGTCTCATTTTCTGTATCTGTAAAGTGGGGATAGTAATAGCCCTGACCTCATGGGGTTGTTGTGAGATGCTCTCCCAGTACTGGGTACACCAGGGACACGTGTTGGTCATGACTCCATTACTATGGCAGGGTCCCAGGAGCATGGCAGCCAGTTATGAGTGAACCACTGGTGCCACTGGTGCATCTCCCCAGCAGCTGCCCTCTCTCAGACTGTGCCAGGTCTTCTGGGGTGGGTGGAGCTGGCCTGCTGCTCTGGCTGCCACGTTCCAGCCCACCCCCAGCCCTGCGTGCTCCCTCTGCCCTGCAGGCATCCTCGGGCTCCCATCCTCACTCTTGCTGGTGAGCAGGGAGAGTGAGCCCTTAGCTCCCCTGACAGGTGAGGCCAGCACGAGGCCGGCTTCTCCACAGGAGCCACGGCACCTGGGATTCACGATGCCGGTGGCGGCCCACAAAGATGTTGTAATTTCTTTTAAGTTCTTTAAAAGAAACCTAGTTTGACGAAAGTGTTTTAATATATAGTAATATATCACTATATTTGTCTTTATACAACAGTCATAGAAGATAATTTTTAATATTTTTATGGTGGAAGGGGCCCACCAAAGTCATAATGCAGCCCTGGTCTAGGGTGACCCAGGCCTTGTGACTACCCACATCCTCTCAGCCAGGGCTGCATCTTATTCTGTGTGTAACTAGTGGGCCTCAGAGCCCTCAATGTCCCAAGCTGTGTCCCTCATCCTGGAGGGGCTCTGGATAACTTTCATTTGAGGGGGTGGATGTGAGGAAAACCAAGGGTTCCTGGTGCACCAGAGGCCCCGAGGCTTCAGCCCAGGTGGGACAGAAGGATAGCTGACGATTACGGGCATTGCCTCTGCACCGAGCACTGGGGTGACTGCTTCCAATGGACTATCTCATTTCTTCTTCACAAGAAGACTATGAGGAAGATATTGTCATTGTGCTCATTTTACAGCTGGAGAAAGAAAGGAATTTGCCCAAGGTCACTCAGCTAATGAGCGGTAGAGCTGGGATTTCAACCCAGGCTGTCTGAGTCCAGGGCCCACATTCTTTTTTTTGGGGGGGGGAGGGGACCCATATTCTTAATCTCACCGATAAACCGCTGCCCATGGGTAGTAGGTTAAGGAGATAAACTTGCTTGCACCAGGGTAGAGGGGCACCTGCATCCTCCTGGCCTACCTCTGGGCCAGGCAGGAAACTGGGAGGAACTCAGACCCAGCTGGGGTGGGGGTAGGGTGTCTCCTGGCCTGGGAAAGCACTGGGAAGGAATTTTGTAAAATCAAAATCAATCATTTGTAATGTTTTTATAAAGCTTTTTAAAGGTATGAAAGTAACAGCGTGAACCTTATGGAGAGCAGGGTACTTTTTGTTGAAGAAACCTCCTGAAGGGAGAGGCCGCTGCTCAGACAGCTGTGCAGCTATAGACCGGGTCCACGGTGGGGAGGGGGATTCCTGGGTGCTGTCCTGACCTAGACTGAGAAAAGCCGGGTCCAGGCCAAGCAGAGGCAGACAGAGGCAAAGACCCAGGGCTAGGGGGATACCTATCTTTGTTTTACTCCTCTCCGCTGCCCACATAGAAGTTAAGAAGAAGAAGGGGAAGTAAGTCTTAGCTGGCATCACAATTATGGGAATTAATGTGGCAGAGTGGGAAGAGTCCAGGATTTGGAATCAGCAAAGCCTGGGGTCAAATGCTGGCCCCAGCACTTACTTCGTGCCCGGTACTGTCCTAATCCTTTTACCTTGACTCATGTCATCTTCACAATAACGCTGTGAGGTAGGTGCAGTTATCATCCTTCTCCCCGGTCCACAGATGGGAAAACTGAGGTGAGGAGCAGTTAGGTACCTTGCCCAGATCCCATGGCTGGTGAGTGGCAGAGCCTGGTTTTGAACCCAGGAAGGTCTGGGTCCAGAATCTTCACTGTTAAGCACTGTGCTCCACGTGGCACACGGCAGGCAGCCGAGAAATGGCAGCAATCGTGACTTTGAGTAACAATGTTCTCCCCTCCCCGACCGGGCCTCACCCCATTTCCTCCAGGCCCCTCTCCTGGCAGGTGAGGGTTTCCCATGACCTACCCACCTCCTTTCCTGCCAGGGTCCAGGGTCGATCTGACCAGGGCTGGCTCAGCTCTCTCAGCCACACCTGTCTCTCTCCAGGACCATGGCTACCTTGTACAGTGACCCTGACTGGTCCTCCAAAAACCTGGAGCTTGCCATCCTCGAGGCGCGGAGGCACGTAGTCAAGGACAAGATGCCCGCTCTGTTCCCAGATCAGCTCCTCAAATTCCGGGAGGAGCTGCAGCAGCGCAGGCAGGAAGGCTACAAAGTCACCTTCACAGACTTCTGGGGTCTGCTGGTCGAGGCCTGTCTGGGGGACGAGGTAGGTGCTCAGCTTCCCCTGGGCCCCAACCCGCCCGGGGCTGATGCCCAGCCCTCCGCCTTCACTGGGGCACCGGGAGGTACATCACAGCAGGAGGGAGTTGGTTAGACCTGCAGATGCACCCTTGGGCCTTAAGAAGCATGAGGCATCAGAACGCATGATGCAGGCAGATGGTGGGATTGTCTTCCCGAGTCCCTTTGGAGTATGACTGAAACCCTCACATCAGGGGTGACTTAGGTGCAACCTTTCCGAGAGGCAGCGGGCCCTCTGAGAACCTGTGAGAGAAAAACGGGGAGGGAGCCATCAGAGTGTGATGTAAGCCTGGCCCCAAGTGGAGGAGAGAGGGAAGGAAAGGCCAGGTGGAAGCATCCTAGCCCACTGTGCGGTCTGAAAGGTCAGCACAGTGACCCTTGCAGAGTTCCCCAGCCAAGTTGGCCATCAGAGGAGTCTGGCACCGCCCCCTCCCCTCCACCACAGTGGGCCTGCCTCAGGATCCCTGCCACGCTCAGTCATGGGCTGGGACCAGCCCAGTGGGAAGTGTGGCCTTAGAACAGACTCAGCCCTGGATTTCAGAGCATGGTAGCTGGGCCATCAGCCAATTGCACTCCTGTAGTTGGAGGTCTGCTGGGCCCCTCCTCATGGCCACCACACGGAGGATGAGCCCAGTGAGGTTCCTTCCAGCTCTGATATCCAATGGTCTGAGCAGTGTGTGCCCAAGAAGAGAAGCAGCCTGTGTTCGGACCCAGCTGCTGTGAGAGCCATGTGGGCCGTGGTAGGGCAGTGGGATCCCCATGGGATGCTGCCATCCCGGACATCAGGGTGAACTCAGCTAACACCTGGACCCTTCTGACTGCCCAGGCCCCAGGGTGGAACCAAATTTGGCTGTTGCTTGACCCCAGAGTAGGGCTTCCCATCTAATTTCTATCCAGGCCTATGGCTGTCTGCCCCACTCCCAAAGGTGTCTGAAGAGTTCTGAATTCAAATCAGAACTTACCAGAAGGAAGAGGGACAGCAAATTCTTTTCTAGTAGATCCCCTCTTCCAGAAAACACAGACAATTTGAGCAACCAAGGATGGACCAAACCTCATCTTCAACATTCATTCATTCCCTCATTCATTCTTTCAACAAAATTAAGTACCTCCTGCATGCCAGGAACTGTGCTAGACAGTGGGGATTCAAACGCGGGCACTCACAGCCTTTGATGGATCCCTGCCCTTTCTGATAACCCACTGTCTACTCTTTCCACATGATGGAGCAGGGCAGGCGGAGGCTGAGGGTGTTGGCTTTTGGATTCAGGCAGGACAGGATTTGAATTCTGGCTCTGCTCTGTGCTGTTCCTTAAATGGGAATTTCATCAACCGTTTCGTCAACAGTTAATATTTCTTAGAGTAGTTAGTGCTCCAAGTGGTGAGGAGGAAAGCTCCAAGGCTTTTAACATTAGAGTCTGAGCATTGCCCAGGGTTTGGTGTAGGAAGGAGCCTAGGTTCCTGGGAAAGCAAGTCTAGGATTGATGGAAGGAGGCCTCTGCTCTTCCACTCTGGCCAAGGCAGGAGCTCCTTTGCCTCAGGCCCCCTTGACAATGAGTGTGGATTGGACTCTTCCCCGAGTCTGCAACTTCCTCTCCTTCCCTGACGGTCATTGCTGTGGTGCCCATATCTCTGGGCCCACTTCTGACAGGCATCCTGTTGGCCTTGCAAGGGAGGCCTAAGAGTTGTTTGACCCACACATGTTTACCATCCCACACAGGTTCTGTGCCTTTACACACTCGCGCAACCATGGATGTCACCCACCAGGCAGCTGCTTGGCCTGGGGTCAGAGCCTGGTCCTCTAAAGCCTCCACTGGCCTTGTCTACACTGGCTGATTCACTTTGGGAGGTGGCCTGTGGTCCAGGCTGATCTGCAGGACTCCCACTTTGATTACACCACTTAGTGCTCTGGGGGCTTAGAGGGAATTTGACTGCCATCCGGTGCCAAGTTTCCAAATCTTTTGTTTAAAAAGAAGAATCTTTTTTTGCCTCCCAAATGAATTTGTGAGAGAGCCCAACATGCAAAGCGGATTTTTAAAAAATGGAGCTGCTCTGGTTTGAGTAGGGTGGAAGATGATGAAGAGGGGGCAGTGGTGGCCTCCTCCACCCCTGCCTTTTCATTCTCTGGTCCCTGAGACTCGAGGAGAACCCCAGGACTCTGAAGGACAGCTCTAAACTGCAGATCCAGTCCCACCCTGTCCATGTGTCTGGGGTGATGAACAGCCCAAGGATGCGTGAACATTTTCTGGGTACATTTTAAGAGCAGCTTTGACTGGTGTCAGGTGAGACCTCCAGAGCAGCCTGGTGGGCTCAGGAGCCTGGTGGGCTGCCAGAGGTCCAGACTGTCCTCTTATTCTGCACCACTTCCTGGCTGCTTGTCTGCTCCTTCTCCTTAACCATTATTTTTCCACACAGAGATATGAATGCAAACTGTCAGATCAGAGGGCTGCTTTGTGTCAGGGCCAGAACCCCCTGCCCATCTACCTCACCATCAATGTCAAGGATGATGTAAGCAACCAGGATTTCAGAGGTAACACTGGTGGCTCGCAATTTCCCCGGGGCGGGGTGGGTCCCTTCTCAGCGGGCAAAGGCACTCAGTACCCCAGCGCACACATCCCGCCACCATACCTTTGCCAGCCTCCACACCAAGAATGTGCTGACAGCCGAAGAAATCCACTTGGCTACCCGCTTCTGCCCAGACGCGTGTAGCTGGTGGGCAGCAGGGGTCCTATGGCTCCCCTGAGCAGAGATTTGATGGGATAGAGGAAATAAAGGTCGTGAAGGGAGAGAGTCCTAGACATTTCTTAAGCTGCCAGGATGGAGGGACTCTAGAGACCTGCCCTGCTTCGGGGTCCGGTTTTGGTCCGGGTTTATGAGGCGCAAACGAGCCTGTGCAGCTTGCAACACTGAGTCTTGCCGGGCCAGCAGAAGCCGGTCACGGGCGCCCCCCTGTGCCCTGCGGGGGAACTGCGGCCTCCCCATCCCAGGCTCCTCGCGGCCGGGGAGACGGCGCGAGCTGGGAGAAGGGTGGGCGGGGCCGCCCCGGCCTGAGACTGACACCCTGCCCTGCTGCTTCGTGTGCAGAGTGGTTCGAGTTCTCCCCCTACGAGGTGGGCCTGCAGAAGTATGGAGCCTTCATTCCCACCGAGCTCTTCGGCTCCGAGTTCTTCATGGGGCGGCTGATGAGGAGGATCCCAGAGTCGCGGATGTGCTACATGCTAGGTGACTCCTGGCTGGGGGCGGCCCCTGGGAACCCCGCCCCGTGCGGAACAGGCTCCGCGTTTGATTAGAGGAATGACGAGGAGACACGGTCTGTTCCCCCAGGATCATGTGCCAGGTGCTGGTGCTGGTTTGGGTTATCCCTTGGGCATATGACCCTCCGGGCATTTGTCAGCATACCCTCATTCCAGGAGACGCCCCGGAGCCTCCCAGCCTCCCAGACTGCCCTGATCTCCCTGTGACCCTGTGGGCCCAGAAGGACCTGACAGGGGCTCCTGGGTCACTGGGGAACAAAGGGGACTCTCCCAATGTCCTGGTCTCCAGTCGTCTCCCTGGTGTCCGTTCAGAACCAGACTGGGAGTTGCAGGCTGAGATGGAAGCTTCTGGAACTTCTACCCCCTTCCCCCTGGTTCCAGGAAGCAACATGCCTGTTTCCGGGGCTTGAACCAGCCCCTGGGATCCAAGGGGCCAGAGGGGACCTCAGGGTGAAGACAGAGTGTCTGGGAAAGCCTGGCCCAGCTCCCAACACTATGTTCCCTGGTCCTCCAGAAGCCAGGCCCACTGAGTGCAGGGGCCTGACTGTGATGTCCACTCGTAGAGTTCTCCCCTTCAGAGCCCAAAGTACATCTGTCAAAGGGCAACCGCAAAAAACGGACCCATTTTTACAGCCTCAACAACAGTTATGCCCTTATTTAAACTAGTTGTCTGCCTCCCCCTCCCTTCCATCTATCCCAAATCCAACCCATCCCAGAAAGTCCCACTTAAGCCCCATTTCTTCTGGGAAGTCAGCCCCGAAGCCCACAGCCCCCAGCAGCCTCTCCTTCCTCTGAACACCTGTGCTGTTGAGCATGTGGCTCAGAGATCTGTAGGTGAGACACTCGGACTTGAACTCTGGTTCCCCATTTATTAGCTGTGCAAAGCAGGCCAAATTACCTAACCTTCCCGAGCTTCAGTGTTCTCATCTGTAAACTGGGCTTAAGAGTAAAACCAACCTTAGGGAGGATTCAAATGGGTCAATGTACGTGAGTGATTTCACGTGAGTATTATTATTACTGTGTTGCACTTTTTAAATCACAATAAGAGATGGTGTTACATTTATTGAGTGCTCACCATGTGCCAGGCACTGTCCTAAACTAGTGTGTTAACTGATGCAAGGGGTGATTTCTGGACTTGAACTTGAAGCCTGCACTTGTCAGCATTAAGTCTCTCCTGGGGCTGTGCCTTATATGCCTTCATACCCTCTCCCAGTTCCAAGAGGAGAGCGGAGAAGAGTTGAGTCACTTATGTCGAGCTGCACTGTGGGGAGAGGGAAATGAAAGCCTGTCCCACTCCCTGAGCAGCTTGACTTGGAGGGGGCATCGAGTCCAAGGCAGAATCAATCAGTATTTGGGTGGGCCTGGAGGCTCTTGGGCAGAGCGGCTCACTGCTGGTCCTGCTGCCTAGGTCTGTGGAGCAGCATCTTCTCCCTGAACCTGCTCGATGCCTGGAATTTGTCCCACACCTCGGAGGAGTTTTTCCACAGGTGGACAAGGGAGAGAGTGCATGATATAGGTGGGTGACCCACCGGCTTCCCCTCCTGGTTGGGCGATGGCGGGGGTGGGGAAGGTGGATCAGCAACTGAGGACCAGTGCACCTGCCACGTGTTTCAACATCATCCCTATGGCCCACGGAAATAGGAAGGCAGCTAGGGGGTCTTCCCTGCCCGGAAAGGAGGGTGATTGCAGTTGGATACACCTTTGCCAGCTCTGGCCTGGCCCGGGGGAGTGGATGCACCGTGTGGTAGGCTTGGAAGAGCTGTACAGCACCCAGGAGAGCTGCAGAGGGTGGGGATCTATGAATGCAGTTAAAGGTCACCCTTCTGGACTCTGTGTTTTCTCTGGAACCCCTCCTTGCCTGTCACCCCACTCCTCCTCTACCCTGCCCCTGTTCTGTGTCTCTCCCCTGGGTCCTCCTGGCTCCGAGAACTAGACAAGGAAGGTGTGCACTGCACTTACAGGCTGACCCCTGGGTGCGGGGCAACCATGCGGTGCTTCACCTGGGCAATCTGGGGACTCCAGCTCTGTAACCTGTCCTCCATCCACCCCCCTCCCCTGCAGAAGATGAGCCACTCCTACCTGAAATCCCCAAATGTGATGCCAACATGCTGGACACCACGGTGGTGACGCCAGGGTCATGGCTGTCCAATACTTTCCGCAACATCCTCACCTCCCGGGCCTTTGTGTCTGAGTTCCACAACTTCCTGCTGGGGCTGCAGATGCACACCGACTACTACCAGAACGGCCAGTTCTCCACGTGGAAGGGTAACCTTACCTGCTGCCCCTTGAGGCCTACCTCTGTTTAGAGGAAAGGGAAGTGGATGTGGAGGAAGAAAGGATGAGAAAACTCCTCTGCCCATGTTCACTGGGCCCAAGTGGCAGACTCTCCCCATAGTGTATTCTACATCTGGTGATGCCTTGAACAACAGGTGGAGTGGGGGTGTATTTAATTAATTGAATCTGTACAATGACTCTATACGGCATCTGTATAACAATCCCAGCAGGTAGAAGTTGACCCCATTTTACAGTTGGGGAAGTATGGGCCCTGACTTTCTACAGTTGTGTTCTGGGGACACCTTTTTTTTTTTTTCCTTCATTTTAAAAAAAATGTATTTATTTTTGGCTGCGTTGGGTCTTCGTTGCTGTGCACGGGTTTTCTCTAGTTGCGGCAAGTGAGGGCTACTCTTCGTTGCGGTGCGCGGGCCTCTCGTTGCAGTGGCTTCTCTCGCGGCAGAGCACGGGCTCTAGGCACGCGGGCTTCCGCAGTTATGGCATGTGGGCTCAGTAGTTATGGCGCACAGGTTTAGTTGCTCCGCGGCATGTGGGATCTTCCCGGACCAGGGCGCGAACCCGTGTCCCCTGCATTGGCAGGCGGATTCTTAACCACTGCACCACCAGGGAAGCCCCTGGGGACACCTTTTAATGTAAGTGCTGCCCCCGGAGTTGGGCAGGGATGGCCCAGCCCAGGCTCCTCCAAATGGTGAGTGGCAGAGCTGGCTCTTAAACTGTGGTCTTGCAGCTTCAACTCAGGACTTTGTCCCCACCCTGCTGAGGCTCTAAATTTGACTTTCCACCATCTTTGGTATTTTACTTGGCCACAGCCTGCAATGGCTGCTTGAGCCTAGGCTAATAATCTTTGTCCTCACTATCCGGGGCAGAAAAGGCAGCTGGCTCTGGGCCCACGGTTTGCACTAATTTATAGGATAGTCTTAAGCCCCTGCTACACCACAAATTCTGTGGCTGAGCCTTAGTGGGCTTTCTGTGCATGTTCCATAAAAAACTTGCTAAACTCCCCAGATAATGCTGTTCTTCTTCAGCCTACCCAGGGGGACACTGGGACTCACCGGGTACCCTGGCCAAGGGGAGGGCTGGAGGCCAGGCTGAAGTGGTTGAGCTCCGGGCAGGGCATCCCATCCCCACCAGGTGCCTCTGACCATCTGCTGAGATCAGGGCGCCAAGGAGTAAGGATAACCACAAGCCTTGACTTTCAGACTCGGTGCTAGATGGCTTCCCAAACAAGCTGACAGCGTCCGTGAACCACTTGTGCCTGCTGGACACTGCATTCGTCATCAACTCCAGCTACCCGCCCATCCTCAGGCCGGAGAGAAAAGCTGACCTCATCATCCACCTCAATTACTGTGCTGGGTCCCAGACAAAGGCAAGTTTGGCAAAGAAAGGCTCCCACCCCACTCCCCACAGGCTCCTAGACAGCATCGGAGAAGCTCAAGCCACCATCCCTGATGGAGGTTACACCTCCAAACCTCAGGGGCGTAGCCCGCAGGCCCTCATGCAATGGGTTTACTAGATTCACTGAGCTAATTCCAATTTTATTCTTACATTTGAGCATTTCCCATATTTGGCAATTCTTTAGCTGCAAAATAAAAAAGAGTTTAAAAAATAACCTTAGGGCTTCCCTGGTGGCACAGTGGTGAAGAATCTGCCTGCCAATTCAGGGGACATGGGTTCGAGCCCTTGTCCGGGAAGAACCCACATGCCGCGGAGCAACTAAGCCCGTGCACTACAACTACCGAGCCTGTGCTCTAGAGGCCACGAGCCACAACTGCTGAGCCCGCAAGCCACAAATACTGAGCCCGTGTGCCACAACTACTGACGCCCGTGTGCCTAGAGCCCGTGCTCTGTAACAAGAGAAGCCACTGAAGTGAGAAGCCCACACATGGCAACGAAGACCCAATGCAGCCAAAAATTAATTAATTAATTAATTAATTTTAAAAAAAATAATAATAACCTTAATAGAACCCAGTCAATTGTAAAGTTTTGTACCACTTCAGGACCTTGTAATGTCCTATGTTCCAAATGATCACATGGTCTCCCCACTACCAGGAAGTATGAGCCTCCATGTAATTACACCAAAGAGTTAGAACCAGAGATTTTAATTTATTTTTATTTATTTCCTTTTGAAAAGTTCTGGATTTTCAAGGGAAAGAAACTGTTTTTTGGTCTACTTTATTTATTTTATTATTATTTTTTATACAGCAGGTTCTTATTAGTCATCAATTTTATACACATCAGTGTATACATGTCAATCCCAATCGCCCAATTCAGCACACTACCATCCGCAGCCCCCTGGGGTTTTCCCCCATTGATGTCCATAAGTTTGTTCTCTACATCTGTGTCTCAACTTCTGTCCTGCAAACCGGTTCATCTGTACCATTTTTCTAGGTTCCACATACATGCATTAATATACGATATTTGTTTTTCTCTTTCTGACTTACTTCACTCTCTCTGACAGTCTCTAGATCCATCCACGTCTCAACAAATGACTCAGTTTCGTTCCTTTTTATGGCTGAGTAATATTCCATTGTATATATATACCACATCTTCTTTATCCGTTCGTCTCTCAATGGGCATTTAGGTTGCTTCCATGACCTGGCTGTTGTAAATAGCGCTGCAATGAACATTGGGGTGCATGTGTCTTTTTGAATTATGGTTTTCTCTGGGTATATGCCCAGTAGTGGGATTGCTGGGTCATATGGTAATTCTATTTTTAGTTTTTTAAAGAACCTCCATAATGTTCTCCATAGTGGTCGTATCAATTTACATTCCCACCAACAGTGCAAGAGGATTCCCTTTCCTCCACACCCTCTCCAGCATTTGTTGTTTGTAGATTTTCTGATGATGCCCATTCTAACTGGTGTGAGGTGATACCTCATTGTAGTTTTGATTTGCATTTCTCTAATAATTAGCGATGCTGAGCAGCTTTTCATGTGCTTCTTGGTCATCTGTATGTCTTCTTTGGAGAAATGTCTATTTAGGTCTTCTGCCCATTTTTGGATTGGGTTGTTTGTTTCTTTAATATTGAGCTGCATGAGCTGTTTATATATTTTGGAGATTAATCCTTTGTCCATTGATTCGTTTGCAAATATTTTCTCCCATTCTGAGGGTTGTCTTTTCATCTTGTTCATGGTTTCCTTTGCTGTGCAAAAGCTTTGAAGTTTCATTAGGTCCCATTTGTTTATTTTTGTTTTTATTTCCAGTACTCTAGGAGGTAGATCAAAAAAGATCTTGCTGTGATTTATGTCAAAGAGTGTTCTTCCTATGTTTTCCTCTAAGAGTTTTATAGTGTCCGGTCTTATATTTAGGTCTCTAATCCATTTTGAGTTTATTTTTGTGTATGGTGTTAGAGTGTTCTAATTTCATTCTTTTACATGTAGCTGTCCAGTTTTCCCAGCACTGCTTATTGAAGAGACTGTCTTTTCTCCATTGTATATCTTTGTCTCCCTTGTCATAGATTAGTTGAATATAGGTGCATGGGTTTATCTCTGGGCTTCCTATCTTGTCCACTGATCTATGTTTCTGTTTTTGTGCCAGTACCATATTGTCTTGATTAGTGTAGCTTTGTGGTATAGTCTGAAGTCAGGGAGTCTGATTCCTCCAGCTCCGTTTTTTCCCCTCCAGATTGCTTTGGCTATTCGGGGTCTTTTGTGTCTCCATACAAATTTTAAGATGATTTGTTCTAGTTCTGTACAAAATGCCATTGCTAATTTGATAGGGATTGCATTAAATCTGTAGATTGCTTTGGGTAGTATAGTCATTTTCACAATATTGATGCTTCCAATCCAAGAACATGGTATATCTCTCCATCTGTTGGTATCATCTTTAATTTCTTTCATCAGTGTCTTATAGTTTTCTGCATACAGGTCTTTTGTCTCCCTAGGTAGGTTTATTCCTAGGTATTTTATTCTTTTTGTTGCAGTGGTAAATGGGAGTGTTTCCTTAATTTCTCTTCAGATTTTTCATTAGTGTATAGGAATGCAAGAGATTTCTGTGCATTGATTTTGTATCCTGCAACTTTACCAAATTCATTGATTAGCTCTACTAGCTTTCTGGTGGCATTTTTAGGATTCTCTTTGTATAGTATCATGTCATCTGCAAACAGTGACAGTTTGACTTCTTCTTTTCCAATTTGTATTCCTTTTATTTCTTTTTCTTCTCTGATGCCATGGCTAGGACTTCCAAAACTATGTTGACTAATAGTGGTGAGAGTGGATACCCTTGTCTTATTCCTGATCTTAGAGAAAATGCTTTCAGTTTTTCACCATTGACAATGATGTTTGCTGTGGGTTTGTCGTATATGGCCTTTATTATGTTGAGGTAGGTTCCCTCTATGCCCACATTCTGGAGAGTTTTTATCATAAATTGGTATTGAGTTTTGTCACAAGCTTTTTCTGCATCCATTGAGATGATCATATGGTTTTTATTCTTCAATTTGTTAATATGGTGTATAACATTGATTGGTTTCCGTATATTGAAGAATCGTTACATCCCTGGGATAAATCCCACTGGATCGTGGTGTATGATCCTTTTAATGTGTTGTTGGATTCTGTTTGCTGGTATTTTGTTGAGGATTTTTGCGTCTATATTCATCAGTGATATTGGTCTATAATTTTCTTTTTTTGTAGTATCTTTGTCTGGTTTTGGTATCAGGGTGATGGTGGCCTCATAGAATGAGTTTGGGAGTGTTCCTTCCTCTGCAACTTTTTGGAAGAGTTTGAGAAGGATGGGTGTTATTTCTTCTCTAAATGTTTGATAGAATGCACCTGTGAAGCCACCTGGTCCTGAACTTTTGTTTGTTGGAAGATTTTTAATCACAGTTTCAATTTCATTACTTGTGATTGGGTTCAGTATTGGAAGGTTATACCTTTCTAAGAATTTGCCCATTTCTTCCACGTTGTCCATTTTATTGGCATAGGGTTGCCTGTAGTAGTCTCTTAGGGTGCTTTGGATTTCTGCAGCGTCTGTTGTAACTTCTCCTTTTTCATTTCTAATTTTATTGATTTGAGTCCTCTCCCTCTTTTTCTTGATGAGTCTGGCTAATGGTTTATCAATTTTGTTTATCTTCTCAAAGAACCAGCTTTTAGTTTTATTGATCTTTGCTATTGTTTTCTTTGTTTCTATTTCATTTATTTCTGCTCTGATCTTTATGATTTCTTTCCTTCTTCTAACTTTGGGTTTTGTTTGTTTTCTTTCTCTAGTTCCTTTAGGTGTAATGTTAGATGGTTTACTTGAGATTTTTCTTGTTTCTTGAGGTAGGCTTGTATAGCTATAAACTTCCCTCTTAGAACTGCTTTTGCTGCGTCCCATAGGTTTTGGATCATCGTGTTTTCATTGTCATTTGTCTCTAGGTAGTTTTTGATTTCCTCTTTGATTTCTTCAGTGATGTCTTGGTTATTTAGTAACGTATTGTTTAGCCTCCATGTGTTTGTGTTTTTTACGTTTTTTCCCCTGTAATTCATTTCTAATCTCACAGCATTGTGGTCAGAAAAGATGCTTGATATAATTTCAATTTTCTCAAATTTACTGAGGCTTGAGTTGTGACCCAAGATGTGATCTATCCTGGAGAATGTTGCATGAGCACTTGAGAAGAAAGTGTAATCTACTGTTTTTGGATGGAATGTCCTATAAATATCAATTAAGTCCATCTTGTTTAATGTATCATTTAAAGCTTGTGTTTCCTTATTTATTTTCATTTTGGATGATCTGTCCATTGGTGTAAGTGAGGTGTTAAAGTCCCCTACTATGTCTGTGTTACTGTCGATTTCCTCTTTTATAGCTGTTAGCAGTTGCTTTATGTATTGAGGTGCTCCTATGTTAGGTGCATATATATTTATAATTGTTATATCTTCTTCTTGGATTGATCCCTTGATCATTATGGAATGTCCTTCTTTGTCTCTTGTAACATTCTTTAAAGTCTATTTTATCTGATATGAGTATAGCTAATCCAGCTTTCTTTTGATTTCCATTTTCATGGAATATCTTTTTCCATCCCCCCACTTTCAGTCTGTATGTGTCCCTAGGTCTGAAGTGGGTCTCTTGTAGACAGCATATATATGGGTCTTGTTTTTGTATCCATTCAGCAAGCCTGTGTCTTTTGGTTGGAGCATTTAATCCATTCACGTTAAAGGTAATTATTGATATGTATGTCCCTATGACCATTTTCTTAATTGTTTTGGGCTTGTTTTTGTAGGTCCTTTTCTTCTCTTGTGTTTCCCACTTAGAGAAGTTCTTTTAGCATTTGTTGTAGAGCTGGTTTGGTGGTGCTGAATTCTCTTAGCTTTTGCTTGTCTGTAAATCTTTTGATTTCTCCATCGAATCTGAATGAGATCCTTGCTGAGTTGAGTAATCTTGGTTGTAGGTTCTTCCCTTTCATCACTTTAAGTATATCATGCCACTCCCTTCTGGCTTGTAGAGTTTCTGCTGAGAAATCAGCTGTTAACCTTATGGGAGTTCCCTTGTATGTTATTTGTCGTTTTTCCCTTGCTGCTTTCAATAATTTTTCTTTGTCTTTAATTTTTGCCAATTTGATTACTATGTGTCTTGGTGTGTTTCTCCTTGGGTTTATCCTGTATGGGACTCGCTGTGCTTCCTGGACTTGGGTGGCTACTTCCTTTCCCTTGTTAGGGAAGTTTTTGACTATAATCTCTTCAAATATTTTCCCTGGTCCTTTCTCTCTGTCTTCTCCTCTGGGACCCCTATTATGCGAATGTTGTTGCGTTTAATGTTGTCCCAGAGGTCTCTTAGGCTGTCTTCATTTCTTTTCGTGCTTTTTTCTTTATTCTGTTCTGCAGCAGTGAATTCCACCATTGTCTTCCAGGTCGCTTTTCTGTTCTTCTGCCTCAGTTATTCTGCTATTGATTCCTTCTAGTGTAGTTTTCATTTCAGTTATTGTGTTGTTCATCTCTGTTTGTTTGTTCTTTAATTCTTCTAGGTCTTTGTTAAACATTTCTTGCACCTTCTTGATCTTTGCCTCCATTCTCTTTCCAAGGTCCTGGATCATCTTCACTATCATTATTCTGAATTCTTTTTCTGGAAGGTTGCCTATCTCCACTTCATTTAGTTGTTTTTCTGGGGTTTTATCTTGTTCCTTCATCTGGTACATAGCCCTCTGCCTTTTCATCTTGTCTATCTTTCTGTGAATGTGGTTTTTGTTCCACAGGCTGCAGGATTGTAGTTCTTCTTGCTTCTTCTGTCTGCCCTCTGGTGGATGAGGCTATCTAAGAGGCTTGTGCAGGTTTCCTGATGGGAGGGACTGGTGGTGGGTAGAGCTGACGTTGCTTTGGTGGGCAGAGCTCAGTAAAACTTTAATCCGCTTGACTGTTGATGGGTGGGGCTGGGTTCCCTCCCTGTTGGTTGTTTGGCCTGAGGCAACCCAACACTGGAGCATACCTGGGCTCTTTGTTGGGGCTAAGGACAGACTCTGGGAGGGCTCATGCCAAGTATTACTTCCCAGAACTTCTGCTGCCAGTGTCCTTTTCCCCACGGTGAGCCACAGCCACCGCCCCTCCCGCCTCTGCAGGAGACCCTCCAACACTAGCAGGTAGGTCTGGTTTAGTCTCCCCTGGGGTCACTGCTCCCTCCCCTGGGTCCTGATACACACATTGCTTTGTGTGTGCCCTCCAAGAGTGGAGTCTCTGATCCCCCCAGTCCTGTCGAAGTCCTGCAATCAATTCCCACTAGGCTTCAAAGTCTGATTCTCTAGGAATTCCTCCTCCTGTTGCCAGATCCCCAGGTTGGGAAGCCTGATGTAGGGCACAGAACTTCTGTGGTATAAGTGTTCTCCAGTCTGTGAGTCACCCACCCAGCAGTTAAGGGATTTGATTTTACTGTGATTGCACCCCTCCTACCGTCTCATTGTGGCTTCTCCTTTGTCTTTGGATGTGGGGTATCTTTTTTGGTGAGTTCCAGTGTCTTCCTGTCAATGATTGTCCAGCAGCTAGTTGTGATTCTGGTGTTCTCGCAAGAGGGAGTGAGAGCACATCCTTCTACTCTGCCATCTTGGTTCCTCTCCCTGGTCTACTTTAATACAGTCCTATCCTGAGGCCAGGGAAAGGGGAGTATAGACAGATGACAAGGATGACACCAATGATAATGACCTAAGTTTGTAAACAAGGGACAACATGCTTTCCTACACATGATCTCCCTTGATCCTTACACCAGCTCTTTGAGGTAGATGGCACAACTGCTATTATTCCTATGTTATAGGTGAGGAAGGTGAGGCACAGAGACGGTAAATGGCTTGCTTAAGATCGCACAGCTAGTGAGCTTAGAACGGGGAAGAACTAAGGGGATTCTGATACTCCAAGTCTGCTGCTTTTTCTGTTACATCCTGTTTATAAAGATGCCCTTTCAGAGTCCTTTCTGGCCCTGTCACGTTCCAAAGCCCATGAGTGTCCCGCAGGAGCCTGGCCAGCCATGGCTGTCACCCTCTTAGGGAGCCAGCCACATCTCCAGGTCTGTGGGTGAAGCATCATCGGAAGGGCTTCTGTCCAGTTTACTTGGGGAAGGAGCTTGCAGTTGGACACACACCAACCTACTGCCTCAGGCTCTTCATCCGGATCCAGGTTTGTCCTAAAAATAGCACACATAGGCAGAGCAGTTGGAGACCTGAGTTGTTAGCTGGGGAAATCAGAAAGCTGGACCTAAGAATTCTGTGTTTCTTGCCCACCCTCACCCCTCCTGATACTCAAACATGTCCTCCTGTGATGTTCCAGCCCGTGAAACAAACCTGCAAGTACTGCACCGAGCAGAACATCCCCTTCCCCAAATATGAGGTGCAGGAGGAGGAGGATAACCTCAAGGAGTGCTACCTGATGGAGAGCTCCCAGGAGCCTGATGCCCCCACTGTGATTTTCTTCCCACTCATCAGTGACACCTTCCAAAAGTACAAGGCCCCAGGTAAGCCGCCGGGAGCTCAGGTCGCACCCAACTGGCCTTGGACGGAGAGCTCCTGTTCTTAGACGTGTGCAGTCTTCTGACAGCACTAACAGGAAAGCCTGGCATAGCTCCTGTCTGAGCCCAACTTGGCTTCGGCGAGAAAGAACGGCCCCCCATGCCCCTGTGCGCCGGCGATGTCAAGCTCTACTCTTTCAGTCATTCACAGCCTGGCGCTGTGTGGTGCCAGGGAGGTCCTGAGATGGGCAAGCTATGTCCCTTGCCCTGGTGGGCTAGGAGGTGTGTGTGCGCATCTGCGTGTGTGAGTGTGCACATGGGCACGTTTTATTGTGGGTGTGCAGGGGTGAGCCTCGGGGAGAGGGGTAGAAACAAGCCATTACAACCTCACGTGATAAGGGGCTACAGCAAGTCCTTCTGCTCCTCCAGGTGTGGAGCGAAGCCCCGAGGAGCTGGAGCAGGGCCAGGTTGACATCTATGGTCCCAAATCTCCCTACGCCACCAAGGAGCTGACGTACACAGAGGCCGCCTTCGACAAGCTGGTGAAGCTCTCCGAATATAACATCCTGAATAACAAGGACAAGCTCCTTCAGGCCTTGCGACTAGCAGTAGAGAAGAAGAAACGCCTGAAGAGCCAGTGTCCCCCTAAAGTCCCAGGACATTCGTAAAGAGTCCCCCCTAAAGTCCCAGGACAGTCCTGTGTCTGCTTCTAGCATCAGAGGTGCAGAACCCAGGACTGACCGGCCCTCAGAGCCAGCTCCACTGTCTAGCAAGGGCTGCAGGCAGGCTGGCCTGGGCTTTCTATCAAAAAAATTAAAATTAAAAAAAAAAAAAGGTTGAAGGAGAAAGAGAAAGAGACAAAGGAAAATAACAAGGGGATGTAATGGGGCTTTATACCCACTGGAATTTTTTTTTAAACATCTTTATTGGAGTATAATTGCTTTACACTGTTGTGTTAGTTGCTGCTGTATAACAAAGTGAATCAGCTATATGTATACATATATCCCCATATCTCCGCCCTCTTGCACCTCCCTCCCTCCCACCCCTCTAGGTGGTCACAAAGCACCGAGCTGATCTCCCTGTGCTATGCGGCTGCTTCCCACTAGCTATCTGTTTTACATTTGGTAGTGTATATATGTCCATGCCACTTTCTCACTTCGTCCCAGCTTCCCCTTCCCCCTCCCAGTGTCCTCAAGTCCATTCTCTATGTCTGGGTCTTTATTCCTGTCCTGCCCCTAGGTACATCAGATCAGACCTTTTTTTTTTTTTTTTTTAGATTCCATATATATGTGTTAGCATACATGTATATTTTGTTTTTCTCTTTCTGACTTACTTCACTCTGTATGACAGACTCTAGGTCCATCCACCTCACTACAAATAGTTCAATTTCATTTCTTTTTATGGCCAAGTAATATTCCATTGTGTATATGTGCCACATCTTCTTTATCCATTTGTCTGTTGATGGACACTTAGTTTGCCTCTGTGTCCTGGCTATTGTACATAGTGCTGCAATGAATATTGTGGTACATGTCTCTTTGAATTATGGTTTTCTCAGGGTATATGCCCAGTAGTATACCCACTGGAATTTTTTTTAAACCTTCCCTGCAGGGAAGGGGATCCAAGAGCCACAGGCTCCCACACATGCCTGAAGTGTGGAGAATAATAGCATGGCCCAATTTTATTTATATAAGAGGCTGGTTCCCCAGAAACCTTGGATTCGGAGCTGGAACTCATAGCCCTCCCCTCACTACTCCTCTCTGCTCAGGAAATGCACAAGAGGACCTGAGAAGCGTTCTGGGTTCTCTGGAAAAATGCTTTTTAATTTTTTTTATTTCTGAAGGTGGTCTTTATTTTTTTAACATCTTTATTGGAGTATAATTGCTTTACAATGGTGTGTTAGTTTCTGCTTTATAACAAGGTGAATCAGCTATACATATACATATACATATATCCCCATATCTCCTCCCTCTTGCGTCTCCCTCCCACCCTCCCTATCCCACTCCTCTAGGTGGTCACAAAGCACAGAGCTGATCTCCCTGTGCTATGCAGCTGCTTCCCACTAGCTGTCTGTTTTACATTTGGCATTTGGTAATGTATATATGTCCATGCTACTCTCTCACTTCGTCCCAGCTTACCCTTCCCCCTCCCCGTGTCCTCAAGTCCGTTCTCTATGTCTGCGTCTTTATTGCCGTCCTGCCCATAGGTTCTTTGTAACCATTTTGTTTTTTTATTTAGAATCCATATATATGTGTTAGCATACGGTGTTTTTCTCTTTCTGAGTTCAAATGCTTTTTTAAATTTAATGCAATTGTATTCTTGTGATTTTTATAGGCAATTGTATTTTGTGATTTTTATTTTTATGAATCAGCTTATTAATAGGAAGCATAATGCTTGAAGATCTAGATGGAGCACTAGAGACATCCTGGTCTCTTCAACAACAAACACAAACAGGTGATGGGGTTTCAGCAGCCCCTCTGCAACCACTTAAAGGCCGAGGACAAGTGATCCCTTTTATCCCCACTGGGCAGCCTCGACTGAGCATCCACCTCCGGCGAAATGCCAGGCAAAGCCCAAGTCTGCAGCTCCAGTTCACCAAACGAGGATCTGGGATGCAGCTCTGGGACGTCTGGGCAGGTACATGAGGCATCAGGTGAGTGATGCTGCCTGGTGCCACCACTCCACAGGGCCACCACTCGCTGACCAACCTGCTCCAGAGGCACTTCTCCAACCCTAACCCTCCTCTCTGGTTTCCAGATGGTATTACTTATTTCTAAGCAGCATTTCTCTTATTTATTATGTAAACACCATGGCCAGAACATCCCAACTCTTTAAGAGTCACCCTGAGATAACAAAACTGGAAAGGATCAACCCAGAAAGGACTAGGTTAACCCTGAGGGAAATGCTCATCTTTGGAGATGGTTTCCAGATGAATCTCTGGGAAAGCCCTGGGACACAGAAGCTCGAAGTATCCACATCTCCCATCAGGCTGGGAACTTAACTAAAGAAATGTGTAGGACTTCCCTGGTGGTGCAGTGGTTAAGAATCCGCCTGCCAATGCAGGGGACACGGGTTCGAGCCCTGGCCTGGGAAGATCCCACATACGCGGAGCAACTAAGCCCATGCGCCACAACTGCTGAGCCCACGTGCCACAACTACTGAAGCCCACGTGCCTAGAGCCCCTGCTCCACACGAGAAACCACTGCAATGAGAAGCGCACACACCACAACGAAGAGTAGCCCCCCCGCTCTCCACAGCTAGACAAAGCCCTTGTACAGCAGTGAAGACCCAATGCAGCCAAAAATAAATAAATAAATAAATTTTTTTTTAAAAAGAGAGAAATGTGTAACCTGAGCCATTGAGATGCCTGTGCTGATGGAAGGCGTGACCAGAAAGGCATGTGGTCTACGTGAAGCCCAGCAAACCTGGAAGACATGGCCCTCTCTGGGCCACCATGTTCCCTAAGCAGTCCTTTGGATGTTAGGAGATGTGTGGTGACAGGTGTCAAAAGTTTACCAAAATTGTCCTCTGATTTACATCCTTGCTACCCAAAGTGTGGTGGGGAACTGGTTAGAAATGCAGACTCTCAGGCCGCACCCCAGCCATACTGAATTCAGAATCTGCATTTTAAGGAGATTTTCACCTCCTCTCCACTGCTTTCAGGTGATGCTTATGCATATTAAAGTCTGAGAGGAGAGGGTTTATGCCACGCTCACTCATAAGCCGGAAAGCATGAATCCATCACTTCCCCTGAGCCACTGATAAACTGGGCTCCTGGACCTGCAAAGCTGGTCCCCACCCAGGGAATGCTGACTTGGGACCCCACCCTGCTCCAGCACCAGAGCAGCCAGCTGCCTCCACTTTGCCATCTTTTCTTTCCATCTGCAAGAAACGGGTTCTCCTAAAATGATCAGAGTGAGCCACTGGGTAAGACCTGGGTGTTTATTGTAAGGTGAAGGCAGCCCTGCCTTGGATTCATCGAAGTATGTAAAACGAGGTTTATAAAATCATTGTATTTTTTGAGCACAGAATAAACTGGCCATGCGGGTAAATGCTGTTGACTGATCAGCTTTCATCATCTGGTGCTGCAAACCCTGCATAACTCCTGCCTTCATCCCTGCCGGGGCTTCCCACACGCACGGCCAGAGGTGCGAGAAGGCTGTTTTCGTCCAGCCCTCCTCTCCTCCCGCAGGGGTTCCCCCTTTCTTGTGTGGTGGGGTGCCCCTCTGTTTTTGTGAAGCCGCAGCAGCGACTAGTGGAGCACCAGCCCTTGCTGACTTATGCTGTTTGAAGCTCAGATGGTTTTCATGAAGCACTAATTGACGGAGAGGAAAGAAGGGCGGCCAGCATCAGCCTAGCACCTACCTGATATACAGCAGTCTGTGAACAGCCTCTGCTTTCCAGGAACTTAGATTTGGGTTGGGGGGTAAAACATGAAAAGATTTGTATACAGACTCGAGAAGTTAAATAGTGACTTAGCTTCTAAAACAGTGCTGGCAGTGTCACAGAGCAGGGGATGAGTAAGGGCCACACAAGGGATAAGGACAAAGTATCATCAGCTCCGAGAGGGGCAAGAGCATAGGGTCCTGGGGAGGACAGGGAGGCTCCCGCCTCAGGTTCCCTGCTCTCCGCCTATAACATGATTTAATAGAAAGATTAAATAAAACTCCTTTCTCCCCCAATGTCCCTCCCTCCCTGTCTCCCCTTTCCTTCCTGAGAGCAGGCAGCACACCACACTGCCACACAGCCCAGTCACCCTGCCCCACAGTGGGTGTTTTCTGCTCTTATGTCTCCATGAAAACACTTCTCCCCGAGGTCACCAATGCCCTCCTAATTGCCAATACACTGAGCCAAATGGCACCAGCCCTTTACAGGCCTTATCTTACTCGATTGTTCACCACCTTTGGCCCTGCAGACCACTCCCTCCTTCCTGAAACCCTCCCTTCCCATGACTTCCTTGCCAACAGCAAGCAGTTCAATTCAGTTCCACTTGTAAATATTTATTGCCTTCCCACTACGTGCCAGTCACTGCTGTAGGCACTGGGACAACAAAAAAAAGGATGAACAATTGACCCCACACTTCAAGGAGCTTCCTTCTGGTCCCATGCAGGAGACCTCCATGGAAACAGAGGCTTGCAATACAAAGAGGAAGTTTCATATTAGCTGTGTACACAGGGGCACACGTTAGGGGCTGCCAACCCAGCCCTAGAGGGAAGGGGCCTGGACATTTTCAAGCCTCTTCCCTGGCTTCACCTCCCCTCTCTCCTTTAACTGCTAGTATTCCTTGAGGCTCTTTGCTTAGCTCTCCCCCCTTCTCACTCTATACTCTCCTTAAGCAATCTCATCTACACCCAGGTCTTCTACTACTGCTTCTATTTTGAAAACTTGCAACACTTTAGTTCTAGCCAAGGTAATGCCCTAAGTTCTTGATTCACGTATTCAAATTCTATATCAGTTAACATTGCTTTTGCTACATAACCAAAAAGGATCTAAAGAGGCTTAAACAAGACAGAAGAAGTTTATTTTTCTATTTCTTATCGGAGACCCAGGCTCCTTTCAGCTCTTGCTTCTGCCATCCTCAAGTTTTCCTTCTGGTCCAATACGGCTCTTGGAGCTCCACCCATCATGCCCACATTCCAGGCAGCAGGAAGGATAAAGGGGTCTCAGCATATTTCATGTAGCATAATGTTTTCAAGGTTCATTGAGATTGTGACCTAAGACAGAATTTCCTTCCTTTTTACGGCTGAATAATATTTCATTGTATGTATATACACATATTTTGTTTATCCATTCATCCATCAATCGACACTTAGGTTGCTTCCACCTCTTGACTATTGTGAGTGGAGCTGCTATGAACATGAGTATGCAAATATGTCTTAGAGACCCTATCTTCAATTCTTTTGGATCTATACCCAGAAATGGGATTGCTGGATAATATGGTACTTCTGTCTTTAATTGTCTGAGGAACTGCCATACGGTTTGCCATAGCAATTACATGGATTCACTTCTGTAATCTGCTTTTTTCCACTTAAAAATATATTCTGAGCATTTTCTCAGGTCATTAATACTCATCTTATATAACAATTTTCAGAGACTGCATAGGAATCCATCATCTGCTTAACTAGTCTTTCATGGGGGGACAACTAGTCACAGCTTTTCACTGTTATAAATGATATGCTGATAGACATTCCTTTGATAAATCTTTACATTCATTATTCCCTCAGGAGAAAATTCCTGAGAAGTGTGAGCGTTTCTAACAACCAGTAAAGGTACAATTGACATACAATAAACTGCACATATTTAAAGTACACAATTTGTTGAGTTTCAACAGGTATATCCAACTGTCAACCATAACCACAATCAAGGTAATGAGTAAATCCTTCAGGCCAACAAAAGTCTCCTCCTAATGCCCTTTGTAATCCTTCCCTCTGCTCCCCCCATGCTGGGTCATGTGGTAGGTGTATGCTTCACTTTTTAAGACACTGCCAAACTGTTTTCCAAGTGGTTGTACCATTTTACATTCCACTGGCAAATGAATGAGGCTTCCAGTTGTTCCACATCCTCACCAACAACTGGTATAATCAGACTTAATTTCAGGCATTCTAATAGGTATATAACAGTATCTTGGTGTGTTTTTTTCTTCCCCCTGCGTCGCCTGGCTTGTGGAATCTTAGTTCCCTGACCAGGGGTTGAACCCGGGCCATGGCAGTGAAAGCGCCAAGTCCTAACCACTGGACCACCAGGGAACTCCCTGTCTTCTTGATATTGAGATTTAAGAGGTCTTAATATATTCTGGATACAAGTCCTTTATCAGATATGTAATTTGCAAATGTATTCTAGTCTGTGATTTGTCTTTTCATTCTCTTTACAGTATCTTTCAAAGGCCAGGAGTTCTTAATTTTGATCAAGTCCAATTTATCAATTTTTTTCTTTTATGGATCATGCTTTTAGTATCATCTAAGAAACCTTTCCCTACATAAGGTCACAAAGGTTTTCTGCTATGTTTTTGTCTAGAAGTTTTATAACTTTAAGTCTTACATTTATGATTTATGTTTATAATCATTTTGAGATAATTTTTACATATAGTGCAAGGTAGAGATCAAAGTTCATTTTTTCACATATGGATGTCCAACTGTTCTAGCATTATTGGTTGAAAAGACTCCTTTATCCATTGAATTGCCTTTGCACTTTGTCAAAAATCAATTGACCATGTATGTGTGGGTCTATTTCTAGACTCTATTTTGTTCTTTTGATATATTAGTCTATCTCTATACCAATACCATGCTGTCTTGATTTCCGTAGCTTTACAATGAGTTTTGAAATTAGGTAGTATGTTTTCCAACTTTGTTATTTTTCAAAGTTGTTCTGGCTATTTTAGGTCCTCTGTATTTACATGTGAATTTAGAATCAGCGTGTCAATTAACAAAAATAAAAGCCTGCTGGGATTGCACTAAATCTATATATCAGTTTGGAGAAAATTGACATCTTAACAATATTGAGTCTTGTGAGCCACAAGCATGGTATATATCTCCATTTATTTAGACCTTCTTTATTTCTCCCAGAAATGCTTTGTAGTTCTCAGTGTATAGACCTTGTACATTTTAAAAATTAGGTTTATCCCTAAGTATTTAACATTTTCAATGCTATTGCAAATGATACTTTTTTTTTACTTCATTGTCCAGTTATTCATTTCTAGTATATAAAAATACAGGAGGTTCTTGTCTTATACCCAGCAACCTTGCTAGGCTCACTTAGTTCTGCAAGCTTTTTTTGTAGATTCCATAGAATTTTCTACATAGATGATCATATTTTCTACAAATAGAGTTTTACTTCTTCCTATCCAATCTAGATACCTTTTCTTTTACTTGCCTTATTGTAGTGACTAGAACCTCTAGTAGGATATTAAATAGAAGTGGTAAAATCAGACATCTTTACCCTGTTCCTGATTGTAGAGGGAAAGCTTTCAGTCATTTCACCTTAAGTATGATGTTGAGAAGCAGAAGTCTTGAATGTGCATTTTCAAGATTTTTGATAAGTATGGACTCCAGAGACGTTCCAATTTACACCATCTCCAGCAATGTATGAAAAGGTACCTTTTCATACACCCTTGCCAACATTAGGCATCATCTTAGAAAAATAAGTCTGCCATTCTTAATGTTATCTCTTCATTTTAAATTTGTTTCTTTGATTATTAATGGAGATCAGCATCATTTAATGTTTACTAGCCAGTTGTATTAGTTTTTTTAGTTGTCTATGTCCTTTGCTCATTTGTCTAATGTGGTGTTCAGTTTATTCATTTCTTTCTTAATAACTTCATAGTAGCTTTTTAAAGTTCTAATGTCCTTAATTAAATATGTATATCACATATGTCTGTAATATTTTACCCAATTTGTCTTTTGCCCTTTACTTTTGTTTATGGATTTGTTTGGTTTTTTATATATACTATTTTTAATAGAATTTTTTTAGAGCAGTCTTAAAGTCACAGCAAAACTGAGTATAAAGTACAGAGAGTTCCCATGTATCCCTTATCCTTGCAACACAGCCTTCCCACTATCAACATCCCACACTATCAACATCCTACACCAGAGTGTTACATATGTTACAATCAATGAACCTAACCTACACTGACACATGATTATCACCCCAAATCCACAATTTACATTACGGTTCCCTCTTGGTGTTATATATTCTATGGATTTGGACAAATGTATAATTATATGTATCCACAATTACATTATCACACAGAATAGTTTCACTGCCCTACAAACCTTCTGTGCCCTTCCTACTCATCCTTCCCTCCTCTCTAACCCCTGGCAACCACTGATCTTTTTACAGTCTCCATAGTTTTGCCTTTTCCAGAATGTCATACAGTTGCAATAATATAGTATGTAGACTTTTTAGACTGGCTTCTTTCACTTAGTAATATAGTTTTAAGTTTCCTCCACGTCTTTTCCTGGCTTGATAACTCATTTCTTTTTAGCTGAATAATATTTCATTGTCTAAACATACCACAGTTTACTTACCCATTCACCTCGTTAAGGACATCTTAGTTGCTTCCAAGTTTTGGCAATTATCAATAAAGCTGCTATAAACACTTGTGTGCAGTTCTCCTGTGGACATAAGTTTTCAACTCATTTGGGTAAATACCAAGGAGAGCAAATTCTGGATCACATGGCAAGAGTATGTTTATATGGGTTTGTTTGTATGTATTTAAAAAAAATTGAAGCCTTTACTTTTTTGTTGACAAATCTATCAACTCTTTTTTTCATAATTTCTATCTTTGATGTTGATTAGAAAAGCTTTTCCCTTCCAAATTTTACAAATCTTCAGTAGCTTCTGAAGTAGTAGCTCTTTTTCTAGTAGGTCTATGGTTTCATTTTATTTTTACATTTCAATCTTTATTTTGACATGAGGCAGATATCTAACTACATTTTCCCTGGGCTTTCTTTGCACTTCCTTAGTCACACATAGCTCCATCTAAATACTTTATCCACGCAACTCCAAAGGAATTCCCAATTTACAAACAAGAAAACTGAGGCAGAGAGACAACTCATTGCATTTAAGATCACATAGCAATTAATTTATATAGTCAGAATTCAAACCCAGGTCTTTTGATGCCAAATCCTGTTCTCTCCACCACAGCCTTGGTACTCAAATTATGATCCATGAACAAGCAGATCCATCTCCTGGGGGCTTGTTAGAAATGCAGTCTTGGGTCCCATCCCATACCCACTGAATCAGACTGCATTGCTATCAAATGTGAGAAGTCTGTTGTGATCCTATTACCTCACATTTAGGATACATCAGAATCACCTGGGGGTAGTTGTTGCGCTCCAACCCTCTTCAGTATTTTAATTCAGTAGGCCTGGGGTGATGACCAGAAATCTGCATTTTTAACAAGTATCCCAGGTTATTCTTATGCAGGTGCCCCCCTCCACCACACTTGAGAAATGCTCTGAAACAACTGAGACATTTTAAAACTGTAACCTAGGACACCAAAAGTGATGGCTGATTATTTCTCCCAATCTCAATTTAGATGTATCCTTTTCACCTGAAAAAGAGACAGCTAGGAGGTAACAGTCTTTTTATGTTACTATGTGGCAATGAGTTTGTAATAATGAGGATAACTAAATCTTCAAATTTACAGAAAGTCAGATAAAGAAAACTAAGGTCAAAAGGTCTTCAATCGACCCAGAATTTAGTGGAGGCAGTGTGGAGAAACATACCCAAGTAAATTGAAGTCTATTTCCCCTACTTCAAATATTGTCAATTGTGTCCGTGAGTCAGGGTCTCTTCACCAATAAAATGTGTGTAATAACCTGCCAGTAGGTAGAAAGAACCTGCCTGTGAACTTTCTGAACATTTGTCCCCAGCATCGACGTCCACAGGGTTGGAATGAGTAAACGTCCCCGGAGACTAAGGAGCCTCCGGAGGCTCTTTTATTACCAGCTCAGATTTGCCCGGAAGCCGACGCCACCTGGCCAGAGTGCGCTGGTGGTTTCGAGAAACACCCTCTTCCCCTCCCAGTCCTCCAGAGGGCTCCGTCATCAATAATTCATTAAGAACCTCCTCTCCATTGGTTGGCCCCTCCACCCGCGCTGGTAGCAGCCCAATGAGGAAGGACTTGAGAGAGTCCTTCTGAATAGTGAACGAGCTCCCGTGACGTAGATACTGGGGATTGGCTGAGACGGCGCGAGGCGGGGCCAGCTCGGGCGGTGGCTAGGGCGGCCTGGGCAGCTCAGTGCGAGCTGGGGAGGGTCGAGTCCGGAGTGGGGACGGTTCGCTGGACCTGCACTGAGAGGGCGAGCGCGGGGTGCGGACGGGCGGACCGGCGGCAGGATGTTTAGCTGGTTGGGGCGGCAGGCGGGCGGGCGCGAACGAGCGGGCGGCGCGGACGCGGTGCAGACGGTGACGGGCGGCCTGCGCTCGCTCTACCTGCGCAAGGTGCTGCCGCTGGAGGAGGCGTACCGCTTCCACGAGTTCCACTCGCCCGCGCTGGAGGACGCCGACTTTGAGAACAAGCCCATGATCTTGCTGGTGGGCCAGTACAGCACGGGCAAGACCACGTTCATCAGGTAACCTTCCCTGCCCGCTCCTCACCCCTGCCTGCGAACCTGTCCCCACCACCTAGGTGGAGGCGGTCCTCCCCACGTGTGTGCTCGTTGTCACCAGTCTCCCGCCTCCCTCGGGCTTCCTGCAGCGCACACTTCCCCTTGGAGGAACCCCGTCTCCGCTGCTTCCTCCTCCAGTATCAGCGTGACCTCAGGTTCCCTGTCTGAGCGCGGTGCCCGGGTGTCCGAAGCCCCACCCGGGGCGCGGCCGACAAAGTAGGGGCTGGCTCTCCCTACGCAGCCAGGAGGGTCCTCGAAACCGCCCCCCGCCCCTGTCTGCGTACTCCGAGCCCTCCTTCTTTGCTTTTGGAAAGGCACTTCTCTGGCTGGCATTATCTTGTCACCCTAGCCTGGGAACCCGGAGAAGGGAGGGAAAGCGAGGTTATAATAAGCACCTTCTTGATGAGCTAGTGAGGGCTACGGCTGGAAATGGGGACGGAGGTGTGGGGTAACAGAATGTGTTATTGAGTCAAAGTTGGAAAGTTAAGCCCCTAGCACAGTGCGCCGCGAATAACTATTTGTTGGATGAATGAAAGAAAGAAAGAAAGAATGAATGAATGGCAACAGTAGAGGGTATTGCCCACTCCCCCTTCCCTTGCGGTCCTTGCACGCCGCCTCCACCACAGTGTTCGGGGGACAGGGCAGAGAGGCCGCCTTCATTCAGCTCTTGCACAGCCTCCCTTTACCGTGCCTTAGGAAGTTAGCTGTGTGTAGCCGCCGCACCAGCGGATGCCCAGTGGAACTAAGGGGGAGTGTCATATTACTATTCGTTAGTTTCCATTTCTTAGGTGGGTCAGTCCCTCCTCCCTCACCCTTGACAGCTGAAAATATTGTCATGCTCGCTGTGTCTCCAAAAGCAAACAGTTACGGTGCATGCCTTGACATTCAAGTCATGTAGCTCCTTCCTAGTGATTTTTGATGGGAAATCATTTACATTGTCACAGATAGCTTTTTGAAGAGGCTGTTTTACTTTTAAAGCAGCTGGCATATTAAGACTCACTTTCTTTGGTTAGGAGACTTGTTTTCCTGGGTTAAACTGTGTCAGTTGAAACAAAGTAATCATTTAAGGTTTTGATCCAGGGTTTTGGAAATTGTAACAGTCTCTTCATCATTGATGTTCAACAGGTGTTCAGAAAACTGCATTGGTATTTGGATACATGCCATTTCTATTAAGTAGTGACCTCTTTTTCTCCCTTCCAGTGACCTAAATAGTTCCCACAAATAGAGTAGTTGTCACTACAGAAAATATAGGCCTGCAGATACACTGTGAATGAATTCAGTAAAACAAATATACTCTATTGAAATATAGTTCTAGGCAGTAAATTGAATGTGAAGGAAGATGGAAGAAAATAATTTTAAATTGCTCTATTTGGTGCTTATTAGTAAGCTGAAAACAGTATTAAATATGTCACCTAAGACACTCAAAATGAACCATAGAAATATTACAGTAACTGATACCTTGAAAGATGAGGCACAATACATTTAAGGTCTCAGTAATACTAACCAGTTTTTAAGTATGTGGGACAATGAAGTATTATGACCAAGTGGTACAAGAGTGGTAGATGGACTTTTTTGTGTGTGTGTGAAATATACAACAAATAAAGGATAAGAAGGTAAGCATTGTTATAATAGTCTCAGACATTAGCGGTGGCATGTTCACAGCACCCTGGGTAGTTCCTCCCATCTGTCCTTGCCAGGAGAGCTTTATTGTGCGATTAGGGAGCCATGGTTGATACTGTGTCAACCCGGATGTGATGAGGCACTCTCTCTGCTCCCACAGCCTGGATAGTAAGCAAGCCAAAGGCAGACAAACCCACAGGAACATGAATCGATCTTTTTTTCAGTTTACTGTTTTTCTGTTTCATCATTTGGGGGGAGCTTTGTGGAATAGCTAAGCATAGTTTAAAGATGGATTTTGAGGTCTGGCAACTCCATCCAAATGAACTACTTCTCAGGAGGCACTGGAGCCCCATGTGCAACACCAGGGTGAGGGAGGAGTCACCTTATCAGGAAGTCACTTGCTCTTGAGACCTTCCCTAACGACAAAGTGACTTTATTGTTAGGCAGCAGGCACAAAAGTGGACCTGTGAGGTAGACAGGGTAGAAGAAAATCAGGGTAGACAGGAAGGTTGGTGAGCACCGGAGACGGGAGTTTGGTTTCAGAGTGGAGCTAGGAGGAAAAGATGTAGCTTCTGGGAGGAAAGCCCCAAACAAAAGGGCAGCTGCCCTCTAGAGTCCTGCACTGGAACTGGGGGCCAGAGGTGTTGGCCCAGGGTGCTGACAGTCCTGGAACATGCCTGCATCCGTGGCTGTCTTTTCTCAGTGCCTGGGTGGTTTGCTTCTAGCCAGTGAGCACTGGAAGCTCATACTTGACTATGGGGTGCACCTATCTGCATAGTCAGAGATTCTTATCTACCTGGCTTCCTGCATATCCCAAGAGGTCACTGGTAACACAGAACCTTCACTGATATGGAGGGAAACTTCTCTCCTTGTAAAGCCACTCAGCAAGACCTTTGATGTACATTCCACACCCTTGATGAAACCTTACTCTTGCTTCCTTTTGTCCCATAACTGGAATGAACTAAGAGCCCCACTGAAACATGGTGAGCCAGGACATTCACCAAGAGTGAAGAAATTAAGTGTGTGCCGTGTTCTAATGAAGAGGTCTCCTAAATGGGGTGGATGGAGAACCTGAGTGTCAAGAAGTTGTGCTCATTCCTGCATGGAAGATCACCATGAAGGACTCAAGTGTGAGGAGGAGGATGGATAGAAGGAGAGTCTTGGTGGACTCTCCTCACATGGGTCACAAAGCTGGCCCAGAACTTCAGGAGATGTTTGTCAAAGTCTTTTGGAGGTAGAAACAAACAGCCTATTGTTTCGTTGACAGTTTTATTTCTCAGAAGACAGAGGATGCAATGGGAGGAACTGTTGGTGCTCTGCCTCTGACCAGCAGGAAAGAACTGACCAGAGAAGGAGAAGAGATGGGCACGGGGGAAGTGGCCATGTCATGGTAGACTCTTTAACAGCCAAGGAAGGCTGGATATTGGGTTCAGCCAGGCTTATGTCCAAAACCTGAGGAAAACAGATTTCAGAGATTCCCCCAGAAAGTCCCTGGGCCCAGGTGCTATGAAGGAAGACATTTCCACGGAGAGGATGTGAGGTTCACCAAAAATCCATTCAAACCACACAACTGCAACTTCTGATTTTTTTTTTTTTTTGACGGTATGCAGGCCTCTCACTGTGTGGCCTCTCCCGTTGCGGAGCACAGGCTCAGCGGCCATGGCTCACAGGCACAGCCGCTCCGCGGTATGTGGGATCCTCCCGGACCGGGGCATGAACCCGTGTCCCCTGCATCTGCAGGTGGACTCTCAACCACTGTGCCACCAGGGAAGCCCACAACTTCTGATTTTTAAGAGCTCTACTTTCTCTCTTCCTCCTACACCCTGTCCTGTTCTCTCAAAAAATTTATCCTAATAAGGAAAAAAAAAAAGGAAGTCACTCAGGAAGCTATATAGGCTTTTAAAGGGTAGAGACCAAGGAAATTAGGCAAGAAAAAGAAACAGAAGGCATGTAGATTGGAAAGGAAGAAGTAAAACCATCTCTATTCACAGAGGACATGATCCTGTATATAGAAAAATCCTAAAGATTTAGGAAAAGCCTTAAAAAACTCTTAAAACTAACAAGTTCAGCAAGATGTCAGGATATAAGATTAATATACAGAATCAATTATATTTCTATACACTAGCAATGAACAATCTGAAAATGAAATTAAGAAAATTCCATTTATAATAGCACCTTAAAAAATAAAATACCTAGGAATAAATTTAACAAAAGTAATATAAAACTTATGCGCTGAAAACTATAAAACTTTGTTGAAAGAAATTAAAGAAAGCCTTAAAAAAAAAAAGAAAGACATTCCATGTTCATGGATTGGAAAACTTAATATTTTTAGAATGGCAGTAGTACTCAAAGTGACCTGCAGATTCACGGCAATCCCTAGCAAAATCCCAGTTTTCTTCTTTACAGAAATTGACAAGCTGATCCTAAAATTCACATGGAAGTGTAAGGGATCCAGAATAGCCAAAACAATCTTGAAAAAAAAATTGCATTTCTCATACTTCTGATTTCAAAACATACCACAAAGTTACAGTAAACAAGACAGTGTGATACTAGCTAAAGATAAACATATAGATCAACTGAATAGAATTGAGAGTCCAGAAATAAACCCATACATCTATGATAAATTTTTTACAAGGGTTCCAAGACAATTCAATGGGGGTAGATATTCTTTTTAACAAATGATGGTGGGACAGCTGGATATCCACACTGCAAAAAAGAATAGGAAGTGATTTCTAATGGGTACAGCGTTTCTTTTTGGGTGATAAAAATGTTCTGAAATTAGATAGTGGTATTAGTTTCACAACTCTGTGAGTATACTAAAAACCACAGAATTGTGCCTTTTAAAAGTGTGAATGTTATGGTATATGAATTATATCTCGATTAAAAAATATAAAACAATTCAGTCTTTCAGTATTAAGCATCCTGTGATTTATTTACTTTCTATAAATTCTGCAGTTAGTGCTAGTCAAGTAATTTCTGCATTTGTGTACAATAATTTAAAATAAAAATGGATGCCAGAAAGAAAACAAATGAAAAAAAAGTGGGAGTAAGCTGAAAGAACACAAGGACAGAAGGAACTAAGGAGTAGACCCGAGAACAAAGGAGTACAAATAGCCATCACACCATCCCTACGCTTGTTCCCTTGTATGGTCTTGTCAGTGTATAAATGTACATTCTTCATAACACTCAAGTTAGTAAAATCAAGGTATGTTTTCCTATAAAATGCTTGAAAAAGTAATTATGTTTTAAAACTTTAAATATTAAATATAGCATTAATAGGGGAAAAGGGAGCAGGGGTTCTACACACAAGGGTGAAAACAAGGTTTATGGACAGTACAAAGCACTAAGAAGCTGGAGTGAGTGGGCTGAGAGGGCAAAAATGCCTCAGACAATAAAAAAGCCTTTTTAGGTATGATTAGAACAAGAAAAAGAATCAGGAAGTGATAGGCTCACTGCTTGGAACTCTTGCTATAACATTAACAGAAAGCAGAACTACTCAGCTATTAGTTTGCTTCCTCCTTTTCTCTCAAAGAAAATGCTCCAGGGATGGTAAAGGGAGCCCAGCCATGTTTGATAGGAACTCAAACTCAGACTGCGAGGAGCTCTTCAGGGCCTGGCACAGGCAAGACCGAGTAAATACCCGGATGGATAGATAGATGGGAGGCCCTTATAGGACGAACTTGCAGTTGTGCTCTAAGAACTGTGTTTGGTGATTTGTAAGAAATTATGAAGAATATGCAAAGTATCAGAAAATTGGAAGCAGACAAATGTCCCAGTTTTCAAAAATGGGGGGAAATAGATTTTGATTAAGGACAAAGCTCTGCTCCATTCCTTTGGTAGGCTCTAGACTCAGTTATTAAAGAGAAGTGAAGGCACTCACTAGGAGGCAGTCTGGTTGGTGGTCCAGTGGTTAAGACTTCACCTTCCAATGCAGGGGGTGCGGGTTCGATCCCTGGTCAGGGAGCTAAGATCCCACATGCCTTGGGGCCAAAAAAACAAAACATAAAACAGAAGCAATATTGTAATAAATTCAGTAAAGGCTTCAAAACTAAATGGTCCACATCAAAAATAATCTTAAAATGCTCCTTTAGGGAAACACTGTGGGTCCAATTGAGTGGTTCTCACCCCCATTCAAGTGCTGGACCCCTGAAAATCATAGTAGTGTGTGTCAAGTACCATACCTTTTACAGATCTCGCCGAAATACTGAAATATTTAATTTTCACCAAACAATAGACTTTATTTACAATATACAATATATAAGATCATACCTACACAGCCTAGTGTTTCTTTACTCAAATACTATTGATTTCAGGGATGGGTCCAGCTATCACAGACTATGGAGAAGAATCAAACTGTGAGGGCTCTGGGTGACAAGAGCTGTGACACTAAAGCACAGTTTGGGATGGGAGCATAGGAGGGACTCTTCCTGCAGGTTTGGATGTTGGAAAAGGCCTCCCTGAGGATACAACCTAAAAGCTGAACCCTATGGAATGAGCCAGAATTCGCTGCCCCAAGGAGACGGGGAAGGGAAAGTGAGAAAGTGTCAATGATGAGGCCCAGGTTTGGGTAACCGGGTAGGTGGTTGAGCTATCCGCTGAGATGGGGACACAAGAGGAGGAAGAGTAAGGGCATACTTACGAGTTTAGATTTAAGCCTGTGCGTAAGTGGACACCCAGGTGTAGAGTCCGTGAGGGGTCAGACATATGGGTCTGGAATGAGAGGAAGAGGAGCTTGTGGAGACGCTGGGGGAAATGTCACCAGGTAGGTGGAGTAATGCCAGGGGAGGATGATGGTTCAGAGCCATCTTAGGGCTGTTTTGCTTGCAAGTGACAGCAATTCAACTAAAAAAATCTTAAGTAAAAAGGTATACCTTAGCCCATAGAATGTACATCACCAAGAGTGAACCCTAATGTAAACTGTGGACTCTTGGTGATAATGCTGTGTCAGGGTGGGTTCATCAGTTGTAATAAGCGCACCACTCTATTGGGGGATGTTGATGATGGGGGAGTCGATGCATATGTCAAGGCAGGGGGTGTGTGGGAAACCTCTGTATTTTCCACTCAATTTTGCTGTGAACGTAAAACCGCTCTAAAAAATAAAATCTATTAAAAAAAAAAAAGGGTATACCTTTTCTCACAAAACTGTTTGAACCAGGCTGTGCTGGCTTCAGGCCTGGCCTAGGACCCCACGTGGTGCCATCAGGACTCGCTGTCTCAGCTCTGCTGCCTTCCCCATGCTGGCTTCCTTCTCAGGCAGTTCCTCGTGGGGTGGGCAGACCCTCTCTAATTCCAGACTCACATTCTGCCGGCTCAGCAACCCCAGTAGGAAAAAAGAGAACCCCTTTCCCCATAGTTTTCACAGAAAGTCTCAGGTTTGAGTTTTATTGGCTCAACTTTGGCCGTCTGTCCATCCTTGCACCAATCTCTCGAGCCAGGGGAATGAAGTACCCGTGCCTGGAGTGGGGTGGTCAGCCCCCAAACCTCACGGACTAAGGGTGGGGAGAGGCAGCTTCTCAGGGCACGGCTATCAAGTAGGGGAAATGGGCACTAGACAGGTGAAACAGAAGACGACCCCTACAAAAGCCAGGGAAAGAGGGCGGGGCGGTCAGCAGCATCAGCTGCCTTGGGGAAACGGAACCAGTGGATTAGCCGCCAGGAGCCAGGGTGACCTTGGTAAGAGTCAGTAGGTGGTGGTGATGGAAGCCAGGTGGCAGAGGGTTGAGGAATGAGTGGGAGGTGAAGCGTCAAATATAGAAAACTCTCAGCAGCTGGGCACTGAAGGCGAGGAATCGTGCCCTGGTCACAGGCATTCCGGAGGTTTGGTTGATGAGCATGGCCTCAGCAGAGTTAGAAGTTGATGGAAGGGGCCCGTGGAGGGGGAGCGGCTGGCATTTCAGAAGCCCAAGAGGAGGCAGGACTTGGAGCAAGGATTCTGAGGGAGGGGGGGCGGTACCGGCCAGGTTGAGTGTGGCATTGGCAGCATCAGTCAGCTCGGCGAGACGCCGTAGGTTGGCCTCTCATCCACTCATTACATCGTCTACCTGACAAAGGGCAGCGGTACCCGAGGATTAGGAGAAGTGACATCTAGAAGCTTACTTCTAAAAGGCATTCAGTGTACTTTTCAAAACCTTGGAAAATTGTGAACTAGAGAGCTGTGGTTCCTGGGTCTGTCTGCGGGTCAGGATCACCAGGACACCTTCGGAAACAGATTCCAGGGCTTCATCCCAGACCTTATGAATTGGAATCTCTGTGGATGAGACTGAGAAATCTGTTTTTTGTTTTTATAAACTATATCTCAAGGTGATTCTTAGGCAGCCTCCCCCAGGAAACATGTGAGAGCCGTTGCTACATGAATATTCAGTTGATGGAATCATGACACTAGAACCATCAAGCCTGAAGAGAGAGGCTCACTGTGGTGGACCTTCCATGGCATATGGTCCAAGCTCCATCTGTTCACATTTTTAGCAGCTGACGTAGAAGAAGACATAGAAGTCATGATTACAAAACCAGGGATTATGCAATAAATGCAGTTTAATAAACAGCCTTTTTCACTTAATACGATATGATGAATTTTTTCTCGTGTCATTAATCTTCAAAAATAATGTTTGCATCATACTCTATCATAAAGCTTGGAACATTGTTTTTAATATTTTTCCCATTTTTTAATTGAAATATAGTTGGTTTACAATGTGTTAATTTCTTTTTTTTTTATTTTGATATGTTTTTATTGCAATCCCAATATTCAAGTTGGAAAATCCAGTGAGTTTTTTTTCTTTTAATATTTATTTATTTATGGCTGTGTTGGGTCTTTTTTTTTTTAAATTCAAACAAAGTCACAAAAATTATAATCATCCTCATCAGTTCACTCAGTCCCATGTAATTAATTTATTTTTCATCTTGATCTCTTGTTAGCACTTTTATGAATTCATCAGTTTTCCATTAGAGTTCTGAAAATGCTCATTCATTCAGTTCAGCAGTATAGTCAGTTACCAGAAACCTGTACTTGTCAGAGTCTTTTCCATGAATTCCTTGAAGATGAAACCCTTTTATAGGAACATTTTTGCAAAAGCATCAGAGTACACCCAGAACTGTCTGTAAATGACAAAAGACTTAAAAATGACCACGGTTAAAGATTTGATGAAAGTTCATAATAATGCAGTTGACAAGGAAATTTAGTTATTTCTGAGATATACATTTTAAAGTAATAACTAGAATTATGACTTATAGCATTATACCAGAACATATAAGACTTTTAGAAATTTCATGTAATGTCTGAAATAGTTATATTAACATATTTCCATACAAATAACCCAAAGAGAGTTTAGTATTAGTTGTTTTTTTGGTTTGTTTGTTTTTTTTATACTGCAGGTTCTTATTAGTCATCAATTTTATACACATCAGTGTATACATGTCAATCCCAATCACCCAATTCAGCACACCACCCACCGCGGTTTTCCCCCCTTGGTTTCCATACGTTTGTTCTCTACATCTGTGTCTCAACTTCTGCCCTGCAAACCGGTTCATCTGTATCATTTTTCTAGGTTCCACATACATGCGTTAATATACGATATTTGTTTTTCTCTTTCTGACTTCACTCTCTCTGACAGTCTCTAGATCCATCCACGTCTCAACAAATGACTCAATTTCGTTCCTTTTTATGGCTGAGTAATATTCCATTGTATATATATACCACATCTTCTTTATCCATTCGTCTGTCAATGGGCATTTAGGTTGCTTCCGTGATCTGGCTATTGTAAATAGTGCTGCAGTGAACATTGGGGTGCATGTGTCTTTTTGAATTATGGTTTTCTCTGGGTATATGCCCAGTAGTGGGATTGCTGGGTCATATGGTAATTCTATTTTTAGTTTTTTAAGGAACCTCCATACTTTTCTCCATAGTGGCTGTATCAATTTACATTCCCACCAACAGTGCAAGAGCGTTCCCTTTTCTCCACACCCTCTCCAGCATTTGTTGTTTGTAGATTTTCTGATGATGCCCATTCTAACTGGTGTGAGGTGATACCTCATTGTAGTTTTGATTTGCATTTCTCTAATAATTAGCGATGTTGAGCAGCTTTTCATGTGCTTCTTGGTCATCTGTATGTCTTCTTTGGAGAAATGTCTATTTAGGTCTTCTGCCCATTTTTGGATTGGGTTGTTTGTTTCTTTAATATTGAGCTGCATGAGCTGTTTATATATTTTGGAGATTAATCCTTTGTCTGTTGATTCGTCTGCAAATATTTTCTCCCATTCTGAGGGTTGGCTTTTTGTCTTGTTTATGGTTTCCTTAGCTGTGCAAAAGCTTTGAAGTTTTACTAGGTCCCATTTGTTTATTTTTGTTTTTATTTCCATTACTCTAGGAGGTGGATCAAAAAAGATCTTGCTGTGATTTATGTCAAAGAGTGTTCTTCCTATGTTTTCCTCTAAGAGTTTTATAGTGTCCTGTCTTACATTTAGGTCTCCAATCCATTTTGACTTTATTTTTGTGTATGGTGTTAGGGAGTGTTCTAACTTCATTCTTTTACATGTAGCTGTCCAGTTTTCCCAGCACCACTTATTGAAGAGACTGTCTTTTCTCTATTGTATATCTTTGTCTCCTTTGTCATAGATTAGTTAACAATAGGTGCGTGGGTTTACCTCTGGGCTTTCTATCTTGTTCCATTGATTTATGTTTCTGTTTTTGTGCCAGTACCATATTGTCTTGATTACTGTAGCTTTGTGGTATAGTCTGAAGTCAGGGAGTCTGATTCTTACAGCTCCGTTTTTTTACTTCAAGACTGCTTTGGCTGTTCGGGGTCTTTTGTGTCTCCATACAAATTTTAAGATTATTTGTTCCAGTTCCATAAAAAATGCCATTGGTAATTTGATAGGGATTGCATTGAATCTGTAGATTGCTTTGGGTAGTATAGTCATTTTCACAATATTGATTCTTCCAATCCAAGAACATGGTATATCTCTCCATCTGTTGGTATCATCTTTAATTTCTTTCATCAGTGTCTTATAGTTTTCTGCATACAGGTCTTTTGTCTCCCTAGGTAGGTTTATTCCTAGGTATTTTATTCTTTCTGTTGCAATGGTAAATGAGAGTGTTTCCATAATTTCTCTTTCAGCTTTTTCATCATTAGTGTATAGGAATGCAAGAGATTTCTGTGCATTAATTTTGTATCCTGCAACTTAACCAAATTCATTGATTAACTCTAGTAGTTTTCTGGTGGCATTTTTAGGATTCTCTATGTATAGTATCATGTCATCTGCAAGGAGTGACAGTTTTACTTTTTCATTTCCAATTTGTATTCCTTTTCTTACTTTTTCTTCTCTGATTGCTGTGGCTAGGACTTCCAAAACTATGTTGAATAATAGTGGTGAGAGTGGATATCCTTGTCTTGTTCCTGATCTTAGAGTAAATGCTTTCAGTTTTTCACCATTGAGAATGATGTTTGCTGTGGGTTTGTCGTATATGGCCTTTATTATGTTGAGGTAGGTTCCCTCTATGCCCACTTTCTGGAGTGTTTTTATCATAAATGGGTGTTGAATTTTGTCATAAGCTTTTTCTGCATCTATTGAGATCATATGGTTTTTATTCTTCAATTTGTTAATATGGTGTATCACATCGATTGATTTGCATATATTGAAGAATCCTTGCATCCCTGGGATAAATCCCACTTGATGGTGTATGATCCTATTAATGTGTTGTTGGATTCTGTTTGCTGGTATTTTGTTGAGGATTTTTGCATCTATATTCATCAGTGATATTGGTCTGTAATTTTCTTTTTTTGTAGTATCTTTGTTTTGGTATCAGGGTGATGGTGGCCTCATAGAATGAGTTTGGGAGTGTTCCTTCCTCTGCAGTTTTTTGGAAGAGTTTGAGAAGAGTGGGTGTTAGCTCTCCTCTAAATGTTTGATAGAATTCACCTGTGAAGCCATCTGGTCCTGGACTTTTGTTTGTTGGAAGATTTTTAATCACAGTTTCAATTTCATTACTTGTGAATGGTCTGTTCATATTTTCTGTTTATTCTGGGTTCAGTATTGGAAAGTTATACCTTTCTAAGAATTTGTCCATTTCTTCCAGGTTGTCCATTTTATTGGCATAGAGTTGCTTGTAGTAGTCTCTTAGGATGCTTTGTATTTCTGTGGTGTCTGTTGTAACTTCTCCTTTTTCATTTCTAATTTTATTGATTTGAGTCCTCTCCCTCTTTTTCTTGATGAGTCTGACTAATGGTTTATCAATTTTGTTTATCTTCTCAAAGAACCAGCTTTTAGTTTTATTGATCTTTGCTTTTGTTTTCTTTGTTTCTATTTCATTTATTTCTGCTCTGGTCTTTATGATTTCTTTCCTTCTTCTAACTTTGGGTTTTGTTTGTTCTTCTTTCTCTGGTTCCTTTAGGTGTAATGTTAGATTGTTTACTTGAGATTTTTCTTGTTTCTTGAGGTAGGCTTGTATAGCTATTAAATTCCCTCTTAGAACTGCTTTTGCTGTATCCCATAGGTTTTGGATCATCGTGTTTTCATTGTCATTTGTCTCTAGGTAGTTTTTGATTTCCTCTTTGATTTCTTCAGTGATGTCTTGGTTATTTAGTAACGTATTTTTAGCCTCCATGTGTTTGTGTTTTTTTCCCTGTAATTCATGTCTAATCTCATAGCATTGTGGTCAGAACATATGCTTGATATGACTTCAATTTTCTCAAATTTACTGAGGCTTGAGTTGTGACCCAAGATTTGATCTATCCTGGAGAATGTTCTGTGATCCCTTGAGGAGAAGGTGTAATCTGCTGTTTTTGGATGGAACGTCCTATAAATATCAAATCTATCTGGTCTATTGTGTCATTTAAAGTTTCTGTTTCCTTATTTATTTTCATTTTGGATAATCTGTCCATTGGTGTAAGTGATGATCTGTCCATAGGTGTTAAAGTCCCCCACTATTATTGCATTACTGTCAATTTCCTCTTTTATAGCTGTTAGCAGTTGCCTTATCTATTGAGGTGCTCCTATGTTGGGTGCATATATATTTATAATTGTTATATCTTCTTCTTGGATTGATCCCTTAATCATTATGGAGTGTCCTTTCTTGTCTCTTGTAACATTCTGTAAAGTTTTTTTTATCTGATACGAGTATAGCTGCTCAAGCCTTCTTTTGATTTCCATTTGCATGGAATATCTTTTTCCATCCCTCACTTTCAGTCTGTATGTGTCCCTAGGTCTGAAGTGGGTCTCTTGTAGACAGCATATATATGGGTCTTGTTTTTGTATCCATTCAGCAAGCCTGTGTCTTTTGGTTGGAGCATTTAATCCATTCACGTTTAAGGTAATTATCAATATGTATGTTCCTATGACCATTTTCTTAATTGTTTTGGGTTTGTTTTTGTAGGTCCTTTTCTTCTCTTGTGTTTCCCACTTAGAGAAGTTCTTTTAGCATTTGTTGTAGAGCTGGTTTGGTGGTACTGAATTCTCTTAGCTTTTGCTTGTCTGTAACGCTTTTGATTTCTCCATCGAATCTGAATGAGATTCTTGCCGGGTAGAGTAGTCTTGGTTGTAGTTTCTTCCCTTTCATCACTTTAGGTATATCATGCCACTCCCTTCTGGCTTGTAGAGTTTCTGCTGAGAAATCAGCTGTTAACCTTATGGGAATTCCCTTGTATGTTATTTGTCGTTTTTCCCTTGCTGCTTTCAATAATTTTTCTTTGTCTTTAATTTTTGCCAATTTGATTACTATGTGTCTTGGTGTGTTTCTCCTTGGGTTTATCCTGTATGGGACTCAGTGTGCTTCCTGGACTTGTGGCTATTTCCTTTCCCATGTTATGGAAGTTTTTGACTATAATCTCTTCAAATATTTTCTCAGGTTCTTTCTCTCTGTCTTCTCCTTCTGGGACCCCTATTATGCGAATGTTGTTGCATTTAATGTTGTCCCAGAGGTCTCTTAGGCTGTCTTCATTTCTTTTCATTCTTTGTTCTTTATTCTCTTCCGCAGCAGTGAGTTCCACCATTGTGTCTTCCAGGTCACTTATCTGTTCTTCTGCCTCAGTTATTCTGCTATTGATTCCTTCTAGTGTAGTTTTCATTTCAGTTACAGTGTGTTAATTTCTGCTGTACAGCAAAGTGATTCAGTTATACATATATATACATTCTTTTTTATATTCTTTTCCATTATAGTTTATTGTAGGATACGGAATATAGTTCTCTGTGCTGTACAGTAGGACCTTGTTGTTTATCCATTCCACATATAATACCTTATATCTGCTAACCCCAACCTCCCACTCCATCCCTTCCCCAACCCCCTCCCCCTTGGCAGCCACAAGTCTGTTCTCTATGTCTGTGAGTCTCTTTCTGTTTCAAAGATGGGTTCATTTGTGTCATATTTTAGATTCCACATATAAGTGATATCATACGGTATCTGCCTTTCTCTGACTTCACTTAGTATGATAATCTCTAGCTGCATCCATGTTGCTGGAAATTGCATTATTTCATTTTGGCTGAGTAGTATTCCATTGTATATATGTACCACATCTTCTTTATCCATTCATCTGTCGATGGACATTTAGGTTGTTTCGTGTCTTGGCTATTGTGAATAGTGGTGCTGTGAACATGGGGGTGTGTGTATCTTTTTGGATTAAAGTCTTGTCTGGGAATATGCCCAGGAGAGGGATTGCTGGATCATATGGTAATTCTACTTTTAGTTTTCTGAGGAACCAGCATACTGTTTTCTACAGTGGCTGTACCAACTTACATTCCCACGAACAGTGTAGAAGTGTTCCCTTTTCTCAGCATCCTGTCCATCATTTATTATTTGTAGAGTTTTTAATGATGGCCGTTCTGACCGGTGTGAGGTGGTACCTCATGTACTTTTGACTTGCATTTCTCTAATAATTAGTGATGTTGAGAATCTTTTCATGTGCCTACTGGCCATTTGTATTTCTTCTTTGGAGAAATGTCTATTTAGGTGTTCTGCCCATTTTTCAATTGGGTTGTTTGTTTTTTGTTGTTGAGTTGTATGAGCTGTTTGTATATTTTGGAAATTAAGCCTTTGTCAGTTGCATCACTTGGAAATATTTTCTCCCATTCCATAGGTTGTCTTTTTGTTTTTTTTATGGTTACCTTTGTTGTGCAAAAGCTTATAAATTTGATTAGGTCCCATTTGTTTATTTTTGTTTTTATTTCTATGGCCTTGGGAGACTGACACAAGAAAACACTGGTACAATTTATGTCAGAGAATTGTTGCCTATGCTCTCTTCTAGGAGTTTTGTGGTGTCATGTCTTATGTTTAAGTCTTTAAGTCATTTTGAGTTTATTTTTGTATTTGGTGAGAGGGTGTGTTCTAACTTCATCAGATTTACATGTGGCTGTCCAACTTTACCAACAGCACTTGCTGAAGAGACTGTCTTTTTCCTGTTTTATATTCTTGCCTCCTTTGTCAAAGATTAATTGACTGTAGGTGTTTGGGTTTATTTCTGGGCTCTCTATTCTGTTCCATTGACCCCTAAGTCTGTTTTTGTTCTAATACCATGCTGTTTTGATTACTGTAGCTTTGTAGTATTGTCTGAAGTCTAGGAGGGTTATGACTGCTGCTTTGTTCTTTTTCTTCAAGATTGCTTTTGGCAATTCAAGATTGCTTTGATTTTATGGTTCCATATAAATTTTAGGATTTGTTCTAGTTCTGTGAAAAATGTCATGGGTAATTTGATAGGGATCACATTAAATCTGCATGGGTAGTATGTCCATTTTAACAATATTTGTTCTTACAATCCAAGAGCATTGTATATCTTTCCATTTCTTTGAATCATCTTCAGTTTCCTTTATTAATGTTTTATAGTTCTCAGCAGATGTCTTTCACCTCCTTGGTCCAGTTTATTCCTAAGTATTTTATTTTGGGGGGCACGATTTTGAAAGGTTTTTTTTTTTTTTTTTACATTCCCTTTCTGATATTTCATTACTATTGTAAAGAAATACAACTGATTTCTATAGGAACATTGTTTTTAATTTTATGCTGTTATGCCTAATATTGCAATGAATACTCTTGGCTATAAATCTTAGTATATCTAGCTTTTTTCTTAGAATAGCTGTCTGAGCATGAATTACTGCATCAGAAGTTATGAATATTTTTCAAGTTTATATATACTCATTTTTATATTAATTAAATTAATTTATTTATTTTTGGCTGCATTGGGTCTTGGTTGCAGCACACAGGCTTTCTCTAGTTGCAGCGAGCAGGGCCTCCTTTTCGTTGCAGTGCAAGGGCTTCTCATTGTGGTGGCTTCTGTTGTGGAGCATGGGCTCTAGGCACGCAGGCTTCAGTAGTTGTGCACAAGCTGAGTAGTTGTGGCTTGCGGGCTCTAGAGTGCAGGCTCAGTTGTTGTGGCACACGGGCTTAGGTGCTCTGCAGCATGTGGGATCTTCCCAGACCAGGGCTTGAATCCGTGACCCCTGCATTGGCAGGCAGTTTCTTAACCACTGCACCACAAGGGAAGTCCCTATATATACTCTTGACAAATGTACTTTGTGTGTGTGTGTGTGTGTGTGTGTGTGTGTGTGCTGTATATATTAAATATATATACACACACACACACAAAGGAGTGCACATGTGTGTATATATATTCCTATTTAGAAAAGTTATTTCAAATTAGACTCCCATTAGGGAGTCTAATATAAGGATTATTATTTCATTAAACCATTGATAAATCTAAGTATTACTATTAAAAACAAATAAATATGATAGGAAAAAGTTTTTTTTTTATCTAGTGAAGCTGAACTCATAAAATATATAGCCAACATGTATATTTTTTTGTGAATTGTATATGAGCTTGGACCAATTTTCATTTGGAGTATTAGTCTTTATCTTGCAGATATTTAAATATTTTACTCAATAATGGTTGTCAGTCCTTTGTCATAGTTATTATAAGTTTTTTTCCAGTTTGAGGTTTGCCTTTTTAATTTTTATGATAATTTTTGACGTGCAGAAATATGTAACATTTGTGGTCAAATCTAGCATTTTTTACCTCCATAGAAGATGTCTTTTATCTCTCTTATGCCTAGAAAATCCTTGTTTATCCTAAGATTTAGAAAATATTCACCTGTATTTTCTTTTTTTAAATAGATTTTTAAAAATATTTAACTCTTTAATCCACTTGGAAGTAAAATCTGTTTTGAAAGTATTCTTTTTTTGTTTTTTTATTTTTTAACCTTGTTTATGGAATAATCCTATATATTCCTTTCCATTTTGGTTTATCCCAGGAGATTGGTTATAGTTCCCTGTGCTATACAGTAGGACCTTGGTGTTTATCCATTCTAAATGTAATAGTTTGCATCTACCAATCCCAAACTCCCAGTCCATCTCTCTCCCCCAACCCGACCGCCCCCTTGGCAACCGCAAGTCTGATCTCTGTCTGTAGGTCTATTTCTGTTTTGTAGATAAGTTCATTTGTGCCATATTTTAGATTCCACATATAAGTGATATCATATGGTATTTGTCTTTCTCTTTCTGACATACTTCACTTAGTATAATAATGTCTAGTTGCATCCATGTTGCTGCAAATGGCATTATTTCATTCTTTTTATGGCTTAGTAGTATTCCATTATATATATGTACCATATCTTCTTTATCCATTCATCTGTCAATGGACATTTAGGTTGTTTCCATGTTTTGGCTATTGTGAATAGTGGTGCTATTAACATAGGGGTGCATGTATCTTTTTGAATTATGATTTTGTCCAGGAATATGCCCAGGAGTAGGATTGCTAGTCATATGGTAATTCTACTTTTAGTTTTTTGAGTAACTGCCATACTGTTTTCCATAGTGGCTGTACCAACTTACGTTCCCACCAACAGTATAAGAGGTATACCTTTTCTCCATACCCTCTCCAGCGTTTGTTATTTGTAGGCTTTTTGATGATGGCCATTCTGACTGGTGTGAGGTGATACCTCATCATAGTTTTAATTTGCATTTCTCTAATAATTAGTGATATTGAGCATCTTTTCACGTGCCTATTGGCCATCTGTATGTTTTCTTTGGAGAAATGTCTGTTAAGGTCTTCTGCCTATCTTTCAGTTGGGTTGGGTTTTTTTTGTTGTTGAGTTGTATGAGCTGTTTGTGTATTTTGGAGATTAAGCCCTTGTCTGTCACATCATTTGCAAATGTTTTCTCCCATTTCCTAGGTTGTCTTTTTGCTTTCATTTTTATTTTAATGATTCCTTTGTTGTGCAAAAGCTTGTAAGTTTGATTAGGTCCCATTTGTTTATTTTTGTTTTTATTTCTATTGCCTTGGGAGACTGATCTAAGAAAACATTGGTACAATTTATGTCAGAAAATGTTTTGCCTATGCTCTCTTCTAGGAGTTTTATGCTGTCATGTCTTATGTTTAAGTCTATAAGCCATTTTGAGTTTGTTTTTGTGCATGCTGTGAGGTTGTGTTCTAACTTCGTCAAATTTACAAGCAGCTGTCCAACTTTCCCAGCAACACTTGCTGAAGAGACTTTTTCCTGTTTTATATTCTTGCCTCCTTTTTCGAAGATTAATTGACTATAGGTGTGTGGGTTTATTTCTGGGCTCTCTATTCTGTTCCATTGATCTGTATGTCTATTTTTGTACCAATACCGCACTGTTTTGTTTATTGTAGCTTTGTAGTATTGTCTAAAGTCTGGGAGAGTTATGCCTCCTGCTTTGTTTTCTCCCCCCCGTCAGGATTGCTTTGGCAATATGGTTTATATGGTTCCATATAAATTTTTTGATTATTCTAGTTTTGTGAAAAATGTCATGGATAATTTGATAAGGATTGCATTAAATCTGTAGATTCCTTTGGGTAGCATAGCCATTTTAACAATATTAATTCTTCCAATCCAAGAGCATGGTATATCTTTCCATTTCTTTGAATCCTCTAATTTCGTTTATTAATGTTTTATAGTTCTCAGTGTATAAGTCTTTCACCTCCTTGGTCAGGTTTATTCCTAGGTATTTTGTGTATGTGTGTGTGTGTGTGTGTGATTTTAAAAGGTATTGTTTTTTTACATTCCCTTTCTGATATTTCATTGTTAGTGTAAAGAAATGCAATCAATTTCTGAATGTTAATCTTGTATATCCTGCTACTTGGCTAAATTCATTTATTAGATCTAGTAGTTTTTGGGTGGAGTCCTTAGGGTTTTCTATATACAGTATCATGTCATCTGCATATAGTGACAATTTCACCTCTTCCCTTCCAATTCGGATACCTTTTATTTCTTTTTCTTGTCTAACTGTTGTGGCTAGGACTCCCAATACTATGTCAAATAGAAGTGGTGAGGGTGGGCATCCTTGTCTTGTTTCAGATTTTAGCGGGAAGACTTTCAGCTTTTCACCATTGAGTATTATATTGGCTGTGGGTTTGTCATAAATGGCTTTTATTATGTGAGATGTGTTCCCTCTTTACCCACTTTGGTGAGAGTTTTTATCATGAATCGATGTTGAGTTTTTTCAAATGCTTTTTCTGCATCTATTGAGATGATCATGTGGTTTTTGACTTTTATTTATGTGGTGTATCACATTGATTGATTTGTGTATGTTGAGCCATCCTTGTGAACTTGGGATGAATCCCACCTTGGTTGTGGTGTATGACCTTTTTTATGTGTTGTTGGATTTGTTTTGCTAATATTTTGTTGAGAATTTTTGCATCTATATTCATCAAAGATAATGGCATGTAATTTTCTTTTTTGGTGTTATCTTTGTCTGGTTTTGGTATCATGGTGATGGTGGCTTCATAGAATGTCTTTGAGAGTGTTCCCTCATCTTCAGTCTTTTGGAAGAGTTTGAAAATAATCAATATAAGTTCTTTGTGTGTTTGGTAGAATTCGCTCATGAAGCCATCTGGTCTTGGACTTTTTTTTTTTAATATAAATTTATTTATTTATTTTTGGCTGTGTTGGGTCTTCGTTGCTACACACAGGATTTCTCTAGTTGTGGTGAGTGGGAGCTACTCTTCATTGCAGTGTGCGGGCTTCTTATTGTGGTGGCTTCTCTTGTTGTGGAGCATAGGCTCTAGGCACATGGGCTTCAGTAGTTGTGGCACGTGGGCTCTAGAGCACAGGCCCAGTAGTTGTGGCACACAGGCTTAGTTGCTCTGCGGCATGTGGGATCTTCCTGGACCAGAGCTTGAACCCATGTCCCATGTATTGGCAGGCAGATCATTAACCTCTGCACCACCAGGGAAGTCCCTGGTCTTGGACTTTTGTTTGTAGGGAGCTTTTTTTTTAATTACAGATTCGATTTTACTTTTAGTGATCAGTCCATTCAAATCATTTATTTCTTCTTGATTCCCTTTTGATGGGCTGTATATTTCTAGAAAGTTGTCCATTTCTTCTAGGCTGTCAAATTGTTGGCATATAATTGTGCATGGTATTCTCTTATGGTGTTTCGTATTTCTCTGGTATCAGTTAAGATTTCTCCTTTTTCATTTCTTATTTTGTTTATTTGGGTTCTCTCTCTTTTCTTGGTGAGCCTGGCCAGAGGTTTAGCAATTTCGTTTACCCTTTCAAAGAACCAGCTCTTGGTTTATTGGCTTTTTCTGTTGTTTTTTAAATCTCAACTTTATTTATTTCTTCCGTGATTTTTATTATTTCCTTCCTTCTGCTGACTTTAGGTTTTGTTTGTTCTTCTTTTTCTAATTCTTTTAGGTGGTAGTTTAGGTTGTTTATTTGAGATTTTTTTCTTTTTGTGAGGCAGGCCTGTGTCACTATGAACTTCCCTCTAAGAACTGCTTTTGCAGTATCCCATAGATTTTGTATGGCTGTGTTTTCATTGTCATTTGTCTCAGGTATTTTTTTAATTTCCTTTTTGATTTCTTCGTTGACCCATTTTTTTTTTAGTAACATGTTGTTCAGTCTCCATGTAGTCGTTTTTTTTCTCATTTCTTTTCCCATGGTTGATTCCTAGTTTCAGGTCATTGTGGTCAGAGAAGATGCTTGAAATAACTTCTGTACTCTTAAATTCATTGAGGTTAGTTTTGTGCCTTAGTATGTGGTCAATCCTAGAGAATGTTCCATGTGCACTTGAAAAGAATGTGTATTCTGTTTTTTTGGGACGTAATGTGCTGTAAATATCAATTAAGTCTAACTGTTCTATTGTATCATTTAGGATCTCTGTTGCCTTATTGATTTTCTTCTAGACGATCTGTCCATTGATGTGAGTGAGGTGTTAAAGTTTCCTACTATTACTGTATTCCCATCAATTTATGTCTGTTAGTATTTGTTTTATGTATTTGGGTGCTCCTATATTACGTGCATATATGTTGATGAGTATAAAATCCTCTTGTATTGATCTTTTTATCAATACATAGTGCCCTTCTTTATCTTTCTTTATAGCCTTTGTTTTAAAGTCTTTGTTTTCTGATATGAGTATTGCAACTCCTGTTTTCTTGTCATTTCTATTTGCATGAAATATCTTTTTCCATCCCCTCACTTTCAGTCTATGTGTGCCTTTTGCCCTAGGGTGGGTCTCTTATAGGCAGCATATTGTAGCCTCTTGTATTTTTAATCCAGTCTGCCATTTTATGTCTTTTGATTGAAGCATTCAGTCCATTGAATCCCCTCACTTTCAGTCTATGTGTGCCTTTTGCCCTAGGGTGGGTCTCTTATAGGCAGCATATTGTAGCCTCTTGTATTTTTAATCCAGTCTGCCATTTTATGTCTTTTGATTGGAGCATTCAGTCCATTGACATTTAAGGTAATTATTGATGCACACATACTTATTGCCATTTGAAACCTTGTTTTCCAGTTGATTGTTTCTTCTTTGTTCCTTTCTTTTTGTTTTTCTTTTTGTGGTTTATTTCCTTTTATTTTATGGTTGTGTTCTCTTCTTTTTGGTTTTTGTGAATCTATTGTGTGTTTTTAATTTGTAGTTGCCCTGTTTTTCAAGTATGTTAACCCCTTCCTATATCTGCTTGCTTTAGACTGGTAGTCATATGGGCTGAAACATATGCTTAAAAAAAAAAAATCTGCATTTTCTTACTCTCCTTCCCCACATTTTATGATTTTGATGTCCTTTTTTACATCTTCATGTTTATCGTTTTGATGTTCTTTGTGTTTATCATCGCTTTCACAAATAGGTTTTTTTTTTCTTTCTTTTTGATCTATATACTGGCTAATTTAAGTGATTTACTTTCCAGTTGTGATTTCCTCCTTCCTATATCTTTCTGCTCCTTTTCTATTTAGAGAAGACCTTTCAATATTTCTTTTAGGATAGGTTTAGTATTGCTGTATTCTTTTAGTTTTTGCTTGCCTGAGAAATTCTTTATTTCTCCTCCTATTTTAAATGATAATCTTGCTGGGTAGAGTATTCTAGGTCACATGTTTTTCCCTTTCAAGACTTTGAATATATTTTGCCACTCCCTTCTGGCCTGCAGTGTTTCTGTAGAGAAATCAGCTGATAGCCATATGGGTGTTCCCTTGTAATTAACTCTTTGTTTTTCTCTTGCTGCCATTAGAATCCTCTCTTTATCTTTAATTTTTGCCATTTTTATTATAATATGTCTTAGTGTAGGTCTGTTTGGGTTCATCTTGTTTGGGACCCTCTGTGCTTCCTGTATCTGGATATCTGTTTCCTTTAGATTTGGGAAATTTTCAGCCATAATTTCTTCAAATACATTTTCAATCCCCTTTTCTCTTTCTTCTCCTTCTGGAATCTCTATTATGCATAGACTGACCCACTTTATATTAGCCCATAGGTCTCTTGTATTGCTTTCATTTTTTTTTTTAATTCTGCTTTTTGTCTGCTGTTTTGATTGGGTAGTTTCCATTATTCTATCTTCCAGATCACTTGTCCTTTCTTCTGCATTATTCATTCTGCTATTCAATGCCTTTAGCTCAGCTTTCATCACAGCAAATTAATTTTCTAATTTTTCTTGGCTCCTCCTTTTAGTTTCTAGTTCCTTTTTACAGTAATCTGCATTTTTGTCGATAGCCTTTCTTAATTCCTCCAGTATTTTCATTGCTTCCTTTTTGAACTCCGTGTCTATTAGACTGAAAAGGTCCGTTTCATTGTTTGTTCCTTCAGGGGAATTCTCTTGGTCTTTTGTTTTTGTTTTTGTTTTTTTTCGGTACGCGGGCCTCTCACTGTTGTGGCCTCTCCCGTTGCGGGGCACAGGCTCTGGACGCGCAGGCTCAGCGGCCATGGCTCACGGGCCCAGCCGCTCCACGGCATGTGGGATCTTCCCGGACCGGGGCACGAACCCGTGTCCCCTGCATCGGCAGGCGGACCCTCAACCACTGCGCCACCAGGGAAGCCCATCTCTTGGTCTTTTAACTGGGTGTGGTTCCTCTGCTTCTTCATTTTGCTTTTATTTCTCTTACTCTGTGAGTTTAGGAGAAACAATTGTTTACCGTAGTCTTGGAAGGCTATTTATATGAGGAAGCATCCCTGAATAGCTTGTGGGGGGTTAATATATTTTTGCGCGAGGGCTGTTTTTGGTTTGGATGCTTGCTGTCTCTTTCCTCAGCATGTGCTGGCCATTTCCCCTTGATAGCAGGTTTGCAGGTGCGGGGCCTGCCCACAGAAGTATGCTGCTTTTGATTCCTGTAAACTTCCTCTCCCTTTGTTCTCCTCTCCTTCCTTTCCCTTTCTTCCACCCTCCTTCCAGAGCAGCAGGGAAGGTGGAGAGGAGCAGCTCCAGATGATGACATAGGTTAGACGGCACTGTGCCTTCAGCATATCCCAGCCTGAAGTAGTTTAAATTCCACTCATAGCTGGAAAAATAGAGGTATGAAAGGCTTTACCTAGCAAGTTCCAAATACTTGGTCCAACAGGCCATTCCAGTTTTTCTTGGTCCACTCCCTTAGTACGAGAGCAGTTACAAGGATGATGTCATCTGAACAAACAGTCCTGGTGATAATATGTCAATGATTTAACTAAGGGAAAACAAAAATGAAAAGAGAAGTTAGGTTTCACATTTAAGGAAGACATAGAGTTTTAAAATGGAAGTGAAGCTTGGCCTGACTTAGTTTTTCAATAACTCAAAGAAGATTAAATATTTAAAGTAATCTTGTAATAACTTTTAATGGAATATAATATGTAAAAATACTAGATCACTGTGATGCACACCTGAAACTAATATAATGTTGTAAATCAACTATAATTCAATAAAAATAAATAAGCTAAAAACTTTTTAAAGTAGATGCTTCCTCAGAGATATTTATCTCAGCATTATTTATTTATTTGAAGTATAATTGATGTAGAATGTTGTGTTAGTTTCTAGTGTACAGCAAAGTGATTCAGATATATATATATATATATAAATTCTTTTCCAGATTCTTTTCCATTATGGGTTAGTACAAGATATCGACTGTAGTTCCCTGTGCTGTACTGTAGGTCCTTATCTATTTTATATATAGTAGTGTGTATCTGTTAATCCCAGGCTCCCAATTTACCCTCCCCCTGCCCTTTCCCCTTTGGTAACCATAAGTTTGTTTTCTATCAGCATTTTTTTTTTTTTTTTTTTTTTTTGCGGTACGCGGGCCTCTCACTGTTGTGGCCTCTCCCGTTGCGGAGCACAGGCTCCAGACGCGCAGGCTCAGCGGCCATGGCTCACGGGCCCAGCCACTCCGCGGCATGTGGGATCTTCCCGGACCGGGGCACGAACCCGTGTCCCCTGCATCGGCAGGCAGGCTCTCAACCACTGTGCCACCAGGGAAGCCCTATCAGCATTATTTTTAATAGCAAGAAACGGGAAGCTATTTCAAGGCCAACAGAAAGGAAATGGCAGGCTAAACTGATGCAAACTCACCTCAGAATAGTATGCAGCCATTAAAACTCGTGTTTTCAAATAATTTTTAGTGGTGTGAGGAGAAACTAATGGTGAAAAGTCTAGATGCAAAGTTGTTTAAATGCTTTGATCCCAATTTTATAAAGAAAAACTTATACCTGCAGAAAATGACTGGATGGAAGCATATCAAAATGTTCAAATTAGTCATTGTCCTGTATTAATGTGGTCCTGTGCAAGGTGCTTAACTTGTCATAAGCGCAGCTTTCTCTTCTGTAAGCTAGGGATAAGAATACCTGCTCCAGCAACAGGGAGGGTGAAAGGATAAAGCCTATGTGTGAAATGCCTTATAAACTGTTGTTTGTAAGATTATTATCATTATTATTAGTATTCATCATAATCTGTTGTTTGGTGGTGTCTACAAGCGGTGGTGGTGGTGGTGGTGGTACTTATTGCTAGGAAATAATTATATATTCTGGACCATTTTTATAAGACTTGTGATAATAAATGTTTGATTCTTCTGACATTTCCACTTCTTGGTATTAAACATGAGGATAAACCAAAGAAACTGCTTAAAAAACATCATTTCCAGATTTAGGACAAATCGGAGTTGAAAGACTAACACTTGCTTTCCAGTCCCTTTCCTAGTGAAATGGTGGGTCAGGTATTATCAATCAAAAATACATGATGTAAAACCTTCCAACACATTATAAATTGAAATGTATTTAAATTCATAGCCCTGGATTTAAAAATCAGGAAATAAAACTGTTTCTCTTGCTGAACTCAAAAGTTGTATACTTCAGATATTTTTTTCACAACTCTGTGGTTTAAAACCCTAGCTCTGTGGTTTAAAACCCTAGTAATGCTCAAAGGAACAAAATGACCGTTAGAGTTAAATGCTCTTTTAAAAAATGTCCCAAACCACAGCAATGAATTAAACCTCTAAACTCTCTGCACAGATGCCATTGTATGCACAAATATTTTTAAATCTCATTTAGCATTACACAAGCCATTTCTCTTTCTCATTTCTGGCTTGAGAATTTAAAAAATAATGCTCATAAAACACCCCAGATAGATGTGCCATATTGCTTTTTAGAGTGCTTACTTAATGATTGAATACCAACTAAAAAGTCTTAGATTTGTATATTTGTTATGATTCACAAAACCCGTTCCTGTAAACAGGCCTGTTGGAGGTTGATAGCCTCTTAAGCTCTGATTTAGGGCAGGTAGTGCTCTCACAGGACTAATAGAAATCCTAGGTTCTAATAAACGATTTAATCTATTCGAACCTTTGTTTTCTCATCTGTAAAATGGGGGGTAAAAATAGTACCTACCCCATAAGGAACTTAGGATTAAATAAGTTTATTCATATAAAGACTTTAGTACATAACAAGTTCTCAAACGTTAGGTATATTACTAAAATAATTAATGCCTTTTCCATTATTTCAAGCACAAGTGTGACAGACAAAACCCAGACAGAATGCATGGGTGAATACCCAGGGGAGACGAGGTTTGCAGCTGGAATTTTGGATGTCTATCATTGAGTAATGTGCCTCTTCTAGTTTGTTTGTTTACTTGTTTTTTAGTTATGCTTAAGCTCGTCTTTGAGAGGATGGTGTTTGGGTATGTTGAGGGACTTTTCGTGGTCTTGAAGATATTTGTTCTTCCCCTGTCACAAATGACAATTTTCTTTTTAGCATCTTTATTGGAGTATAATTGCTTTACAATGGTGTGTTAGTTTCTGCTGTATAACAAAGTGAATCAGCTATACATATACATATATCCCCATATCTCTTCCCTCTTGTGTCTCCCTCCCTCCAACCCTCCCTATCCCACCCCTCTAGGTGGTCACAGAGCACCGAGCTGATCTCCCTGTGCTATGCGGCTGCTTCCCACTAGCTATCTATTTTACATTTGGTAGTGTATATATGTCCATGCCACTCTCTCGCTTCGTCCCAGCTTACCCTTCCCCCTCCCCATGTCCTCAAGTCCATTCTCTACATCTACATCTTTATGCCTGTCCTGCCCCTAGGTTCTTCAGAACCTTTTTTTTTTTTTTTAGATTCCATATATGTGTGTTAGCATATGGCATTTGTTTTTCTCTGTCTGACTTACTTCACTCTGTATGACAGACTCTAGGTCCAACCACCTCACTACAAATAACTCAATTTCATTTCTTTTTATGGCTGGGTAATATTCCATTGTATGTATATGCCACATCTTTTTTATCCATTCATCTGTTGATGGACACTCAGGCTGCTTCCATGTCCTGGCTATTGTAAATAGAGCTGCAGTGAATACTCTGGTATATGTCTCTTTCTGAATTATGGTTTTCTCAAGATATATGCCCAGTAGTGGGATTGCTGTGTCATATGGTAGTTCTATTTTTAGTTTTTTAAGGAGCCTCCATACTGTTCTCCATAGTGGCTGTATCAATTTACATTCCCAGCAACAGTGCAAGAGGGCTCCCTTTTCTCCACACCCTCTCCAGCATTTATTGTTTGTAGATTTTTTGATGATGGCCATTCTGACTGGTGTAGGTGATACCTCATTGTGGTTTTGATTTGCATTTCTCTAATGATTAGTGATGTTGAGCATCCTTTCATGTGTTTATGGGCAATCTGTGTATCTTTGGAGAAGTGTCTAGGTCTTCTGCCTATTTTTGGATTGGGTTGTTTGTTTTTTTGATATTGAGCTGCATGAGCTGCTTGTATATTTTGGAGATTAATCCTTTGTCAGTTGCTTCGTTTGCAAATACTTTCTCCCGTTCTGAGGGTTGTCTTTTCGTCTTGTTTATGGTTTCCTTAGCTGTGCAAAAGCTTTTAAGTTTCATTAGGTCCCATCACAAATGACAATTTTTTCTATGAAGTCAAAAAGAAATTTTCTAACCTAAGCAGTGGAAGAAGAAAGACGCTGTCTACATATAGCCTTGCATGAAAGCAGCTCCTTGACCTGGGCTGAGCACAGGAGCCACTTGGATGCAACCGAACCGTGGCCCTCAGCAAACAGGGACAAAGCAGTGTCAGGTCCCACCACCCACTCTGTCCAGCTGCTTAGAGTCCAAATGTCTGCCCCTTTTTTCATTGATGACTTGGCTGGAGACTCTTGGGAGCAGTCACCACTGGAGTTAGCAGCCCTCTCTGAGAACACAGGAAAAGGAGAGTGAGGTGGACCCAGGGACAAAACCCACGGGATGCTGGTGCAGTGGGCTCGCCGGCTCTGAACTGTAGGGGAGTCTTTTCTTGTTCCTTTGAATTCCTGTTACTGCAGATAACACCACAAAGTCTCTGGAACTTGTAGCTTTGGGAAAGCCTCTGAGGTGTCCAAAAAAAAAAAAGTAGTATCACAGTTGATCAGTGTCGTGCATGTGGCTGGGTGGGTAACCCGTTTCGGTGCATCCCACCTCAGGATCCACTCAGACTCTTCCTTTCAAGGTTGCTGGGTTTGAACCTCATCTCTTCATTCTCACTTTGTTCACATCAGATACTCTGTGTCCTGGCTGTTCTTAGTTCCCTCACCGCATGTGACACATGCCTGCCTGCCCAGGGGTGTGACTGAAGTATATCTGAGTTTCACAATCCCCCAGCGTAGCAATGCATTTGTTTTCCGTTTGGGGAGGGTGTCTTTTTGGCTACTCCATGCAGCTTGTGGGATCTTAGTTCCCCGAACAGAGGCTGAACCTGGGCCCTGGCAGTGAAAGCGCTAAGTCCTAACCACTGGTCCGCCAGGCAAGTCCCTCAATCCCCCAATGTAAAGACTCTTCTGGGCAATCAGCTGAGAGTGTCATGTATTAACTCATGTATCTGACAGGTCCTACTCGGGGTCCCAGAAGCTGGGCGCTACGTGGGACCCCAAGGCTATGGGGCTGAGCCTGGTATAAAAGCCTCCGGCCAGGAGGAAGAAGCTCCAGGCTCCCAGTCCTGCATGGCCACTCATGAGTTTGACCAGCAACAAGCCCCTTTTTTGGCTATCTTGGCAAGCCAGCCACTGCTGTTAACGTTGACTCTATGGGAAAGCGCCTGTCAGGTTTCAAGCCAACACTTGGACCTAACCTTTTTGTGAGTCGTGCACTGCAGGAAGCCTGGTGACATTGGCTGCTGACATCTCCCAGTTGTCCCCCTTCCTCGGTGTCTCCCACAGGCCTCCTGGCACTGCCTCATCCAGGCGATGGGGTGTGGAAATCTAACTGCACATGGGATGGGAGTGATCTGGACTTGACTTCTAGCTTTGCTGTTGAATGGTTTCAGACTTAAGATCTCAGAGTGGCTGTAAAACTTAAATTTCTAAATTCATATGTGTATGTGAAATCCACACATTCTGCATACGCTCTGTAAGTGCTGGAGTTTCACAAAATGTGTGATGCTATCACTGTAGCTTTTATCAGTATTTCTAAGATTTGTGTGGAATTTCATAAGAGATTATAAACATGAACCTTTCTGCTCCTAAGAATATTTACTAGGTGCCTGAAAAAGTTTTGAGATTTTTAAAAAATTAAGTTTCAATATGTTTTGAAAAATAGCATCTTCTCTCCCCAGCTTTTCTCCAGGGAGAATGGGGAGAGTTGGCCCCTTGTTGTTAGGGCAGCCCAGCGACCATGCAGGAGGACGGTTTGGAGAGCTCTTTTCCCTCACTTTGGAGGAAATAATTGGGCCATAGTGCCTTATGGAGGCACCCTGAAACTCCCCTTGGGCGCCTCATCTCTGAACAAACTACCAACTGAAGCCCAGGTTTAAATATATCTGGAGACAGCACAAGACCTGTCTGACTGCCTGCATTCCATCTCCACTGAAACACTTACTGTGTGACCTTGGGCACGTTGCTTAGCCTCTCTGGTGCCTCAGTTTTCCCACCTGTAAAATGGGGGTAATGTTAGTATACACCAGGTAGATAGTGTATACTACACCAGGTAAATAATGAGAACAGTTGACTTTTGAACAACACAGGTTAGGAGTGCCAACCCTCTGAGGAGTCAAAAATCCACATATAGCATATGGTTAGCCCTCCATACCCACGTTTCCTCTGTATCCTCAGTACTTCCACATCCACAGATTCAACCACCTGTGGACCATGTAGTACTGTAGTATTTACTACCAAAAAAAATCCACATGTAAGTGGACCTGTGCAGTTCAAACCCATGTTGTTTAAGGGTCGACTGTACTTGGTGAATGCTGGGTGCTGTTATCTGATTTTTTTCACATTTACTCTAAATTTAAGGGACATATTTAAATGCTGTGTCTATTCTGGTGCTCTACAAGTTCATAGAAATGTAGAAACTTTAGATTTAAAAAATAAAAAGATCAAACGTTTAGAGTACAGCCTGCTAAGAGTACTAAACAATTTCAGTTTTATTTACAGAGAAAAAATGAGTCTAAAGGGTGGCTTAACTTATTCTTAGAAAAATGGCAAAATGGTGTTGGATGGTTGGTAGTTCATTCTTTCCCTCTAACCCTGGAAATAAAATCATAGGTTCTGGGCTTCAATTTGATCAGTCAAGACATTTTAGAAACAAAAGAAATGGTTCAGGACCAAACAGACTGTAAGCTGCAGGAATGGGGAGTTGGAGAAAGTTGTGCATGTTTCTGCCCTGAGCCTCCTCCCAGGGCGAAGGATCATCTCCCTGGCAGGGCAAGGACAAAGCTCTGTCACCTCAAACAGGCATTTTCTTCCACCGCCCCCTCCCCCAGTTGCCGTTCACTGTCCCTGCCAAGTGTTCTCTGAAGGTGTTGGCGTTTCCACCTGTTGCTTGGTGATTAGTGAAAAGTATTCCAAAATACTCCCTCCTTATGTTCCCCTTGGTTGCAAAGGAAGGAGGGAGTTGTCTTTGCATCCCCCATCCCATTCCATCCATATAGGCATACATATACCTAAGTGTGTCCCTACATCCTGGAAAGGAAATCTTGGTGGGGAGGAAGGGAGGGGCTCTGACTGGCTTCAGCTAAATGATGTGCTGGTGGAGGTAGGGGGGAGCTATGTTAGGACACAGCCATTTCCCACAGAGAGCAGACTTTCCCCATAGCTCTACCTCTGGCTCCCTTGCCCCACGCCAGCCATGCCACTGAGCCAGTCCTATGCCCTGTAGCGCATCAGTTGGTCTCCTTAGCCCCCTGGATGAACATGCTCAGTGACATCTGCTAGGGCCACTGTGTGCAGGTTAAACAAACTGCACGAGGGCACCTGGGCAACGGGGCATATGGGGGTAAAATCCAGCGAGAGTCCTGCTCGCTAAGCTGTGAGCCCTGGCACAGGGCTGGGTCTGCCTAGAGGAAGGGGCATCTTTTTCCAATTTGCACAGAAAGCTAGGGATGACCCTGGTAATATCTAATCCGAGCCCTCCCCTTAGCAGTCTGCATTGCTGCTCAATTCTTTGGCAATCATCTTCCATGGTCATGACTTCCAGGATCCCAAGGGAGCTGTAAAATGCCCAAGGGAGGCTTTTGGGGCCACACTGACTGCCAGTGATCAGGAAGGAGATGGTTCATCATTTCATTCACTACACTGGGTGCCCTTTGTGGGCAGGCATAGTGCTGGGTCCTGGGAATATACATCTGGCCATAGATATGGGCCTGTCTTCAAGGCCCACAAACAGAGAAGTGCAGCACCCACAGTGAGCACCACGATGGCCACAGGCTCAGGGTGCCTGGGGCCCACAGAGCAGGTGTCCCCAACATGCTAGAGGGACGGGGACGCTTCCCTAAAGGAGGTGGGCCTGAGCAGGGTCTTCCAGGATGCATAGGAGCTGGCTGAGTACTCCTCTCTGAGGTAGTATCTATTGTGCCAATGGAACCGTGACCGGGGATGGCTGTGCTGAGCTAAGGGCCACTTTGAGAAGGCCCAGCAGGTCTGCAAGATGTCTGCCTCTTTCACTAGGCTCCTTACACTGGGGGAAAAAATAGGTCTGTAGATTCTAAGCTTTGAAAATTCATTATTAGCAAAAGAGTACAATGCCAATCATTCTCTTTTTCTTGGGGGTTATATTCTAGGTTTTCAAATGATTATGTTACAAATTGGTAGCCCCAGGAAGCTTTCTGTCCTCTTGCTTTGTGACCACATGCTAAGTTTCTTTTCTTTTCCCCCTCTCCCAGATACTTACTGGAGCAAGATTTCCCAGGCATGAGGATTGGTCCAGAGCCCACCACCGACTCCTTCATCGCCGTGATGTATGGGGAGACTGAGGGCAGCACCCCAGGGAACGCTTTAGTCGTGGACCCCAAGAAGCCATTTCGAAAGCTTAGTCGCTTTGGAAATGCTTTCCTCAATCGGTAAGGACCAGCAAACTGCCATCTTTGGTCAGGTTGTTTAAACCTGTTCTTGGAATTCTTGCCCATTACACGTAAAGGTCCAAAACCAGAAGAACAGAGCATGTGTGTTCTGAAAGAGAGAAGTTATGAGAAAATTCACTATCATATTCAAATACTAGAAAAATTCTCTTAGGAAGTGATCATTTATACTTACTCTGGGTGACTTCAGAGGGCAAAGCTAAGGCCCAGGTTTGGACATTATGAGGCCACACAGTATAAGGAACAAACTTCTAATAATTTGAGCCTCACAGAAATAGATCAAGTTGCCTTGTGAGGTAGTGAGCTCCCTGTGGCTGGCAATGTTACACAGTAGCTGGATGACCGCATCTCAGGCATCGTGTGCTGGGGCCTCCTGCACAGAGAGCTGAGCCCAGAGGACCACTGAAGTTCTCCTGACACCCAGACTTAGTCTTGGTTTTTCCAGGGCTGGTCACCCCACCTCCTTGGCTGTCCCTTTTGCTTCTCAGTCCCATGCTTTGAGCTGCTTCCTCATTCATTAGAGCAAAGAAATAAGCTGCCACCTTTTTCGAATTCCCATGTTATAAAGTCTGTATTCACAAGGGAAACACTAGAGAGAGTGGCTATTGGCTTCTTTTATTTTGGCAGATGATTTACTTCCCTAACAAATTTATTTTTTCTTAAATCCCAAGCATACAGCAGATGAGAGTGGAAAAGAAGCATTCAGGAAAGACTTCTGTTTTTTGTATTTTGGGTTGTTTTTTTTTTTTTGATGTGGACCATTTTTTAAGTCTTTATTGAATTTGTTACAATACTGCTTCTGTATTATGTTTTAGTTTTTTGGTCACAAGGCTTGTAGGATCTTAACTCCCAGACCAGGGGTTGAACCCGCGCCCCCTGCATTGGAAGGCAAAGTCTTAACCACTGGACTGCCAGGGAAGTCCCTCAGGAAAGATTTTGAATGGCAAGGTTCTTTATCTCAGAATTTAAAACCTACTGAAAATAACTCATGCTTTATATAATCGTGTTAATTGAATTCAGAATACATAGAAAAGTAATAGCAAATATTTATATGGCATTTACTATGTGTCTAAACTTTACTTGTAAATTAGCTCTAAATTCTCACAAAAACCCTGTGACATAGGTGCTACTATTATCCCGAACGTAGAGAGGAGGAATTGATGCAGAGAGAGGTTCATTTAAGTTCCACAGGGCCACTCGGCTGATAACTGGCAGTGCTGGGATTGGAACCCAGGCCATCTGGCTAGAGTCCTGCTAGTGACTGCTGTACTGAGCTGCCCAATGGGAGGACGTTTGGACTGAGAATCACTGCCTACTGCCCTCTATCTAACATTTAAGGCTGTCCTCAATCTAGCCCGCCAACAATGATGATGAAGATGATAATGATTATGTCCTAAATTATAGATTAATAATTTCACATACACCCTCTTTTCAGGGCTAATAAGACAGATGACACTAGGGCCATTTTACAGATGAGAAAACTGAGAGCAAAGAAGTAAAATGACTTGCCCAAGAAGATGCAGAGACAGGGCTAGAATTCAGGCTCCCTTTTCCCTTTTACCTATTGCCCTGCACCTCATGAAGCACCAGCAAAGAAGAGTTCCTATCCTTCTAGCCACCTGGTGGCCATGTATACCTGAAGCTCGCGTCAGGGATGTACCACCTGGAAACTGATAGCATACTTAAGAGTAAACAGCCTGCTTAAGTTGTATCTACACGGCAGTGCTGCCGTTTCACCCGGCACTAGCACAAGGAAGAGGGTCAGTTAGCGTGGGGTGCCCAAATGTGTGTATGTAATTATAGCATCCCTGTGGGAACAGCAGCAGGCTTAGCTCTAAAGGCAGGCAAACTTCTTTCTACATAGCATACTTTCTGGCAATTAGGTCAAAATACAATACTTAGTAGGGAGGAGAACTGGTTGTCTGCTGTGGAGAACTTCCACCCCCCACCATACTGAGCAACCACCTGTCCCCACTACCCGTACGGGACAGGTCTCATTATTCTGGCCCTCCCATTACAGGCTGTGGGCTTGGGCATCTACCCCCCACTGGGGAGTCTTTAAAAGAGTTTAGTACTTCGCAAGATGGTACCAGCCTCGAAGCATTAAACAAACCAGTGGAGCTTAAGCCTTGATCTCTAAGGCTGGTTTCTAAGAAGGTAACGGGAGGTTTACAGTGCACTTCTGAGGAACGAAGACAAATTCCCAAAAAGACAGCTTTGAATGCTAGAAATTCCAAACCTGAACAATAGAAAAAGAAAAGGACTTGAGTGTGGAACAAAGAGTTCTATGGAAAATAATGCGACATTCTGAGACTCCACCGTGCTGCTCTACTTTCTAGAGGAATTCCACAGGCAAGCCTGTCTCGGAGTTGCTCTGTGGGAATGTGGTTATTGAGGTTCCGAAGTCTCTTGTCAGAAGGCAGTTCCACCTCAGGGGTGGAACAACCTAGGGGAGGGACAACCCAGCAGCACACTGAGGGCACAAGCCCTGGGGGACAACAGCGTGTTTTGGTCAGTTCAAGAAATGTCAGGAGTTGGCCTCTGACACTTCCCCCTGCAGCTTACATTTGGATCGCATGTTAAATTTTTCCCTCAATCTACTTTTCTGAAAATGGTAATCTTTTTTTTTATTTAATCCAGATAGCTACAGACATCATTTTCAGTTTAGGATCTACAATTTAGGATTAAATTGTAGACTTCCACAGAAGAAATTATTAATCTCATTTACTTCTCTGTTTCTCTTTGAAAAATAACTTTAATTGCTGGCCCTAGGGCTTGAAATTTTGAAACTTCCTTTTGAGCTGAAGGAATCTAAACAGTACTTCCAATGCTCCTGTCATTTTAGCCAGGCCTGATGGTGGTGATGGTGTGATAAAAAACAAACCAATAATAAAACCAAGACAAAAAAACTCCACTGTCTTAAATTTGCATAATGATTTAGCAATAATAGAATATATATATGTATTTTTGGACTTACCGTTACCTCTATGTTTGTAACTGAATGAGGCTTCATTCAATAGACTTTTTTTGGACTGTGAATATTACATAGTCACTTAGTACCATTGGGATTTTTTAAAGAACTGATTTAATACAAGTAAACAGCATCGGTCGACACACATGCTGGCTCCACCAGATAATTTAGCCGCAGAAATTAAGGAAAATAGGCTCTTGCCAAGAATCACTCTTGATTCACTAGCAAAACTAATTTTTTTTTTTTTAAACATGAGAGATTAACTGGTTAGGGGTGGAGGGTGTTTTGTTTTGGGTTTTGTGGTGTGCTTATCCGTAATAAACTCCCTGAAGCCCTTTCCGTTAATCTTTAACCTCAGGATTTGTGGTGGCTCCTGGATCATCAAGCCATTGTTCTTTGTTGGCAGCTGCCTGCACAGCCCTGGTCCTGTCATCCCAGAAAACCAGCTTTTTCCCCTATGGTGGTTGGGAGAGGGAGGTTTGATTGAGAAAAGTCTGTGTTTAGGTCAAACTGCATGGAATTGCCAATATTCAACCATCTTTTTGCTTGTAAAAGTGGTAGTTCCTTAAGACTCAGTCTAAGGGGTAACCATGGGCTTTTCATAGTCTGGATGTGAAATTAAATTCCTCGTAGGCAGTGGAAGTTTAGATCAGGTCTTTGTGGTAGGACCATGTAATAATAATTGGTTATTACAGGTTAGTTGTCAAAGTCTTTTTGCGTATTGGGTGCTGTTCACTCTGCCAGTTTAGGAAGTTGTGTAATCTCTCTGATCTTACTCTTATCAGTAAAGTGAACTGGGGCAAAAACAGCTCCATACTCTCTTCCATTGTAAGCTTAGGTTTATTTGAACCTAAAGACAACCTGGGAGTCCTCAGGCTGGTAGAATTGCTCAGAGACTTGACCAAGGCCAAGAGGTGAGTGAGAAGGAAGATGGCCAAGAACCAGATCTTCTGCTTCCCGGTCACTGCTCCACCCTCCACCAATGGATTGAGAGCAGGTCACACAAAGGGGCTTCTTTGGTGGGGAATTCCAGGGCTATGGCATGTCACTCCTTTATTTTAGGATGTTGCCTTCTGTTGATAAAGATAAACAGCGGTGATTCAAATGCATGAAATGGCAGTAGCAGCCTAACAGTTAAGAGCCGGACTGGGGTCAGAACTGCCAGGTTCGCATCCCAGCTCCCTCACCTACCAGCTATGTGACTTGGCAAGTTATGGCATGTGACCCTTCTGTGCCCTTGTTGGGGAGGAAGAGATTTTCCTCCACCCTTCTGGGTTCTTCTGGCTGGTCCAAGAGTTAAGTTGACATGAGACAGATTACCAGAAGAAAATCAAACAAAAATTTAATTACGTGTATACATGGGAGAGATCCAGGAAAACCGAGTAACTAACTCCCCCAGATGGCTGAAGCCCTCACCTTAAATACCATCTTCAGTTAAAGACAAAAGAGGATGTTGGGGGTAGTGGTTTGGAACCTGTAAGGGGAAGAAGGCAGTTGACATGGAGCTGGAAAATAATGTTTGGTAAACAAATGTTTGCTGGGCCATGCAGAGACAATGGGACACAGAGAGGAGTTTTAACAAATGGACTTTGCGAGGTTCCCCCCATATACTCAGCTAGTTCATACTGTGTTTATCTCTGGTGACAGCTCCCTTCCTGGAACAGGTCCTCTGTCTACATTCCTTAGGCAGTGAGAGGGGAGGTCAAAGATTCTTCCTGAGTCTTTCTGGGCCTTAAAAATAATCAGCCTAAATTAATCCTCATGCCAATGAGACACATTTTCGGGGTGGCCAGATTTGCTCCCCTCCACCCCAGTCTCATCCTTTGTAGAATGGAGGCACACAGCCCCACTGCTGAAGGTTGTGGCCGTGATTGAGTGCGTTAATGGAAAGCGCTTAGGACAGTGCCTGGCACACAGTAAGTGGTCAGTGGATGCTTGTGTCATTTGATCATTGCTGCAACTACTGGGTATCACTGCACTGGAAATCACATCACTATTAAGCTACTGCCTGGCTCTTTTAAAATGTTGATCACTGAATTGGAATGTTAGTGTTTGAAGGTGATTTTAGGGACTGAAATCCCCTTACCTCCTTGTCTTACTGTGCCGCAGGACTTCCAGCCACCTGCCTGAGACCTTATAGCCCAGACCATTCGTTTTCTCACCCCCTCTCTGCTACCCCTAAGCCTTCCTTGGTTGTGGGGTGACGGGGAATTCGGGTCCAATGTAGGGTTCGATCCCCTCCTCCTCTCCTTTTATCAAAAATAAAATATATCAAGCCAGCCCTGGGTGAGGGACATATTTCATAAAGCTTACGTGAGGCTCCTGGGCTTAACTGGCACGTGTGCGTATTTCACGTGAAATGTAGAAGGCAAGGCACGGGTACACTTTGTGCTTGTTAGTCCCTCTGAAAGAAGTAGGAAATCCATCTTGGGACAGCAAATCTGTGCTTGGAAACATTGCAGCAGACATATCACTGGGAAAGGCCTGCCCCAAGGCTGACTGTGTTATATCCAATAAAGAATCCACTTTTCACCTTCCTTTTATGGAACATCAAAGGAAGATAAGATTGCTATAACAGCATTGCATTAGGGTTTTTTCTGATTATAGTACAACCATTTAAGAAAACGTATGTGTGGTTCTAACCCCTAGAGTGTGGGCCATGCCCCCACACAGGGGTCTGAAAGCTGACTGTGCCCTGTGCTCCTTTGCCTACCTCCCCACCTCCCCCACACACATGCTGGGCAGGCTGTGCAAAGTCCAGCTCTGTACACACAACCCCTGTCACCCTCTCTCGGGGTGCCCCTGGAGAGCCCCCTCCTCCTCCCCCTCTCCTCCCCTCCCCCTCTCCTCCTCCCTCCCCCTCCTCCCCTCCTCCTCCTCCTCCTTCTCCCCCTCCTCTCTCCTCCCCCTCCTCCTCCCCTCCTCCTCCCCCTCCCTTCCCCCTCCCCTCCCCTCCCCCCTCCTCCCCCTCCCCCTCTCCTCCCCTCCTCCTCCCCTCCCCTCCCTCCCCTCCCCTCCTCCTCACCTTCCCCTCTCCTCCCTCCCTCCCCTCCCCCACTCCGCCCCCTCCCCCATCCTCCTTCCCCTCCCTCTTCTTTTCTCCCCCCTCCCCCTTCCCCTCCCCTTCCCCTCCCCCTTCCCCTCCCCTTCCCCTCCCCCCTTTTGTCTGCAGTCATCCCTCCTGGCCCTGGGCCTGCTCCCTGTATGTTGCGTGGTGATATCACCACATCAGACCATCTTGTTTTGTGGCTTACACATTTTGTCTCTGCTGTCACGTCAGGAGGCATGGGAGTTGTTGAAACCTTGTCTCTTTGTATGGAGGGAGTGGATGGTTTCTAAATTTTGAATCCCTCTGTTAACTTCACATTAGAATCCAAGGGTTTTGTGTTTTGGAAAAATTGGTATCAAGTGTGAGCTTGTGGTTCCGGAAAAAGGTCTGCCTCTCACAGGAATACTTTATGTGAAAAAGTTTCACATATGTGCAGTTTTCTCAGCATTGCCAGATGTCTTGAGCCATCTGATAAAAAGGATGGGACTATGATAAGAGACCTAATTACCACAAGAAATGCAGTCCACCACAGACGTGCTCAGAACTCTGTTCCTACCCCAATCTAGAGACTTGAATATGGCGTTTTTTGCTCTGTGAACTTACAGAGAATGTGTAGTGATCCCGGTGCACTTTATTCTCACAGATCTGCTGTCTGAGTGTTGGGCAGTGGGGTTTATAAAGGTGGAGGGGCAGGAGAAAATCAGAAATGAGGGACTTCTCATAAATTAACTTAACCCCTTATTTTTAATGTTATGAGGTTTTTAACTTTACGGGTTGAGTTCTACTCACCTGACATCAGAAATACCAGGCTGCAGTCTCCAGCCAGCCACGCATTAGCAGCATGGCCTCACATGTCGTAACCGCTCTGTGCTTCAACTTTTCCAGCTGCAAAATGATCATAGTTATCATTCCTACATCTTCCTGGGATGACTTGAAAATGTGGGAAACAATATCTGAGAAACTTGTCCCAAGCACCTTCAGTGAAAGTTCATTTGCAATGTCAGTAATTGCATGTCTCTCTCAGGGCTGCCCACGCCTGCCCGGGGGCTGTGCTGTCCACATGTGCTGTGAGGGCCAGGCAGGCCTCCCTCTCCTGCATTCTCAGCATATTTACTTTCTGAGTAATCCCACCTTTTCCACTGAATGGAAGAACTGAGCTTTCCCCAAGGATTTTCAAGCCTTTTGCCCACACAGATACCAAAGTTAGCCATTTACAATATAGGAGAAGGAGAGACACTCTAGTTTCTGCCTTAAAACATACACAGTGCCTAACAGGGATCCCCCCAGGTTGCCTGGGGTGGAAGTAACAAAGCATTTCCCTCTGGTCCTCTAGAGTTACACCGTGTTAAAGCTAAAAGAACCTCGCCAACCCCTGGTCCAAGTGTCTCCATTGACACATGAGAAAACTGAGGCCCAGAATGGGGAAGCCCTTGCCCAGGGTCCCAGGCAAGTTACTGGCAAAGGATGAGCTGAACCTGAACCCAGGTCTGCTGACGCACAGGCCACAATTTTCCTGCCACTTCACTCTGCTTCCAAGGCCAACGCCAGGGCAGCCGACAGGAACCACAGCAGAGGGATGGGGATGAGAAGGAGGAGGTGGTATCGGGAAGGTGATGGACAAGGAAGGAGGCTGGGAGATGCTTGGCCAGGACCCTGCCTACCCCTACCCCTTTGTCCACTCTTAGGGCACCGAAGCACTTGGAGGATTTGGGGTGTTGCCCACAGGTGCCTGCCCCACCCTGAGCCTGGAGCCATAGCATGTCCCTGGGGCATCGGACAGTGAAAACAGGCCCTAGTACCTCTGCTGTCACGTTAGGGAGTGACAGGGGCTGGACAGAGCTTGGGATACCCCAGCCCAGTGGGGCAGTGACCCTGAAGGAAGCATGGGATTCCCGGGGAGGAAAAGTCTGGGACGTTTGTCTAAGGAGCAGGATAGAGGAGGGGCGGGTGGGGCTGGTGGCCTTTGGAGTCACACCAACCTGGGTTTAAAGCTTAGCTCTGAGTGACCCTGAGCAAGTTACGTAACCTCCCGGAGGTAAACAGTGTTGCCTTCCTCGTGAGATTAATATGAGGAACAAATGAGATGATGTTTGTAAAATACCTGTGTTCAATAAACGTTAGCTAAAATAAAATTAACAGTAAGGGATCTGGTGGTAGGGAGCATCCAGTGCCCGGCCACCCTCCAATAGCTGCCCTGTGAACCAGCATCTAGTCTCCAGTGGAGGTGCCATCAGTCTCCTCCAAGCCCCCGCTTTTCAGAAGATGTCAGTAGCCAGGAGAGGCCAAGGAGCTCCGAGGTTAGAGCACTCTGCAACATGCAGGTTCTGATCCCACCTTTGATCCCTTTCTTCCAGATTCATGTGCTCCCAGCTGCCCAATCAGGTCCTGAAAAGCATCAGCATCATCGACAGCCCCGGCATCCTGTCTGGGGAGAAGCAGCGCATCAGCCGAGGTCAGTGCCCACCCTGCCCTTCCGGGCTCCCCACCCCTCACCCGGGGCCGGCTGAGTCTTTCTCTGATGTTGGCAGAGGATTTCTGCCCCTGTTATATTCTATCCATCCTCCAGGGCACCCCCAGCATCCCTGGGCAGCCCCGGGGTCCAGAGCTAAAGAGGTCCCAGGAAATAACCAGGAAGTCATATGGTCAGAAGTTCTGCTCTTTCAACTGAGAAACTTTCTGGAGCCTTAGCCATAACCTCTTAATTCCTTTAAACACTGTCATGTAATACTAGTACCCACCTCACATAAATCTTCAGACTTTAAGAGGGGACCACTTGCTGACCACTCACTTGGACACATGACAAAAAATAAAGAAGGCCAGCTGGTGACAGCAAAGGAGAGAGCCCTCCCAGCTGCTCTTCCTCCCTCCCCCAGTGCCGTGTATTCCACCCCAGTCACCTCTGCAGCACCCTTCTATTGAGTGAGCCTTTATTGCTATCTGCTTCGTGCCAGATGCTGTACCGCACACTGGGGATGCAGAAAGAGCAGGTGCAGTTTCTGCCCTGGAGGAGCTTGTGTTCTAACGAGGAAAACAGACATTAGTTTCGTTATCACAGAAATAAATAGAGAACAAGAGCTGGGATACTCACTCTGCGATGGGGACTGTCTATCAGAGTGTAAGGAGGATATCTGGCCTTGGCGTGTTGGGAAAGGCTCTCCAGAGGAAGAGACGTTGGAGCCGGAATCTGGAGGATGAATAGGAATTACCTAAGGGAAGCTCTGGGATGGGAAAGGAGAGACAATAAGGCGTTCAGAGGAGATTTGTGGAGAATAGAAAACGCTTGTGAAGAACAGTGACGTCTGGGCTTCTTCAGCCTTCACAACACAAGGCTGAGGCAGTACTGTTTCCAGACCCGTGCACTGTGGTTAAATAGATGGGCCTGCGATCTCCCCCACCTTCCCGGTAAAGGGGCTGTTGGAAGCAGACCAGAGGACTGTTTACTTACAGAGAGGAAATTCCTGACAGGGAGGGCACTAGGATGGGTTCCTGTGGTCCCAGTGGCAGGTCAAGTTCCCTTGCCCTGGCCCTTGAAACAGAGGACAGTTCCTGGAGGCTTTGCTGGGAGGGAGAGGCTGGAGTGGATGCGTTGCTGCTGTCACTTCTCACTGGTAACTCTTTACAGCCCCTGAACAGGAGCAGTGGGGTTATGGCCAGCCAGTGAACTGCCCCACTCCTGAAGCCAAAGAACGTTACACAGGCCCTAGGACACACCTGGGAGCTAGAAAGCAGAGGTCCCGTGACAGGGTTAAAGAAAGGGCTCCCCATGTCTATAAGCCCTCTCTTCTCATGCCATCTGAGAAATGCTGGTTTTGCAGCCTCCAACTACCGTGCTGTGCCTTCACCCATTCGTTCAGGGACTTAGTGGGCCATTAGGCCTCCCTGAGGCCTCCAAGAACAAAATAACAGTTGTAAATGGTTTTCTCCAGCTCCTTAGTGACTTTTGTTTTTGTTTTTGCGGTATGCGGGCCTCTCACCGCTGCGGCCTCTCCCTGTCACGGAGAACAGGCTCCGGATGCGCAGGCTCAGCGGCCATGGCTCACGGGCCCAGCCGCTCCGCGGCACGTGGGATCTTCCCGGACCGGGGCACGAACCCGTGTCCCCTGCATCGGCAGGCAGACTCTCAACCACTGCGCCACCAGGGAAGTCCCTTAGTGACTTTTTCTCCTGCATATACAAACATACCTTTTTTAACAGAAATGAGATTGCCATGCACATTTGCTACAACTTGATTTTTTGCCATAACAGCTATCACGGATCATTCTATGCCAGTATATTTAAATTACTTTATTCCTTTTGACAGCTTCTTAGATTCTATCAAAGGGGCATAACGTCATTTATTTAACTGATTTGTGGATGTCGTGTGGTTAATAATTTTTCCCTCTTGCATACAGCACTCCAGAGAGACATCTTTTGTGTATCTTTACACCTCGGTGCCAATAGATTTTTTATTTTTTTAAAAACCAATTTAGGACCATTAATTTGGCCCCATTAAACATTGCTCTGAAAAATACAGTGTTTTATTTTAAAAGGAAAATAAAGCAAACCCACGTCCCACAGCTTTTCAAGCTGCCTATGTTTCCACTGCTTCTGCGTGTCTGACGGAAGTATGCTGGAGATATATGTGGTCCTGGAAATTTTCTTTTTGCCTCTAAATTTTAGGACCTCTGGATTTTAGCTTCAGCCTTATCCATTCCTTTTCACTGGCAGGCCTTTGACCAATGTTAATCATCCATGTTCTTCAGGGTTTCTCCTGGGCTTAGTGATTCTAAGTGTCTTTCAACCTATAGCTCCTTCAGAGTAGTTAGCCTGGTGTAATGCTCTCAGGATGCTTTGAAGACAGTTCTTTTTAACACTTTATAATAACTGACTCATATCCTGACTTACTGTGGCATGTCCTTCTTCACATCCTATGCCCAAAAATAGCACATATGGTTCCAACCAGTCAGCTGGTCCCTGCCGCCCTGACAGACAGCAGCTGATGGGGAAGGACCCAGAGCGGCAAACAATGGCAGCACCGGGCACTGCGGCCAGGGTCCCCAGGCTTAGGTGCCGTACCGTGTTCGGGCACCGTGGCTGGTTGGAGTCACTTAGCTGACAGTTTCAACCCCAAAGAATATTAACCCCAGAGAATGTGTAGTGTTTTAAAGCTGCTTCAGCTTAAACTATTGCAAACAGCGCTGCATTCTCACACACGCTCCTGTCTGCTTCCATCCCTCCAGCTCCTAAATCACAGCACCACCTTCGCCAGTCATCTGTGTCAACACTGGATGAGGCACGGGTACAAACTGTGACCCCACAGAACATTTGAAACATCCGCCACTGACCTTATTGGTGGGACTTTGCCTCCCTGACGGGTGTTTCGTCTGTGAAAGAGGAAGGGGGCAGCTGCTGCCCCTCCTCTTGTCCCTTAGTGCAGTTGATGGATTAACCCTCAGCAGGCAGAGTCTCATCAAGCAGGTCCCTCTTACACATGTAGCGTCTCCTTGGAGTGTGTATTCACAATAGCAGTATGAGAACAGCCACCGGGTATTGAGCCCTTGCTGTGTGTCTACAGCGTGCTCTTCATTTAGGACTTGCTAAGTTAAACCTGCACACAGTCCTGCACAGACAGGAGCCCAGCCCTGACTAGGGAACCCCTCGCCCTCGCTCCTCTGGGAAAGCGGAGCCTAACAGCGATGGTAAGAATTCTTTCCCCAGCTGCTGGGCAGATGGGCAACCAGGCTTGACATCCGGGGATTGGACAGAGTAAAAGCTGTTAACGAGGTGCTGCTTTTGGAGAACAAGCTGAGGGGATGTGTCCTTCAGGCAGTGGCTGCAGGCTGACGCCGCTGTGTGGACCTAGTCCACCCTCTAGCCTGCAGGGTTGTGCAGCCCTGGCTGAGCACACGCTGGGCAGACAGTGCAGCTACAGGAGGAGGTGATGAGCATGGGGTGACTGCAGAGCACCCCCAAGAAGACCTGCTGACTGCATCACACTCAGAGTCCTCCCCATCTGCATGGGATGAGGCAGATGGCAGGTGGGGCAGTGGAGCGTCGTGCTACTTTGCTGGTGGTCGAACAGGGAAGGAGGGACCTCAGCTGGGGAGCTGGCCTCGTCATCACTGGCAGCCCTTGGGCACCCCCAGGGAACTGCCCAGGTACCCCGAGCTCTGGGAACCAGATGGCCTAGTGAGGGTATATCTCCAGGAAGGAATCCTGAACCCAGGTTCAGTCACGTGCCTCCCCTTACCTGTGGCTCCCTTCTTCCTTGTTCATTCTTCTCTCTCGTGACATCATAAGCCTGCTTCCTTTTTACTCTGTGCTGAGTAGAGGGGGCAAGTGTGATTACACGGAGGACATTGCTCTTCTCTTGGCCAAAGTCACAGGTGACCAGAAGAAACAGTTGACATTTGTACATGATGATTCGTATTTTGGGGTGTTCGGTTTGAGGCAAAACATGGCAAACCCACTCTTATGTTAGAAGTGACCTTTACCAATTAGAATGTGTCTTAGTACAGCCTTCTCATCAGCAGGTCCTTAACATGGACCCTGGAAGTCAGGTCCCTGCTCTATGCTCCAGAGTGAAACAAGAATGCATAGTCAGCATTGGAGGGGAGTAAATGTTGTCTAAATCTCCTCTTTGGGAGTTCTATAAATAAAACCCCCTAGAGTAATTGATTTTGAAGCAATTTTTAGTATACTACTCCATATGGAAACCCATTACCCTTCTGACGTTCCTTGGTTTAATTATAGTTAACAGAAAATCTTTAGGAACAGAAGGGTGAGCTTAGATACTAACTTGTAGTTTTCTTGCCTGACATAGAGAATTCCCATCAAGCAGGAATTAAAATATTCTGGTATATTTTTAATAGTAACTTTATTCTACTGAAGTAAGAGCTACCTAAAATTCCTACAAGCTTTTCTTGATTCTTTTCTTGTAGCCAATAAAGAAATGTTTGAGTTCTTAAGATTTTCTAAGTTATTTTCTTGAAGTGGGTGGGTGAAATCTGACCAGGTTCAGTCTTGAGAACGTCCTTTGCCCTGATGATGGCGTCCAGGTTTTTGACTCTACGTGATAAGAAAAGAGCACATTTATCCACACATCCTTATTTTCATTCCCAATCTCTTATTATTCCGGCTCCTGAACTGTTTGCTTCCTAAAATACTGTTAATGTCGTGCTGAACCTAAACATCATCTAGGATTTATTTCTGGACTTGGCATGAACACAAGTGTGTTCCCAACTGTGCGGTACAAACCTCTGGGTTCTGGCTGCAATTATAACGTCCCTGTCTGACAAGGAGAAGACTGTGAAAAATTCTAATGTGGCAGCTGGTGTACTTGTCCATCTACTTAGCACATAAGCATTTGGAAGGTGCTATTTTAGCAGCAAGTAATTATTCCTGTGGTTTCCTGAGAGCATGAGGTTTTGTGTAGCCTTCAACAGACTTGACTTTGATAACAAAAATAGTACAATTTTTCCCTTTTAAAAATTTAAATAACTCTAGAAGAAAAAAACTCTTGATCTGAATTTTCCAACAGATCTACCAGCAGGTCGGACCTAGGACCTAGGACCAGCAGCTTGTCAAATGAAAGTCTAAGGGCATCTTCTTCTGATGTTTAAGCCCTTCTCTCTATAAGCCTTTCTCATTATAAATCAGTGAATAGAACTGAGAAGACAGTGAAAAATAGAAGGGCAGAAAATGTCCTGCTAGTAAAAGCAATCAATGATGATAATGAATGAAACAGAAAAGATCTAACTGTGCTTCAAATAACGTAACAGGCCATAACATTAGCTTCAAAATCATTGATTAATGTCTTAACATTTACATATAGACATCCTTATGTCCTCCTGATTTTGGTAGCATTAAGGAAAGCACTCAAGAATAAAAAAGGCATCTGAATACTGACAGGTACATGTGAGCAGGTCATTTCAAGGATATGCCAACACAGTGGAGGTGCCCAAACATAACATCACAAAATAATTGACAGAAGAGGAAACAGGGAATGGAAATCCAACTGGTAATCATTAAAGATGCTAAAAAAATAGTGATGACGAAAACTGTAATCAGGGAAGTCCAAACACACCTACCTGACACATTTCTTGAGCTTGAAAGACAAAAGACCGGATTTTGAAGGCTGTGCAAGACAGGAGAGAGATCATTTAGAAAGGTCCAGATAAGAGTGACTTCCCCTCTTGTGCTTTGGGAACAGGGAGGACTAGAGCGGAAAACACACATACACGGAGGAATGAGTCTTTTTCCCTAGAAGAGTGAGAAGGCTTGGAGCGAGATATTAGCCAGGTCCAACAGCAGCAGAGGCTCTTCTGAGAAGCACCTGGAGAGCTGAGAGCTGGAGGATGAAGAGGCCAGTGGCTCCCAGGGGCCAGGTGGTTACGGCAGGTGCTTCCTGTACTTCAGGTGGACCACACAGCCCAAGGCTGGACTTCACAGAGTTTCTGACGGGGGCCTGCCGTGCCTGCCGAGTACCCCAGGAGAAGTTCAGGCCTTCCTTGGGTAGTATTATAAATAAGAGTAGAAGTAATCATTAAATAAAGGGGGAGTCGAGGCAGCACTATCCCCTCCTTCATTCTGTTCACCACCACCCAATACAGACACGGCTCAGGACCATCCCAGCATCTCAGACTGCGGTCACCTGAGCTCACTGGACATGTGACCCTCATTACAGGTGCTACTCCTGTCCCTGCCTCCCCATCCTGTGGTTGGTACAGGGTGGTTTTTTGGTTTTTGGTTTTTTTTCAGTTTTATTGAGATAGAATTGACATATGGCACTGTATAAGCTTAAGGGGTACCACATAAGGATTTGACTTATATACATCATGAAATGGTTACACAATAGGTTTAATGAACATCCATCATCTTACACAGATACAACATTAAAGAAATAGAAAAAATTCTTTTCCTTGTGATGAGAACTCAACTTTCATTTATAACATACAGCAGTGTTAATTATCTCTATCATGTTGTACATTATATCACTAGTAGTTATTTATCTTATAACTGGAATTTTTTACCTTTTGACTATCTTCATCTAATTCTCCCTCCTCCCACCCTGGTACAGGGTTTCTTAATTTTTTGTTTTGTTTCTGGGGTTTTGGGTTTACGACTGTTCAGGCTCTCTTAGCTCCTCTCCCTGTCCACAGCAGCTCCTCCCAGCTTTAAGGCATCCCCAGGCTTCATCAGCATGCCCTTCTACCATCGCCCTTGGATCCAGAAGTTGAGCAGACAGGACCCAAGGTGGAGCCTTGAGGTACTCCAATAGAGACTGCCCTCCACGTTGACAGCAGTTCATTAATGAACAAGTTCAGTCGAGATGCAATGAGCTCCTGTGTGCCAGGTACTAAGCTAGGAATTGGGAGCATAAAGATGAACAAGGTACCGCCCCTGCCTTGGAGTTGCTACAGCCTAGTGTGGTCATCTAGCCAGTCACTGATGCACCAAATTGTTCTGAAAGAAAGCTGTCGCCTACATAGAGAATTATTATCCATTCAACAAACACTAGGCAAAAAAGATGGACATGGTCACTGCCCTTATGGAATTTACATTCTGATGGGAGAGTCAGACAAGAAAAGCAGGTAAACAAATGAATAAAATCATTGTAAATAGTGATGAGTGCCAGGAAGGGAATAGATAAGGCATTGAGCTCAATGAGAAGGGGTGAGGTGGGAGGACCACAGTCTCGGAAGGTGGCGGAGGCCTGTGGCTGAAAGTTCAGAAGGCGGCAGCCATGCAGAGGTAGGCAGGTCAAGGTTTTGCAGGTTTTGACTGACCATGTTGTCTATTCAGATATTTTCCACCTGATATATAAAGGATATATAAAAGAGTAGACTTTCAAGTATCAGATATTCACGCATGGATTTCAATTCCTGCATATTCATGTTTTTTTCTGAGGCCTTTTTTTGGAACCTACACTATTCAGTCTGTAAACCCAGAGTCAAACATGTTGCTTTCCTAGGTCCAGTCAAGGGACTGAAGTCCCTGTGGGCTGTCCTATGTCATATAGCGAGAAACACGCGGGCAGGAGAATTGGACTTCCTGGGTTCCAGTTTAGCTCAGCCATCTACCAGCCATGCAGCCTTGGGAAAGTTGTGAATCTCTGTGGGAAATGAGGGTAATAATAGTACCTACCACATAATGCTGTTGTAGCTGAGTTAATACCTAGAAAGCAGAAAATAATACCCGACGTAGCACATAGTAAGTGCTCAGTAAATGTTAGCTGTTATTATTACTCTCACCATCTCAATGTGGTGGTGGTGGTACAGGCCAGAGTTTTCAAAGGCTGAATTTAATATTGGTTGGTACTGGTTTCTTGCCTCTTAAAGTCTTCTGTCTCAAAGTAGGGGAAATTTTTGTCAAGTTATTTGAAATGTGGAATTTGTTGGTCAGGGACTGAATATGCTGTGTTTGGCTAAGTGTTTTTACCTTTTTTCCCCGTACCTTGGTCGTTTTATTGATAATTAGCTTTTAACTTTTGAAATCACATGTCTCTCTCGAAGTGGAAAAGGGACAACACTAGTTGATCATCTGGTTTAAAAAATATTTGGTGGAAAAAGAACTTTAAAATAATGGACAGATATTGTGTGTGTGATCTTTTTGGCACTCCTTTATTTTAGAAGTGATGGTATAAAAAGCAGTGGGTAATAGTAGGGGCGTGCTAGAGACTATTCATTCAACACACATTTATACTGATTGCCTGCTGGGTGCCAAGTACTGTCCTGGGTTCAAAAGGAATGAGGCACAGCCCCTGGCCCTGGTGCACACCCTTGGCTGGGGTGGATGGACCTGCAAACAAGCCACTCTGACCCTGTGCATTACAGGAGTTCTGAACAAGAAGTGGAGTATGGGAAGTAGGCTGTCAGCAAAGCTGCTAAGGGAAGGGACTCTTCTTCCCCTTTTTTAAAAAATCTGCATTTTCTCTCTCTCTCTCTGAACAATTCAGTGGGTTTGTTTGTTTGTTTGTTTGTTTTTGTATATTTACAGAGTTGTGCAACCATCACCACAATGAATTTTAGAAAATTTTCATCACCCCAAAAAGAAACATTGTCCTCATTAGCAATCGCTACCTATTCTCCTCCCCCCAGACCCTGGCAACCACTAATCTACCTTCTGTCTCTGGATTTACCTACTCTGGACATTTCATATAAATGGAATCATACAGCATGTGGCCCTTGTGTCTGGCTCCTTTCACTTAGCATAATGTTTTCAAGGTTCATCTGAGTCAAACAGTGCTTCATTCCTTTTTATGGTTGAATAAAAATTCCATTGTACAGCTGTACCACTTTTTATTCATTCATAAGTTGATGAACATTTGGGTCGTTTGCACTTTTTTGGCTATTTTGAATAATGCTGCTACGATCATTCATGTATGAGTTTTTGTGAAAATGTGCATTCTTGGGGCTTCCCTGGCGGTCCAGTGGTTAAGGCTCTGCATTTCTACTGCAGGGGCCATGGGTGGGTTCGATCCCTGGTCAGGGAACTAAGATCCCACATGGCGCAGGGCGCAGGCAAAAACAAAAGAGAGTGAGAAAACGTATGTTCTTGATTCTCTTGGGTATAAATCTAGGAGCAGAATTGCTGAATCATATGGTAACTCAGTATTTAATGTTTTGAGAAACTGCCAGACTGTTTTCCAAAGTGACTGCATCATTTTATATTTTCATACACCAATTGTGTACGAGGCTTCCAGTTTCTCCACATTCTCATCAACACTGTCATTTTGCTTAGGGCCATCTTCATAGGTATGAAGGGGTATTTCACTGTGGTTTCAATTTGCATTTCTCTAATGGTTAATGATGTTGAGCATCTTTTCATGTGCGTTGTGGCCACTTCTGTATTTTCTTTGAAGAAATGTATATATAGAGGCTTTGCCCGTTTTTAATTGGATTATTTGTCTTTTAATTGTTGAGTTTTAACATTCTTTATTTTTTTAATTTATTTATTTTCATTTTTGGCTATGTTGGGTCTTCGTTGCTGTGTGCGGGCTTTCTCGAGTTGTGGCGAGCAGGGGCTACTCTTCGTTGCGGTGTGCGGGCTTCTCATTGTGGTGGCTTCTCTTGTTGCAGAGCACGGGCTCTAGGCATGTGAGCTTCAGTAGTTGTGGCATGCAGGCTCAGTAGTCATGGCTTGCGGGCTCTAGAGCACAGGCTCAGTTATAGCACACGGGCTTAGTTGCTCTGCAGCATGTGGGATCTTCCTGGACCAGGGCTCGAACCTGTGTCCCCTGCGTTGGCAGGCGGATTCTTAACCGCTGCGCCACCCGGGAAGCCCGAGTTTTAACATTCTTTATATGTCCTATGTACTAGTCAAATATATGACTTGCAAATATTTTGTCTCATTTTCTGGGTTGTCTTTTCACTTTCTTTATGGTCTAACCTGAAGCATTAAAAGTTCTTAATTTTAATGAAGTCTGATTTATCTGTTTAAATTTTTGTCACTTGTGCTTTTGTCCTAACCCAAGCTCATGAAAATTCACTCCTATATTTTTCTAAGAGGTTTATAGTTTTAGCACTTACATTTAGGTCGTTAATCCATTTTAAGTTAATTTTTGTATATGGTGTGACTTTAGGGCCCAACTTCATTCTTTCGCATGTGTGTATCTAGTTGTCCCGGCACCATTTGTTGAAAAGACAGTACTTTCCCCACTGAATTGTCTTGGCACACTTATTGAAAATCAGTTGGCTATAAATGTGGAGGTTTATTTCTGGACTCTCAATTCTATTTCATTGATCTGTATGTCAGACCTTATGATGCAGCTCTCCTTGATCAGAGACTCCAGGTAAATGCATGAGTTCATCAACCCGCAAGGTCAGGGCCGTACAGGATGAGGTGAGGATAAAGTGAGTTGATGTGACATCTTGTCACGGTACCTGTCTGGTGCACAGTCAAGGGAAAGATAACCTGGCTCCCCTAACTATTGTTATTCTCCTCGAGACAATGGAAGGAGGTTGCAAGAACGGGAAGATGTGTGAGCTCAGAACCCTTTGGAGGAATGTGAGTCATGCCTGTGGCTGGAGTGTGTGTATGTGGCGGGTGGATGCACACGTCAGGAGACTGGGTTTATCCTGGAGGCTGCGTGGAATACTGAGGAGTATGAGGTAGAGGATGACATGGTAGAGAATTCTGTAGGAATTCTGAGGAGTAGAACTTGCTTATGTCCACAGGCTCGGATCATGAAGCCATTTTTATATTTAGAGCTTGAGCTCAATGACTTGTCTCTGAGCTTTGTTTGAATTTGGCAGCAACAGAAAAGGGTGCAATCCCCAGTGCCTGGGACTGAGTGCTGATGAATGTGTTGGCAGACCCTGTTTTCTGGCCAGAGCTAAGGCCAGTCTGAGGTTGGGTTGTGAGGTCCTGGACATCACTCGCTTCTTGGGCCTCCAACAGGAAATCCTGCTTTCTTTTTGTTTCGGGGAAGTTTGCTGACAAACACATTCAGACTCCTTTTCCGCCAGTGCCACAGGAAATTCCACACCATGAGTGTGGCTCCTTCTGCCCCTACTGTGAGTGCGTCATGACCGTGACTCAGAATGGCATTTGCCAAGCCCTGGAAGATATCTTTAGTTTTTGTTAATACCTTAAATGCATACTCGATCGTGAGAAATGACTGCTTCTACCCAGACTTTAAACCAACCTAGACTTTTAAATAAAAAACAGTTTTTTTTAATTGGAGAAAGGGTACTTCTCTTACTTCCCATAGAGAGCAGCTCATGATCATAAAACATTTCATAGACATTGGGATGCAGAGATTAATTAGAGAAAAGGTTTGCTCCTTACTCTTTTGAGTGCTAATAATATAGCTGACACTTGCACGGTGCCTTGTTAAGTGTTTTCCATATATTATTAACTCATATGCTCCTTACAAAAGCTGTATGAGGTAGGAACTGCTCTCCCATTCTATAGGAGAGAAGACTGAGACACAAAGAAATTAAGTCCACAGTCCTATAGCTAGCGTGGTAGCCAGTCTCCAAAGATGCCTCTTGCTCCCACCTCTGCCAACCATGAACCATGCCTTCCAGTATTCATGCCCTTGAATCTGGGATGGCCTCTGGCTCACTTTTTGATCAGTAGAATTCAGCAGAAGTGATGCTGTATGACTTCCCATGTCTAAGTCATAAGAAGCCCTGAAGGTTCCACCTGGAGCTCTTGGCATGTTTATTCTCGGGAAGCCAACCACTATTTTAAAAGTCCAGCTGCCCTGAGACCACCATACTGTGAGGGAAGCCCAAGCTAGTCACATGGAGCAGCCGAGAGGCTCAGGCAGCCTCTGACTGGCCCAGCTGAAATAGGAGCAAAGCCGTGGAGGACCAGCTCAGTTGAGCCTTAAGATGATTCCAGCCCCAACTGCCACCTGACTTTCACCTCATGGCAGACCCCAATCGAGACCCACCCAGCTGAGCCCAGTCAACCCTCAGACGGGATATTAACCACAAGAGGCAATGACATAAACACCTCTGCCCGTGTCTGTCTGTCTGTCTGTCTGTCTGTCTGTCTGTCTGTCTCTCTCTCTCTCTCACACACACACACACACACACACACACACACTGAGAAGACAGCAGTGGGGAAAGGTACCACATGGGGCACATTTCCACATAACTGACACTTCTCCCCTATACACACCAAACCTCCTGGTTTTTTTTCCTTTAGTGGTTTTTGGTAGTAGTCTTTGGGAAAGATAGTACATGCTGCCCTGCATTCTCATTCCAAGGGTAGTGGGGGACTTCCCTGGTGGCGCAGTGGTTAAGAATCCGCCTGCCAATGCAGGGGACACGGATTCAAGCCCTGGTCCGGGAAGATCCCACATGCCGTGGAGCAACAAAGCCCATGCAGCACAACTACTGAGCCTGCGCTCTAGAGCCCGTGAGCCACAACTACTGAGCCCGTGTGCAACAGCTACTAAAGCCCGTACACCTAGAGCTTTTACTCTGCAACAAGAGAAGCCACCACAATGAGAAGTACACGCACCGCAATGAAAGAGTAACCCCTGCTCACCGCAGCTAGAGAAAGCCCGTGTGCAGCAATGAAGACCCAACACAGCCAAATAAATAAATAAAATCCTTAAAAAAAAAAAAAAAAAGGGTAGTGGGAAGAGGAAGAAGCAGCTTCCTTACGTTGGATGTCCACCCTGCACCATGCTCTGCTAGGTCCTCTTGGTCCATTGCTCATGCACATACCGTGTGTCAGATACCAGGTGCTTTAGTGTTAACAGCACCAAGATAGACCCTGTTGCTGCTTCCTGAAACATACGGGGATGGAGGGGGGCGGTTGAGGTAGATGGATGAGCTAAAATGCAGAACAAATGAAGTTGACACAAAAACTTGAAGGAAACAATTGCAGAGTCCCACAGCAAGCGTAGTCCTTCTTTTTTTTTTTTTTTTTTTTTTTAATCCTAGTTCCCTGACCAGGGATCGACCCCGTGCACCCTCTGCAGTGGAAGCACTGTGTAGTCTTAACCACTGGACCGCCAGGGAAGTCCTGAGTGGTCCTACTTTAGATGGGTAGTGAGAGGGGGTCTCTCCCTCCGAGGAGGTGGCATTTAAGCTCAGACCTACAGAATGGAGGGGCTGGCCTGGCAGAGAGTTGGGGGAAGGGCATTGTAGGCAAAGGCCAGAGGGAGCGGGCAGGTCAGGGGAGGCTGGAGGCTGGGGAGTGGCCAGGAGGTGGTGAGCAGTGAGGTCAGGAGGGGCTGCTGGTGGGAGCTGTTGGCCTTAGGGAAGCACGCAGATTTTATTCTGAGAGGAACAGAAGGATTATCTTTTTTAACCTTCTCTTGATTGCCCAGAATTATCTCTGTGAACAGCCAGGTGTTCTCACACTGGGCAGTCACAGATCCAGCCCGGCTCTGCCACTCAGTTTCTGTGTGTTCATTTGGTTGGTGGATGGTTGGCTTTCTCTTCCCTTGATGCCAGGTTGTCGCTGTCATTTCTTCTTCTGTCATACCTGTTCTCAGGTACCGTCTCCCCTCTGCTCCCCTTCTACCCTGTAAATGATGCACTGAAGCCCTAGAGCAGTGATTCTCAGGCTCCAGGGAACTTGTTAATGTGCTATTTCCTGGCCTCAAGCACAATTTGGGGGATCTGGAGTGAGATGCAGAAAACTGCGTGTCCAGGGGTTCTGGTGCAGGAGGTCCCCACTTTTAGGAATCTGGGGTAGCGCTGAGCCTGCCCACTCCTATGCTCTCTGCCACCTCCAAACCAGGTGAAAGAAGAGATGATCACAAACTTGGAAAATCTACCAAAATGGACTTGAGCTGTGTCCCACGTCCCTTTCACCAGTGTGAAAGGATAGGGTGGAGGATGTAAGTGGTCGGGGGTGGTCTTTGGGTGGGGTGAGAGGCAGCGCAGCACTGGGCTGGGATCTGTGAGTAACCAACATCTTCCCAGGTGAGGGCTTCGACAGGTAACTTCACCCCACAGTGGTCACCAGGTAATCAGGTGACTCTAGCCTCGTGAGCATCTGACAGGGGCTCCTGGCCTGACACTGCTGTCCTCTGCCTGTGCGTTCACTCCATATAGGAGCACCCCCAAACCATTCTAGACTTCTTTGGAAGTTAGGGTTTTTAGAACCTCTAGAGAAAAATAAGGAGATTTTTTAAAAGATTCTCATTTATATTTTCAAATGTTTAATAACTTCACTGCTATAATGGGGACATTCTTGTTATATAACCTCCATCCCTAATGTTATGTATGGCAAAAGCTCTCTGCCCTACCATCACTGTGCACCCATGGGGGCCCCCCCCCCAGACTGGAGGATAGGAGTGATCGATTGTAAATGCAGGGTTCTAGGTGGCAGAAGAGCAGTATCATATGAGAAACACTGGCCTGGGACATTTTTCCATTTCCCTGGCTCTTCCACTGACCAGCTGGGTGACCTGGGCAAGTTATTCCACCTTTGTGAGCCTTAGTTTCCTCCTCTGTAAAATCATGTCAATACCTAAGTGGTCCATGGGCATTAGCTCTGAAACATGCTCAGAGTGAGAGGACCCAGAGTGGACAGAGGGCAGGTTCAGGTGCCCGTGCTGGTGGGGAGGCATCTCCAGCTAGTGGACGTAGAAACATGCTGAAAATAGCGGCGCTTTCAGGGCATCTTTGTTTTCTATCATTGTGGGCCCTTGGAGGAGGCTGACCTGAGCTCAAATCTCAGCACCCCTACCTTACTGTGGGACCCTCTGAGCCTCAGTTTACACTTTTATAAAGTGAGGAAACCCACCCCCACCCCAGTTCTTGGAAGATAAGGCGACATAACATGTACAGGCCATTTGGCATACAGTCGTATTGAAGAACTGTTGGTGATGGTAGTCTTGTTCACTTCCTGGAACTGGGGTGGTCCCCAAAAGACCCACCAGGATCGCAGGGTCAGCTCGGCCAAGTGCCCCAGAATTACCCCAGAGAGTAGATCTCACCCCCCACCACTTACATCCTCCGCCCTATCCTTTCACACTGGTGAAAGGGACGTGGGACACAGCTCAAGTCCATTTTGGTAGGTTTTCCAAGTTTGACGGCAGAGAGCACAATAGACATGACAGTAGATCTGTAGAAAGGGTGCTGAGAGAATGCAGCCACGCAATGCCGTTGCGGGGAACCTGCTTCAGAGAATGACCCAGAGGAGGTGTCCTCTCGTGTCAAGGGCCCCCACTCTTGTCACGTTTCCAGTTCTTTTTGCCATAATCCTCTTTCTGGTGTCTGGGGGTATTTCTCACATGTGCCGTGACCCTTTCCTCTAGAAACCTCCAATTCATCAGGATTCTTTTCGTCTCTTTCTCAAAACCATCCCCTGTTCGAATCCAAATCACGATGCAAAGCACAAGTCAGACCACTTATTCAGCGTTTCGCCTGTCTCAGGTACTCTTCGGAAGTACCACTGTTTTGTGTGGATGTGTGCACGTGTTGAGATGAAAAATTCAAGTGACAGTTAAATGGTGAAGAACATTTGTCCCATCCACGTTCCCACTTCCTCTCCTAGAGCAAAACCCAGCAGCAGCCTCTTGGGCTTCCTCTGAGTAAGAAGGTCCTCTGCTCACTGCTCTGCACCAAGATTTTTCCACTTAGTAAATCTTGGAGCGCAGCCAGGTCGGGACTTTAGAGCTGCCTCCTTCGTATTCTATCATATAGCTGTGCCAGAATTCATAGCTGGTGTCCTTTGGATGGATGACGTTCAGACGGTTTCTAATCTTTTTTTTTGCGGTATGTGGGCCTCTCACTGTTGTGGCCTCTCCCGTTGCGGAGCACAGGCTCCGGATGTGCAGGCTCCGGACGCACAGGCTCAGCGGCCATGGCTCACGGGCCCAGCCGCTCCGCGGCATGTGGGATCTTCCCGGACCGGGGCACGAACCTGTGTCCCCTGCATCGGCAGGCGGACTCTCAACCACTGCGCCACCAGGGAAGCCCGGTTTCTAATCTTTTACTGTTACAGACAGTGCCACAGAATACAGACAGTTTTGCACATACAGTGCAAGTATATACAGTTTGCACAGTCGTGTAACTGTAAGATACACTCCTAGCAGTGGCATTGCTGGATCAAAAGGAACTGTGGTCTTTTTACTGTGTTAACTGGTGCCAGAATGCCCTCTCTAGAAGATGTGCCCGTTTACATTCCCACCAACAATACAGAAGTGCCTGTCTCCACACATCCTCCCCAATTTAGGGCATTACCGATTTTGTTTTCATCTTCGCTTTATCTTTGCATTGTCTGATAGGTGAATGGCATCTCATTATAATTCTAATTTCACTTCTCACTGTTCTTGTGGTTGAGCATCTTTTCATATTTACAGATCTTCTCAAAGCAGTTCCTTTCCGGAGATATTTGACCATTTTGAAATACTGTTGGTAACTACATGGACTTTCATTTAATTAAATAAATGAGTCTTTTTTTTAAATAAAGACCCCAATGTGGGCTTACCTGGTCCCCCCTGACTTGATCTGTCTTCCTATCTGTGACATAATCTCAGAAGTAACTATCTCTGAGTAATGGTTTGGCTTTCGGAGTGGGTTAGCTGATAACTTAGTTGCTGGAGCTGGTGTTCATTGACTGGCTGTTGTCCAAATGCTCACAGAACACTCACTGCACGCTGGGAATGTTTAAAAGGAGAAACAGGGCAGGGCAGGGGGTCGGGTCAGAGGTCACTTGCAAGTCATTTGTTGATCCAAAGTTGTCACCCTCTGGGTTTAACATTTCTCTGCGGAAAATTATGACTTGAAGAAACATTGTCTGTTTGCCCTTCTGAACCACAAAATGACAAGAGGCATTGTCCAAGTTGAAGCCTTGTTTGTAAATATTTGGCCTCATCACACTTGGGTGGAGTCTATATACCATTGGCATTTTTTTTTTTTTTTTTTTTTTTTTTTTTTGGCGCTACGCGGGCCTCTCACTGTTGTGGCCTCTCCCGCTGCGGAGCACAGGCTCCGGACGCGCAGGCTCAGCAGCCATGGCTCACGGGCCCAGCCGCTCCGCGGCATGTGGGATCTTCCCGGACCGGGGCACGAACCCGCGTCCCCTGCATCGGCAGGCGGACTCTCAACCACTGCGCCACCAGGGAAGCCCTACCATTGGCATTTTGCCTCAAGAAAATCCAGTACAAGTACAGACTGCCTTTGTCTGATTTATAGACGTATTGTACGAGACCTTCTTCCCTGAGGTGCACAAAGCCCACTTGAAAATGAGGAAGGGGCAATTTCCACGTGCATGACACTTGATTCCTGGATTCTATTAATTATAGTATTAGAAGGTTGAATCTGATGACTTCCTCAGCATCCTTGAAAGTCTCAAATTCTGTGACTTTTCCTCTGGTAATTTCTTTCAGCATAGAGGAGTTTGGAATTCAATGGCAAGGACATTAATCTTTCAGGGCAACTAACTGCTGCTATGGAAACATGCAAGGACCTTCGGATCAGCCCAAGATGCCATAGCACACGAGTCCAGTGGAATGAATATAATGAAATGAAATGTGTTCCTTGCTAATCTTATCCCCTAGAGTTAGTCACTGAACATTCCTGTAACCATCCAGATGGTTTTACATTCTTATGCTGGTAATGGAACTTGATGGTATCTACTAACAGGCACTAAATGGATTTTCCTGAGAATTTGACATTTTGTTTCAGAAAAGCTTGATATTCAGAACCACCGTATATATCTTTAAGATTTGAAGGAATCCATATTGATCATCTGACCCATCTGATAGATGTAGAAACTGAGGCCATCTAAAGTGAAGTGGCTGAACCAGGCTCCAGGACATGTAGGTTTTTCCTAGTAGATTTTCACCAACTTCTCTCTCCAACAAAGAGCCTCAAATGCCGTGTACTATTGCTGTCTTTTTCTAGGGCTCAGACCTGCTTCTTAACCTAATTTTTAACCTGAAATGGAAAATGAAATATGAAACCCAATTTTCCCTTTGGCTTGGTCACATGACCAGAAGCAGCCACGTTCACCGTGCTAAATGTTCAGGTAGAGCCTTTCTCAGTTCCCCATCTGTCCATGGTATGCTGTGATTTCGTGACGTGCGGGCTCTTCGGGGTCACGTGGCACCATCTGCCCCATCGTTATCTTCACAACATCCCCCAGAGGAAGGAGAGACAGGCTGTGGGGCTAGCTTGTTTATTTTAGGAGGAAACAGGCACAGAAAAGTTAATTCACAAGGTCTTGGACTAAATTCCAAAGGGAGAGGAGTGGGAAGAGAAGCTAGAGGATAAACAACACCAAGCCCACCCCAGGACAGGCTCGGTCCTTGGTTTAATTTAAAATGTGGTGTGTTCAGTGGCCAGACCACCCTCAGGCCAGGCACGGGGAGGCAGGGAACTCTGTAACTGTGGGGATATTCTTGCAGCCAGTTACATTCTCCAAGCGGTGACCATCACCGTCTGAAAACTTTGAGGGGAACACACATTGAACCTCCACAAAAAGAGGTGACTGCTGTGCAGATGTGGAGGCTGCGGTGTCCGTCCTCTCTGAGAGTCTTGTTGGATCCGGGAAGGGGCTTAGTATCAGCTCACCCCCATGCCACCCACCCCCAACTGTGTGTCTGGTCAGCTGCGAGGAGGAGAAAGCCGGCTGGAGATGAGAGGGGAGGTGGGGAGGGAGGCAGGAGCAGTGTCCGTAATTATTGCACACCTGCGTGTTCCCGCTGCTCTTCGGGCACAGCTGAAGGGGGGCTGCCTCTGTCCACAGCGGGGCGTGTAGCAAAGACACCACCCGCAGGGTTTCTTGAGATGGCAGTAAGCTGGAAAGCACTAGAAATCCAGACCCTAGTTGTAAACACCAGTACAGAAGCAAGGGAATGCCACCTCAATAATATTGCTAGCCCAGTCCTATATGGGCCAATGATTTTTTCCATGTTTATTTTTTTAATTACAAAAATAATATATGTTCATCATAAAACACTTAAAAACTACTTTTTAAAAGAACGAAAAGAAGAAAATAAAAATCACTTCTAATCCCACCATCGTGGTGTACACACAGTGCAACGCAGTGGATAAAATTGCAGGCTCTGGGATCAGATTCCCTGGGTTTGAATCCTGGCTCCCCTGGGAAATAGCTGTGAGGCCTTGGGTTAAGTTTATTTTTTTTTCTGAGGAATATTTATTGAGCACCTACTATGTTCAGTGGTAGATCCTGGGTGTAAGGTGGTAAACGGAATGAGCAGTGTTGTTTGCCCTCAGAATTTGGTCGTATAATCACCAAATAAATATATCATTATAGAGAATAAGTGTTATGAAAGAAACATCACTGATGCTGGAAGAATATGTCACAGGGAAGCTGACTTAGTGTACAGTGTTCTACGTTAGGCTTTTGGGTTCTAGACATGATGACAGTCTCATCTAGAGGACAGGCTGTGGCAGAGAACACACCCTCTCCGGAGGTGGGGAGGTCCAGCTCCGCTAGGGTTGGGGAAGGCCTCCTGCGGGGAAGTGCCCCAGAGGGATGGGTAACTGGTGATGGGAAAGAGGGAAGGCATCCCAGGCACAAGAGAAAGTCAGAGGCAGGGAACTGCAGGATGCTTTGGAGGAGCAGCAAAGAGCCCAGTGTGGCTTTTGGGGTGGGGAGGATAGTTTAGTATGAGAACTGTGAGAAAAGGCTGGTCCGGTAAGCTGGGGCTAGTCGCCAAGACTCTGTAGACATTTATGCTAGAAGTAATCAGGGACTCACAGTTGGGGAGATTATCTGAGTTCTGAGAAGGGGTGAGGATCATTTGAGGGCTGGATGGCAAAGGACAGAGCCCGGGCACAGGAAGGGCAGTTAAGGGTACTGCCAGCACTCTCAATGCTGTCTGGACATTCTGTGCTGGACAACTGACTAGGTGCTGGAGGGACACAAAGATGGACATGACACCTTGGGGAACTCTGGGAGAGGGGCCGGTGTTACACAAACCAACACCGTAGGTGCTGGGGAAGGGGTATGAATGCCCTGCTTGCAACGGAGCTGCTAGCTCTGGGAGGAGCAGGCCAGGGCCCCGCCAAAGAGGAGGAGAGGTCTGAGCAGAGTCCTGGGCTGTGGCCTTGCCCACCCCAAGAAGGGCACTAAGGGCAAGGGCAGAGAGAACCTGGCCTCGGTCTGAATGTCCTCCATTATCTTGCATCCTTTTATTGACACACATTTTGTTTAAAACTCACGTAATAGGAAACTTGGCTTTGGGAAGAAACTGAAGCATTTTTTTCTGTTGTTCTATTAAAAATAGCCTACCAAATTTGCTTCCTCAGGGTCCCCGCCCTGTGTTTACCTGAGCCAGGCGGCCACTGCTGAAACCTCAGATGCCGTTTCCTGGTGGGTCTTTTCAGCAGGGATGGTGACCACGGTCTCCACAGGGCTGTGACGGAAGCCCCTGATTGGGTGGAAAGGGCCCCTTCCTTCCTGCCTCCCCCCGTTGTTCCCAGAACGTGGAGCCAGGAATGCCAAGCTGGGATCTTCCACAGGACAAAGTCTCTTTCCCAGCTCGCAAAGCTATATAGCTTTGGGGTCCTTTTGCAACGATAGAAAGTGTATTTTTAAACAACTGGACTGATTACATCTCTGTTTTGTTCCGGACTGTTAAAAGTTCCATTGGAAAGTCTTATAGAATTAAAATGTCTGTAATTGAATGATGAATTTTTAACATGTATCGAGCATCATGGGGACAGTTCTATTATTGTGTCGACTCCTGTGCCCTCCACGGACACTCTTACCTGCACACATACATACACTACACCCACATGCAAGCTCACCTGCACGCATGCACACACACACACACACACACACGCCCAGATCTGTGTGCACCCTGGGCCTTGTTGCATTCTGCCCAGCTGGAACTGATTCTCATAAACTCAAAACATTCTCTTCCCTGATCTGTCAGCATGAAAGGCTCTTTAATCACCTTGGCCACGAGGCAAGGCACTGTGAAATTACACGACTCTCAAAGTTTCATGGACAAGCCAAGTTTTACATTAACCTCTGTGGTTAAGACTATTTCGACTGTTGCTAAATCCAGCTCCATACATGGCCAGATTTGTGACATAGTTCCCTGATGAACAGATTTCAACTTCCTGATCTACTCAGCAGTTTGTGGAGATGTATATGTTCAAACAAGTTTGGCAGCCTTGGATTTTTTCCTTTCTTTCCTTCTCCCTTTTTCTCCTTTTCTTTCTTCTTTCCAGCCTTCTGTCCATCCTTTCTTCCTTTCTTCTCTTTTCCTTTCTTTCTTAGTTATTTATTTTTACTTTTTAAGTCAGTTTTATTGAAGTATAGTACATTATAATGCACTCACTTTAATTGTACAGCTTGTTGATTTTTGACAAATTTGCAAATTTACTCATGTACTCGTGTTTCTCGTGTAACCACCACCATCTTCAAGAAATAGAAACTTTCTGTCACCCTGAGAAGTTCCTTCTTCATTTGTGCCACTTTGCAGTCAGTCCCAGCCCCATCCTCAGCCACAGGCAACTCCTCATCTGCTCTCTGTCACTGTAGCTTAGCTTTGCCTGTCCTAGAATTTAATATAAATGGAATCGTACAGTATGTGCTCTTTAGTGCCTGGCTTCTCCCACTCGGCATGTTTCTGAGATTCACCCGTGTAGATGCATGTGTCAGTAGCTCATTCCGTTTATCACTGAGTAGTAATCCACTGCATAGAGGCACCGCAGTTTATCCATTCACCTGCCAAAGGACATTTTAGATTATTTCCAGTTTGGGGCTATTCAGGGTAAAGCTAGCAGCCTCATTTTTATGGTAGTATGTCCCTCAGCAACAGTTCCAAGCACATCCTAGGCACTTGATAATTATTAATTAATCCATTAAAAAAAATTTGTATTTGAAATGTCTTGTTAAATTCCAAGATGTTTAGTGTATTTTCGATTTCCAGAGAGACATGTTCAAAAAGATTGTGTCAAGCAGGGAAGTTTAGGGGAATTCCCTGGTTGTCCAGTGGTTAGGACTCTGCTTTCACTTCCGAGGGCCTGGGTTCGATCCCTGGTCGGGGAACTAAGATCCTGTAAGCCGCGACATGCGGCCCCCCAAAAAAGGGGGCATTTTGAACATTTTCCCACAGAAAACACTGAGTCAGTGTAGGAAGCAGGGTAGGAAGGGCCCCCCGCTCAGGCATTCCCGGCCCAGTTGAGAGACACCTGTGAACTAATGGAGTACAGTTCTCTGGGTGTCTAGGGGCACGCTGCGGGAGCCCAGGAGGGCTGGAGGGCACAGTTGGGTTTCTAAGGCTGAGTCAGAGCTGTAGTGTTTCCACTCAGAAGTAGGCACCAGGTGGACAGTGCTGTCCAGACCAAAGACAGCTCAAAATGTAAGGACACTATGTAGGCCAAAAAGACAGCAGCCAAGGGCACGTTCAATCTGAGGGCCACTGGTTTTCCATGTTGTTTTAAGTGGTAGCTTCGTCACAGACCTACTTAGCATAGTGTGGCTGACTGTAGCAGTGACAGGGCTCTGACCGCCCTCTGTAACAGAATCTCTGGGGCACTTCATTGCTCTCTGCCCGTTGAGTACGAGAATGTTTGCCCCGAGCTGTCCCAGCCAGCGCAGGTGTGCACAGGCCTTTCCTAAGCCAGAGGGGAATCCTGTGGTTGGAACCATCGCTCTGTTTCAGGATTAACCCAGGGTCTTTAAGACCAGCTGGTAGAACTCCTTCTGTCTCACAAGCAAGGAAAGAAAGGCCACTAGCTCTATTCGTAAAATATGAATGGTTTGTGCTCGGTAGGTATATTCTATTAGCTATTTTCTGAGCACTGATTCTCTCACTTGGCTCAAGCATCATTGCATTGTCACCTTTACCCTAATTAATTTTGTTTTCTCTATGACTGCAGACTATACCTCACCCCAGCCAGGCATCCTTCAGCAAATATTTATTGTGCCCCCGCCATGCATTGGGGACCAGATACGAGGATTTTTAAAATAACCAGTAGATAACATCTTGGAGAGCTTTCTAGGTGCCAAGATGATTCTAAATGCTTCACATACATTAACTCCACAGCCCCATGAAGTATATGGATACTATTATTAGCCCCATTTTACAGATGAGGAAATGAGGCACAGAGAGGTTAAGTAACATGCCCAAGGTCACAGAATTAGTAAGTGATGGAGATAGATTAGATCCCAGGCAGCCTGAGTCCAAAGCCCACAATGATAATCACTGTCGTGTGCCGCCATGAGGAAGATGTGGTCCCTGCGGTTAAAGAATTTATGATCTAATGAGAGAGCCCTGTATATCCATTGGATTATAATCCACTGTGTAAAGTTGTTTAGTAGGAGAATAAGCAAAGGACTCTGGGAGCTCAGAAGGGGGAGTAACTGAGTCCACCTTTGTGAGGGAGGGGGGCAGAATTAATAATGAAAGTTTATATTTATTGAAAGTTTACTAAGTCTCAGCATTGTGCTGAGCATGTTAAAAGCATTTTCTTTTTTTTTTTTTTTCTTTTTTTGCGGTACACAGGCCTCTCTCACTGTTGTGGCCTCTCCCGTTGCGGAGCACAGGCTCCGGACGTGCAGGCTCAGCGGCCATGGCTCACGGGCCCAGCTGCTCCCGCTCCACGGCATGTGGGATCTTCCCCGACCGGGGCACAAACCCATGTCCCCTGCATCGGCAGGCGGACTCTCAACCACTGCGCCACCAGGGAAGCCCTAAAAGCATTTTCTTATGCAGTCATTCAACAACCTGGTTTTACAGATGAGAAAATTGGAGGTTACAGAAGTTAAGTAACATGTCACTCAAGCTTCCTCCAGGTGTCTTGAAGAATGACGAGGATTTGGGCTAGATTTCTAGGTCCTAAGCCAGAGGAGAAGGGCTTGCCAGGGCCTAGGCCCAGCGTGAGCAAAGATGGCAGAGCTTTCATGAATTTTAAAATCCGTCTTCAAATAAGCAGATTTAAATTCTGTGTTTCCTCAGTTCTGTGCTGTACCATCTAACCACATATTGGTAACTTTTTAGAATAAAAAGAAACTATTTTAAATGTGTTTTGTGTTACCGACCAGCAATAACAGACACATCTTTGCCATCCCATATGCCTTGGTCTTCATTCTAAGGCAGTGATCCTCAAACTTTACTGGGCATTACAATTGTCTGAAGAGCTTATAAAATGCCGGTCACCCTTTTCTACTTTGAAATAAAAGTGCCAGAGGACAAGAAAGCAAACTCTTAAGTTTACTGAAGAACTGCATGCATAAATATTTCTAATATTATATTTTGAAGTTACTACATAGTTCATTTCCCTTGTGCCTAAAATATAATCTTTTCTATTCAGAATGATGACCAGTCCTCAGTGGAAACCATAAATCATTGCAGGCTTCAGTTTCATTCACCATCCTATGCTTACTAAAGCCAGAATAATGTATAAGTGTGTTGTAGAGGCTTTGTAAACAACTCTCATTTAGCCAAAAATAAAATTAAATCTGTATACTCTAAAAAGTAATAATAAAGTAAAATAAAATGCAAGTCACCAAGCCCAGCCCCAGGGATTCTGATTCCATGGTTCTAGGGAGAGGCTAGGAGTCTAAATTTTAACAAATCCCATACTTGATTCTGATGCAAGACCAGGCTTTGAGAATCAGTGGTCTCTAGGTCCTTTTGAATAATTTTCCTTCAGCAGGCAAACTAAATAACATATCATTAAACTAGATCCTTTCTTTAAAATCAGCTGGAACAGGCTTCCCTGGGGCCACAGTGGATAAGAATCTGCCTGCCAATGCAGGGGACACAGGTTCATTCCCTGGTCCGGGAAGATCCCACATGCCGCAGAGCAGCTAAGCACATGTGCCACAGCTACTGAGCCTGCGCTCTAGAGCCCGCGAGCCACAACTACTGAAGCCCGCGCACCTAGAGCCCGTGCTCCGCAACAACAGAAGCCACCGCAATGAGAAGCCCGCGCACTGCAACGAAGAGTAGCCCCCGCTCACCGCAACTAGAGAAAGCCCGCGCACAGCAACGAAGACCCAACGCAGCCAAAAATAAATAAATGAATAAATAATTTTTTAAAAAATCAGCTGGAACTTTTTGGTAGGTATTTGGTACCTTTCTTATATCATGAAGGTATAAGAATTGAGAAGACCTATTCAGCCTTAAAATGGAAGGAAATTCTGATACATGCCATAACATGGATGAACCTTGAGGACATTATGTTAAGTGAAATCAATCAGTCACAAAAAGACAAGTACTGTATGATTCCACTTATATGATGTATTTAGGGCAGTCAAATTCATAAAGGCATAAAATAGAATAGTGGTTGCCAGGGGCTGGGGGAGGAGGGGATGGACACATTGTTTGGCGGGTACAGTTTCAGTTTGGGAAGACGAAAAGCGTTCTGGAGATGGATGATGGTGATAGTTCCACAACAATATGAATGCACTTAATGCCACTAAACTGTACACTTAAAAATGATAAAATAATAACAACAACTGTATGTGGGGAAAAAATTGAGCAGACCAACCTCTCCTGGCTTTGATAATTCTTTGCTTTCTTCTGAGACACTTGGTGATTTTTTCCACCTTTGATTGTGTTGCCTAATGTGTAACAAGCAATCCTTTTACACCTGCTTGATGACAAACAAAACAGTTCTACTTCCCTATACTACTTAATCTTATTAAGCTTTCAACATTACTTTAAAACAGAAGAATACGGACATGCAGCCATTCCTCCCAAGATGAGTACTGGCTTCACTTATAGTAAACTAACATCTGGCCATTCCGTTTCCAGTAACTTTTTATTTCACTGAAGCCTTAGAATGAAGTCTTTTTAAAAATAACTATTAGGAACCCAAATTTAAGTTAAAGTTTAAACACATGAGGTACTATTGAGGCCAACTGCTGAACCCAGGTGGCCCTTGGAGGAGGAGAGACGTGTCTGCATGGCTAGATTTGCACGGTGCACGCACATGGGGGAGGTGACAGCTATTGGAGTGGCAAGTTTCTTTTGGCACTGATTGTAAGAGCATCTAGAGTTTGGAAATATTCAAATGTGGGGATAGATTATTTACCAGTCATGGTCCTTGGTAGCAAACCAAAGAAGCTGATTCTGACTAACTTAAGCAGAAAAGGAATTTTTCAGAAAATCAGGCTGTTCGCAGAATTGATGGGAAAGTTGGAGAGCTGGGCTCAAAAACTAGGTTAGGAAGCTACCATCACTGTCTAAACTCAGCCACCTCTGCCAGAAATAAATTCTCATGTTCCCTGTGTCTTTGCATCATTCCCTCAAGATTCAACACCACCCTCTGGTAGGAGATGATTGTCTGATTCTAGATCACCTACCTGTACCCCAACCTGCTAACGAGTGGGGCAAAAGTCTGTCTGCCACGCCTTCAGCGTCTGTGGCCCCCGAGGGACCCTCCCGCAACCCCCACCGGACAGGAAGGGCGTTCAGCGAAATACAACTCGTGTCCTCTCCAGTGTGCACTCTGGACACAGCCTTTTCTTTCATCTGTTTGTGAACCTTCAGTTACCAAGTGAGAGAGGATTTGGGTCAGAGAGATAAGTTGATCATCCCTATTGGAAAAGTAAATCCACAAGCAGGGCCCTCAGTGGGTGGTTCCGAAATGCCCTCCCGGTGCCCAGGGAACAGCACCATCTTTCATCTGCTGAGGATCTGCTACCTGGGATCCGGGCTCTCTGGCACACAAGTCAGCTTCGAATGACAGAACCTGTGTTACCTTCGGAGGAGGTTTGTTCTAGCCTCAGAGGGACAGAACTCGAGTGGAATCTTGACTCTGTATATCCACATACTACTCTGTGACCCGTTCAATAGGTCTTTGATTTTCCTCTGATCTAAACTGGCTACTGACAGCAATGAAAATAAACTCTGGCCCACGTTCCGGGAACTACCTTTGTCCTCCTTGTCCCCAGTGGAGTCAGGGAGTGATGCAGAGAGAAAGAGAAGTGAAAAGCCTGAGCTGGCAGCATACGCACATGTGTGATGACATAAAGCCCCGCGTTTGGGGGCTGTGGTTTCCTCTGGAGAAGAGGTTGAGGCTAGGGCTTAGGGAGGGATGCACAGAGGGCTTCAGCATTTCTGAATGTTTTCTTTATTTAAATGTGTCTGAATCCAGTTTGCTTGTCCACCTACTCCCCTTACACCTGTTCTTCAATTCATGGAAACTTTAGTCCACGGACCCCCTTTATTTCTGCCTAATAGCTCATTCTCCTTTAGACACTTTGTCATCTACCTTAGATGCCTCACTCCCTCCATCCCCAGAGTCAACCAGAATCCCAAAACTGGTGTAACTTATTTTTTTCTGTGCTGTAGTATGTATCCATAGGCTGTTGAGTGGTGCTTTGTTTTTTACATTGTAAGTGAATGTTCTCAAACTGTACATGTCCTTTTGAAGCTGATTTTTTACTCACCAATTTGTGAGAGATTTGCCTGTGCTGACAAGTGAAGATCTAGTTCATTCGCACTGCTGTGTGGTATTTTGTTGTATAAATAAACTAGACTTCCATTTTCTTAAGTATGTGAAGCAAACAAGACCAAGTGTCAACATTTCTTAAAGGTACAAGGTGGGTATATCATCCTTCATCGCATTATTCTCTAGACTGTTATATGTGTTTGGAAGTTTTCAGAATCTAAAGAAGAGCCAAGGGCACTAAAGTAGGGTCAGGAAGAATCCCATCTGGGTTCTGATCGGGCTGCACTGAGGCTCTGATTCCAGAGCTAATCAGACTGAGAATAAAAATAAACCTGTGGAACTGGCCCCTCTTGTTTGCTTCTCGTGGGACTTGCCTCCCTGGAGAAATGCCTGAAAATCTTGACCACAAGCGCAGAGGAGTGTTGATTTAGCTGCATGATTTGGAGTGTATTGGTACGTGGCCAAAGTGAACCAGACAGAATTGTCATGGGCCTGCTCGTTTTTAGAAAGAAATTGGCGAGAGACCATTTCTCGGAATGGCTGTGAGACACAATTTTTAAAATATTTACAACATACTTAGGATATAAATAGTCCAAATGATAAATATAGGTCACAGTTTTGGCCAGGCCAACCTTTGATCTCCTTAACACTCTTAAAAACTTAAAGAGAAGGCGATTTCTCTTTTGTGGTACTTCCTGGACACCCCATGGGACTCCAAGTGGCCTCTAGGTTTTCTTCCTTCTCCAGTTCTGGAACTTTCAGAAAGGTGAGACTTTGACAGAAATTAAGAGCTTTTGACCCATGGCCTGCATTTTTTACAGAGCCATTGATCAGTTTTGCCGTTGAGCCAAAAGACTGTACTAGGTGAAACAAGAGACTCCTGGGGGACTAAATGGAATTACACGTATGGAAGTAAGCATTGCCCAATCAAAGTGACCACGAGCCCCTCTATATCCCCTATTTCGTCCCATGGAAGGGCTCCCAGGGTCCCCAGCATTAACTCGATGCATCCAGCCCAGAGGGCCCCATTTGAAATGATTTTCAGGTCATGAGGCCTCCCCTGCCTCCAGCTTGGAGACGGGGCTCTCTCCTCGGCAGCTGCTGGAGACCCAGGTGGTTCCAAGCCCTCCCGGCAGGCGTGTCCCCCGCAGCAACCGCCTGCACTGATGTGCCCTTCCCTCCCCACAGGGTATGACTTCTGCCAGGTCCTGCAGTGGTTTGCTGAGCGGGTGGACAGGATCATCCTGCTCTTCGATGCGCACAAACTGGACATCTCAGACGAGTTCTCGGAGGCCATCAAGGCCTTCCGGGGCCAGGACGACAAGATCCGCGTGGTGCTGAACAAGGCTGACCAAGTGGACACGCAGCAGCTGATGCGCGTCTACGGGGCCCTCATGTGGTCCCTGGGCAAGGTCATCAACACTCCCGAGGTGCTGCGCGTCTACATCGGCTCCTTCTGGGCGCAGCCCCTGCAGAACACTGACAACCGCCGGCTCTTCGAGGCTGAAGCCCAGGACCTGTTCAGAGACATCCAGAGCCTTCCTCAGAAGGCGGCGGTGCGCAAACTCAATGACCTCATCAAGCGAGCGAGGCTGGCCAAGGTAAGCCGGAGACCCCCCACGGCAGCCTCTGCAAGGGACCCTCCCCACACTCTCCTCACTTTGCCTCTTTCAGTCAGCAACTGCTCAGCATCCCTGGGCCAGGGCTGGGCAGCCTGGTCTGGGGGAGGAGGGGGTGCAGAACCCCCCGTTACAGAATGGGGAGCTGGGTGTGACTGGGGTGTGGACACTGTGCTCTGAGGAGGGGGCCTCGCCGGGGCGGGATGGGGAGCAGGGAGGGCTCCACGGAGGATGACTTCCGGGCGGGTGACCAGCCGTCCAACCCCTCCTCGTGGCTCGTCATCGCCGCCCTTATGCCAGCATGCTCACAGGGCAGCATCCCTCCTATGTCAAAAGAGACGCCTCCCCGGCGGCCCAGCCCCACCCATAGTCGCTGGTTCTGCTCTTTTCCTCTCTGCTCAGCTGCCCACCCAGTGTGTGCTCATGCCCTCCTCCCATGCGGCCCAGCTAATCTGCAGTCACCTGTGCTCTGTGAGTCACTGCTGTTTGAACTTTTCTTCTCAGTACCATCTGCTTCCTTCCCGAACTACAGCCACTTTTGTTCCAGTTCTGCAAGCCTTGTAAATCCACTGATTTATAGCTCTCCTGACATGATTTCCCTCCCCTGCTCGTCCCGGGTGGCAGGAAGTCCGTTTTTGCCCATTTAGTGACCGCCCACCCCCCAGCGTGTGGTCTTTCTCTCCTCCAGCTGATTCAGCTGAACTTTACCTTCAGTGTATGTAGTACCCAACGTGATTTTATAACCAAGGCTGGTAAATGACGTCATAGCCTTTGCAGATTTCAAGATCTTTTAAACTATTTTTAAATGCCCGTGGCCGTTTTTAATTTACCAGTCGTTGCTGAGGGCCTAGTGACTGAAGATGCAGCTGTCATTAGTCATATCAATAAATAAAAAGCAGAGAGCTCACTGGGGGTGCCAAGCACATGGGACTTCGCTGCCATCCTTGAGTGTTGGGCCCTGTGAAGGGGCCAGCATGGCCTGGGTTTAGAGAGGCACAGAATGCTGCTGTGTACTGACGCCGGGAATAATGAAAGCCCTTGTGTAGAGATGGGGGGCAGGGGCAGGGGGCGGTCAACTTGCTGAGCTTACTTCTAGGAAAAAAGCTTGTCTTTTTTTCCCTAAGAATAGTATCTGGCTTGTTCCTTTTCATAAAGGAAAATGTTTGAAGTACGGATGTTTCCAGCCTGAGCTTCTCAGTGTCAGCGTGTTCCTGGGGCAGCACCACACTGCAAAGGGGGGCAGGAAACAGTCTTGGGCAGACAAGAAGCCGAACTCAGCACAGTGGCCTTGGCCACTAACCAATGCCATCCCCTTTATACACCATCTGCAGTTTTATGTTCCATTTGTGAACTTGTTGCTGAAATGGACAAGGAGTCACCTGAGTTTTTCTCTTTGCAGTGTTTCTATTTCATAAAAATGCTCTTTGGTTTTGATATATTCATCTTCATCTCGCTTGATCCAGTTTTCCTTTGGTAAAGCCAACCCTTCCTGAGGGTCTGATCCTGTCAGTAAGTGCACAAAGTTGGGCATTCTCTTCATTTCTCACAAAAGGGAACTGAAGCTCCAAAAGGTGACGTAACTTGCCCAAGGCTCCCCAGCCTGAAGTTACAAAATATAGATTCAAACTCCAGTGGGCCTGACTCCCTGGTCCGGAAGGCATTCACCTGAAATCCAGAGTGGACAACATCTGGTTGCTCCTTATTATGCCCTTGCATTCTGCATTAATCTGTCATTCTGTTTATTCTATAAAATTATCCATCCACGTAAACCCCACAAAGTTTAGAGGTTTGTCGAGCTGTCATTTTGCAAGCATGCAAAGGATAAGTTTTCAGATGTCACCTGAGAGGTGACAGATCTGAGTTGGGGTATGGAGTGTGTCTATTTATAGACCACCATAATTAGGTAGAATTTGTGGCTCATCCAGAAATAAAGCCAGAAATGCGTTGTTAATGTCCTGCTGGGTTCTGCAGTAGTCAAACTTGAGGTATTATAAAGATGACATTTATTTATTTATGTATTTATTTATGGCTGCGTTGGGTCTTCGTTGTTGTGTGCGGGCTTTCTCTAGTTGCAGCGAGTGGGGGCTACTCATGGTTGCAGTGCACAGGCTTTTTATTGCAGTGGCTTCTCTTGTTGCAGAGCATGGGCTCTAGGCACGCAGGCTTCAGTAGTTGTGGCACGAGGGCTCTAGAGCTCAGGCTCAGTAGTTGTGGTGCACAGGCTTAATTGCTCCACGGCATGTGGGATCTTTCCAGACCAGGGCTTGAACCCGTGTCCCCTGCATTGGCAGGCAGATTCTTAACCACTGCACCACCAAGGAAGCCCAAGATGACATTTTAATAATATGAAAAATGGCACTCTTACTAAAGATCTCTTGAAACTTAATGATTTCCCTGCTTTTTCTATTTATATTTTTTTCCCCAACTCTCTATTTCAAGGAACAGGAAACCTTTAGAGTGGGTTTTTTGGTTAGCCCTAAAGATTGTATCTTATGATATCAGTAGACATCCTTCTTTGAAGGATGTCACAATCTAAGATGCTAGTCAAGTTTCATTTCATGATTTTGAGGAGTAACCTATTTAGGGAAAGCCCAAAATAAGTTTAGAAAATAAGAATTTAGTTTTATTCAGCTGTAATTAAAATAGCCAAGTTAAAGAAATAAGGTTCAAACTCCAAATCATAGTAGTTTATGGGATAAATGCACAAAGGTAAATAGCAAGGCAAGTTCACTGTAGGACCCCACCCTTTATAAGCACGCTGCCCAAGGATAGGAAAGGTTCCCACCCACTTGGAAACCTTCATTCAGTAAAAAATGAGTCAACATTTGAGGAAGGAACAACTAAAACTGAGAAAGAAAAGGAGAAGTCATTGATTTGGGGGGTCCCTATAGTTCTGTGCAATTTAGTTGCGTCTTCAAAGCCTGTTCTCCTCTTAGTCACGTGTAGCGTGCAGGGGCAGCTTTCTGGTCTGTCTGCACCGCCTATTCCTTCTGGGGAGAAGTTAGACATTTTGAAATCCACCACATGGACCCAGGCTAAGTTATGTAAAAATCATTCTACAGTGGCTGATGACTATCCCTTTGATGCTTAGTCCTCCAGGGGACATTTAAAAATAGCTCAGTTGGCAGCCCCAAGCTACTGGGGGTGTGTCAGTACTTGTGTCCACCCAGGAGAGCCTGTCTCTTTGAAGACCACCATCAGATGACTGGGTAGGCCCCCTCACATGCCCTTTAAGGCTCTTCAGAATCATATGTGCTGTTGGTGCCAGCTCTGATTTCAACAGAATAACAAACCTCCCAGTGGGAGCCAATCAGCTGTATCTTGAAGCCTCACACTCTTACCACCCCATGGGTTCATCTTCTGGGTCTTTAGTTTAGGAACTGAAATTTTTGTATCATAGTAAACCCAATTTTAAAATGTGCTGACCCCCAGGGACTTCCCTGGTTGTGCAGTGGTTAAGAATCTGCCTGCCAATGCAGGGGACACAGGTTCAATCCCTGGTCCAGGAAGATGCCGCATGCCACGGAACAACTAAGCCCGTGCGCCACAACTACTGAGCCTGTGCACTAGAGCCCGTGAGCCACAACTACTGAGCCTGCGTGCCACAACTGCTGAAGCCCACAGACCTAGAGCCCGTGCTCTGCAACAAGAGAAGCCCCCACTCACCACAACTAGAGAAAGCCTGCACACAGCAACGAAGACCCAACACAGCCATAAATAAATAAATAAATAAAAGTAAATTTATATATATATAAAATGTGCTGATCCCCAGAGGTTAAATGTTCTCTGCACGTTTCCAGCTGGGCCTGCAAAGATGCAGATCTCCATCAGGTCATATTAAACCTGGGCAACTCTAAGGTTGCCCAGTGCAGAACAATGTATCCCAGCCTGACTTCCCCCACACGTCTCCCCAGTATCCAAATTCCATGGGCATTTCCATTCCTATTGTCCATGAGCACCTCAAGCTTCCAGCACTTGCTGCTGGGGGTTGCCCTCCAAGCCCACAGTGGAAATTCCCAGTATTACTCTGTGTACATGCTTCTCAGCCTTGGAGATACAAACACTTGTCATGGACACAGTTAATGAGATTGTGTCAGAGTGTAGATGTGAACGATAAATCCCTGTTCGTTTAAAGGGGAGTACATCTTTTTCTGCTCATTGAGTTATTAGCCCAGAAAAAAATTGACATTTTGAGCCATTTGACTTACCCTTGGTCATCACCATTTGAGGAGTTGGGGCTTTTCTAGTTTTATATAAGGGAAAGAGTGAATTGAACAAGACAACAATGTTCAAACGTTCCCCAGGGTTCAGTGTCATTCACTTGTGAATGAAGAACTTGGAACCCAAATTCATCATGTTCTATTTAAATATATAGAGTTTATTCATTATTCAGTAAGGACTAAATAGCCACAAGCCTCCTCTGGTGTTACTACCCCTCCAGCTATAGGTCTTTGGCCATTAGTCAATAACAACGTTTCTAGTCCCCTTTCTAGAGGACAAAGTACATTCAAATCTGTGCTCTCTCTCGATTCTCATAACCACAGCCCTGTGAGGTAAGGGCTGTAATCCCCAGGTTGTGGGTAAGCAAGCCGAGGCTGGGGAGGAGACAGCTTGCCCAGGGCTGCTCAGCGAGCGCGTGGGCAGCGGTGGCAGTGCCTGACCCGGCCTTCAAACACGCAGTCCCATCCTGCCCACCTCCTCTTTCTCCCCATCTTCTCCTTCCTATTCCTCTTCCTCTCAATTAATTTTCTCTTATTATAAAGAACAAAAGATCAGACTGTTTCTACCTCCTTCCCTGGACCATCGCCAGATCTGGCCCCAGGTCCTGCGTCTGTTTGGAGACACATCTTTGACACATAAAGGCAGACACGAGCTTTTCAAGTTGACTGGGGATTTCAGCCACCCAGGCTGTCCCTTGTTTACCAAGAGTCCTTAGAAAATCACAAGACACCGTCCCGCTAGAAGATTGCAGTCTTTCCCACATTGTGCGTGGTGTTCGCAGTGTGTGTGCCATAACGTATCCATTTTTTTATGTATGGGGAGGGAAGAGTACGTGACCTTTCCAAAGCTTCCCTGTGAGTTAGGAACAATCAGAAGCCAAACCTCAAAGTTGTTCCATAGGACATAGTTCACTTTGAATTCCAGACTTCAGCAGCTTCAGTACGATTTTTAATTCATACCCACAAAAAGCAGTTAATTCTATAAGATAAGGAATGAGGCAGTAAGATAGTTAAATGCTACTGCCAGCTTGGCATCTCCTAACTAGTTGCGTGACCTTGAGTAAGTCATATGAACTTCCTGGAACCAGGAATTCAATCAGATATAGGGAGCCCCTTCCAGATTTAATACTCTGTGATTCTAAGGATTATAATTTACCTTGTAACTTGATAAGCTTCTTAAAGGCAGGACCCATGCATAGAATCTGACCCTGGGTTATTGTCTTAGGATGCCCAGGGAAGGGCAGGAGGGGGAGGCCATGCAGAGGCAGTGCAACAGGGGACTTCCACGAAACAGGCCAGTAGTTGAGGCTGAGAGCAGCCTGCAGCATGAGTAGGTCACCTGAGGGTCATGACTCAGGTAGAGCCAGGCAGGTGGGAGGAGGAGGGAGTTGAGACCTGGCACAGGAGCTGCCCCAGTTACGTCAGGGCCCTGGAGGCCTGGCGTCAAAGGTTGGCCCGTTATCCAGCAGCCTCAGTCATCAGCGGTGAGCCCCATGAGGGCAGGGATGAGGGAGCAGGTGCCAGGCGATGGGTGGAGGGCTGTGGCGGGGGCACATCACCTGCAGCCCAGCCCAGGGAAAGCAGGCCCCTGGGGACCAGGCGGTGTTCAAGAGCAGGGTGCCATTCCCAGGGGAGCTAGGGGCTGGGTGGGGAGTCAGCCTTACCTGCACAGGGGCCTGGCAGTTCCCAGGTACCACACTGATAGGTGGGGAGGGGGCTTGGGGAGCTCTGCAGGGACCTGGCAGCTGCCCCAGGCCTGGGCTCTGGGAAGGGGTCTTGGAAAGACGCCCTCGTGGATGGGAAGCTGAGCAGGTAGTGGGACTTCCTGCTTCAGCTGGGATGGGCTCCAGAGCAGGGCAGGCCAGAGCACGGAAGAGAGAGGGGTCCACAGGCCCAGTCCAGAGGATCCAGGAGAGCCGAGGCCAAGGAAATGATGCAAGGACAGCTGGTGACAGCTGCTTCTCCCCGATGGAATATGGCGGCCCCGCCAAGGCCTTTGGACCTACACAGGGCCGTCCCCAGCCTCATCCAAACCAAGCCAGGCATTCACTAACCAAGGCAAGGAAATTACCAGTCCTACTAGTTTTACCACTTATTCATCATATCCTCAGGAATGCAGTTAAAAGCCCATCGTTCTAAATAAAAGTATTCCCAAACCTTGGATTTCTCTGGTTATCTTAAAGAATCCTGTAAATATTTTAAGCTGTTTTAATTTGAAAAGTAAATAAGTTTACTATTCACTTTGTTATAAAGCAGAAACTAACACACCATTGTAAAGCAATTATACTCCAATAAAGATGTTTAAAAATAAATAAATAAATAAATAAGTTTACTAGTGGCAGGAAGGTTTAGAAGCATCTCTCCCGGTCTATACTTGTAGCGGTAGTCAGGCAGCTCAGTGTGCTTATGTTAAAATGACCTTTATGTAGATGGAGAAGTTAGCGTTGTCTGGTCCGAGCCTGTCAGCATTTGCATTATGCACTTAGTTTAGAGTTCAAACCTTAGCAAAATGTTTTTGGCTGTGCCCAGTGTATGTCCATACACAGAGGCCCTCAGTTGAGCCATGGGATGTTTCTGCTTACCCCCTTTATTCAATTTCCATTCTTCCACAAGATTATAGTAGACCTCTGCTTTCTTTAATAGGATTTTCCATAGCTACACAGTCATTTTCTTTTTGTAATCACTGCCCTGTTTTTCAACTTTTCTTATTTTAGTTATTTTCTTGACTTCTAAATTACTCTGTAGAACTCTAGGTATACAAAGAGAACTTTTTTTAAAACATCTTTATTGGAGTATAATTGCTTTACAATGTTTTGTTAATTTCTGCTGTACAAAGAGAACTTTTGTAATGAGTGTTTCTTAACATCCTAAAGTTGGAAATCAGTAGAAGGGTGGAAATGTTAGGGAAGGAAGTGACGAAAGCCAATTAGAGCCCTCCCAGCAGGATTTACCACCCTTCGGGTAACAGCGCCAGGCCTGCTACCCCTGGGTGACCAAGGTTTCTGGGGCTCCCCCCTCATGTACCAGGGGTCCCTCTCTCAGATGGAGCTTCTGCTGTCTGGCCTGGCCCTAGGCAGCTGGTCTTGTGCAGAAATGACTTCAGTGATCTTGGGGCCTAAACTGTTCATGGGGAGGTTATGCGTGTTCTTATCTCACTGTTCACCGGGCACAGATTTCCATGCAGATCAGCCATTTCCATCAGCCTCCAGCTTCATTTGCTGGTGCTTGCATGCACTGGCCCTGGTGAAACTTTCTCTTAGGTCTTCTGAGGTTAATCACCAGAACCAAGGTCTTTCCCACTCGGGTGCCCCCATACCTTCCCCCCCTGGTCCTTGCCCTCCTGTCCTGAGCACCATGACTTTGCGGGGATGCCTGTTATGTGCTGTGATGCATGTAAGATGCCCTCTTGTTTGTCCTTCTCTGGTGCACTTCTAAATGGCCCGTCCTCACTGGAATATACCCCTTCAGGTACATGCCTACATCATCAGCCACCTGAAGAAGGAGATGCCAAGTGTATTTGGAAAAGAAAACAAGAAGAGAGAGCTTATCAGCAGGTTGCCAGAAATCTACAGTCAACTGCAGCGAGAATACCAGATTTCTGCAGGGGACTTCCCCGAGGTCAAGGCAATGCAGGTACAGAGGCCCATCATAATGTCACCAGTGGGGATGGAGGGGCACTGCCAGCTTGTCCAGCTGGTTGCTGGGTACACATTTGGGTTTCATGGTTTAGAATGGAGGAGAACACGGTAAATTCGTCTTCCTAGTAATACATGATAATAGGCTCCTGTGAATAAAGCAGAAATTGCTTGCTTTCTGAAACATTTAAACAAAAAGGGAGACATTTCGAGAAGTAAATTAAGCTCACCTGAAAAAAATCCTATGAACAGCTCCCTTAGGCTGTGTTCAGGGTTGTTTTGGCACAGAAGTGACACCTGTTTTTTAGAATCCCAGAACTTTAAGGGAATTAGAGCTGAGAGTGACCTTGGAGGTCACTTCCAGGGGCCTCCTGAAGCCGGCCCTCCCCGGCGCTGCCCTGCACTGTGGGATTACGCGCTTGGGCAGCATCGCTGCTGCGGGCTCAGTCAGAGGCTGTGGCGGGCTGTGGCCATGGCGGGAGTTCACCAGACACAGCAGGCTGTGATCACTGAAGAGTTTGCTTAAAGGTCAGCTTCGGGCAGCCTTTGGCCTAATTTCAGAATCTCCCTGACATGTGTCTGGGCAGACCCAGGTGAACCCGAGTGGGTGCTGCCACCCTGGCCTGACCCGTGTGTTCACCCCCCCGCCATGGTGTTAGGTGACCTTGATTTTGACACTGACCATGCCCTCCCGAGCAAGGCCGCCTCACCTGGCTCCTCAGAGAGCCTGACTGACCATCTCCTTGTCCGGTGCAAGGACCCATCTGCCCTGGAGGCCACAGCCCTCTCTGGAAAGCAGGCAACACAACTCAGATGCCTGCAGCCACCAGCCAGAAGTAACTCAAACAAGTGAGGCAGGCGGGCCACGCCAAAGGAAACTGCGGTGCCCCCTCCGACCACCTCTTGTTTTCTCACATTTGGTAGAGATGTGGGTCCTGAGAAACACGTCCCTACTGGGAGGAAAACAATTCTGCAAGTGCAGTGAGTGAGGACTTGCAGGGCACACGGTGGGAGCAGATTGGGGAGCGTGTGCCCTTCCCCGCTCAGTGGGGAGGCCCCATCCTGCCCAGTGGTTGCTGCCCCGTGGGAGTGCAGGCCTGGATATTTCACGAGAAGCTGGAGATCTGGATTTGTATGTAAAGTACCCTGGTTTTCAAATTTTGGCTCAGAATTTCAAAGAATCTACATGGGCCAAAGAGAGCGTACAGCATACTGGCTGCACCCTGGAGACTCTGGGCCTGTGAGCTGCCAGCCTGCCTGGGGTAGGGATGGGGGTCGATTTGCAGGGGAGGGTCAGGGAGGAGGAAGCACAGGTGCAGAGGCAAGATCAGGCTGCAGGAGGGGAAGCATCGATCCTAAGGGGTTTGTTAATGTAAACTCTCTGTATATAACGTACACACTGAAATAGGAGTGGGTTACACTTACTGCTGTGATGCCTGGGATCAGGGTGAATGCATCTGGTATATACAATCTAGTCAAATATGATTTAGTCGGCTTAAAAAAATACGTAGGGGCTTCCCTGGTGGCGCAGTGGTTGAGAGTCCGCCTGCCGATGCAGGGGACGTAGGTTCGTGCCCCGGTCCGGGAAGATCCCACATGCCACAGAGTGGCTGGGCCCGTGAGCCATGGCCACTGAGTCTGCGCGTCCGGAGCCTGTGCTCCGCAACGGGAGAGACCACAACAGTGAGAGGCCTGCGTATGGCAAAAAAAAAAAAAAAAAAAAAAAATACATAGAAACACTTTTTTTTTAGAAGTAAAGTTGATATTCCTGTACTCAGAGGATAAATTGGATTTTTTTCTGATCGTAAGATGGCTAATTTGAGGGCTCCTGGGGCCTCTTCCTGAGCAGGTTCTGCTTTCGCACCCTTGGGTTATGCCCTGTACCCCATGACCAAACTGAAGGACAACTGTTTCCTGGCATCCTTCAGATACTTTGGAAGGGAAATTGGTTTCCTGACTGAAATGAAAGCTGTGAGTAAATACACAGTGCTCACGATGGCCTGATGGGACGTCTGTGGCTCATTGGCCTCCTGAGGCTCCCTTGATGCCCTACCCACAAGGTGCGGCTCCCGAGACCTGAAGTCTCCCTGACAGGCCTCCCCTGCCCGTCTCCAGGGAGCTCCTGAACGGAGGGAGCAAACTCTGTGACCAGAGCTACTCCTGACCATGCTAGCCTGGGCCTGGCCGGTCAGAGGGCATCCAGGCCTCTCAGAGCTGGTCACAGGGGCAGTCCCTCACCCCAGGTCCCAGGAGCAGCCTTGGCCCATGTAGCCGGGCAATACAGGGAGGGCCTGAACCTTCACTGAGAACCCTGTTGTTAGGCGCCGCACCAGGCACCTTGGCCCCTTCATTGGACTCCTAGGTGCCCTGGGACTGGGAGCAGGGGTCCTCCCTGCCGGGTGCCTACCATCCACACAGTCCTACCATCATCTGTGTTCATTTGTGCGTTCACCTAAGAATAGTAATTAAGTCTACTATGGCCAGGCGCTGTTCTAGGCCCCTGGAATAAATCATTGAACAAACAGCAAAAATAAAAATCGTTGCCCCTACAGAGGTCCATTCTGGGTTACAGTTTTGCTGCCATGACAAAACTGTAACTGGCAGTGACGTTTTGGCAGCAAAGCCCCTTGTTGGGACTTGTGCTCCTTGTTACAACATAAGTGTCTCTGTGCTTTGGTATAATTCATTTACTCAGTGTCTTATTTAGTGTCTCCCATAGAAGGCTGTAATTCCATGAAGCCAGTGACCCATGTCCTGTTCTCGGCCATATCCCCAGCCCCTGGGGTGTAGCAGGTACTCAGTGAATACGTGTTGAGTAGGTTAATTAATAAGTTAGTGTATGTTTATATCGTAGCAGGCTCTAGGGTAATGGGTCTCTCAGACCCTGACCTAGGCCTGACTCCCACAGGGCTTATAGACCAGTGGTTTCTGGAGCAAACCCCTGGAAGCTGGCTGAGGATTCTTCCTTGGGAAGCCAGCCAGGCCCTGATCATACCACCCCAGTCCTTTCAGGGAATCCCCAGGGAGCAAGGCAGGCCTGGAGCCCAGAGGGTGTGTTCACTACTTCAAGCTAGTTTGCTGTCACCCAGGGAGCTCTGGGGGTTCCTGGTGTGCGTCAAGGCCTCCACATCCCTGAGTCTGTTGAGCATCTGACATCTTCCCCAACACAGGCATTCAGCCTTACTGTGTCTGGGACAGCGGCAGGGGCAGAAGCTTGGAGATGACTTGATTATGATCTTTGTACATCCCAGGATCTCACGGAGAGCTCACCAGGGCCGGCTTTAAGTCTCTGTTCTCCAAGCTGGTCAAGGTGACTCTTGACCGTAGCAAAGAGCCAATTGTATTTTGCAGGCTTTTGCCCGGGGCCTGTGTCAGCCCTACACCCACTGGGGAGGGAATCTGCCTTGCTGCACGGACGTGTCCGTGCTGCAGAATGAGGGAACACTAGCAAGGCCACCTGGATTGCTGATGCAGTTGTCCTCCTTGGAGAACTGGGACACAGACCTACTAAAGAACGGACTTGAGGATATGGGGAGGGGGAAGGGTAAGCTGTGACAAAGCGAGAGAGTGGCATGGACGTGTATACACTACCAAACGTAAGGTAGATAGCTAGTGGGAAGCAGCCGCATAGCACAGGGAGATCAGCTCAGTGCTTTGTGACCACCTAGAGGGGTGGGATAGGGAGGGTGGGAGGGAGGGAGACGCAAGAGAGAAGAGATATGGGAACATGTGTATATGTATAACTGATTCACTTTGCTATAAAGCAGAAGCTAGCACACCATTGTAAAGCAATTATACTCCAATAAAGATGTTAAAAAATAATAAAATCTTAAAAAAAAAAAAATAATAAAATCTTAAAATAAAATTTAAAAAAAACCCATTTCAACAGCAGAGGGCGGCAGAGCCATCCCCATCTGCTCAGACCCTCCAAGTGGATTCAAAAACAGCTTCTGGTACAGGCTGGGAGTGAGCAGGCCAGGGAGAGCCCAGAAGAGGCTAGGCTGGGATTGACCTTTGTCTCTTGTGGGGGAATTCCAGGATCCCGCGCTTGGCGGCTTTGATACATACAGTTGTTGATGGGTAGCTCTTTAAATTCTCCAGTGTGTGTTCATCCCAATAAAAAGCTTTGGAGCCACCCTGGTGGAGGACAGGGATGGTGTGGTTTAACTTGGACCCCACCCCCCTGGCCAGGGCTGGGCAGGCGGGTACCACAGGGATGAGAGTGTAGGGCTTACTTCATGCGTGCCCTCCGGGGTGGGAACGGCTGCTGCCGCTGCTTCCTGTCCACCCCTGCAAATATGTGGCCATTTCCCCTGGCTAGTTTTCCAGAGGTTTGCAGTCTGAATCCATGTCCCCTGCAGGCGGGTGGAAAGTTTGGGTGGGCACCGCCCTCATTTGTCCACTTGGCCGGACACAGAGGCTCTGTGTGTGCCCAGAGCTCAGGCTCATTCATGAGGAAATAGGGTAGGTGTTCATGCACCCAGGGGAATCCAGACTTGTTTACCCCAGCAGCACTGGGATTTTTGTGTAGGCTGCCTGCTCTCCTCCTCCTAGGCTTTCTCTTCTCAGTTCCCTTGGCTGACCGAGGTGCCGGCAGCAGGACCCCAAAGTGTTAGCAGCATTGTTTGGTGCTGATGTTGGGATCACGTGCAGGCGACTGTGGTCTGTCAGTGAGGATGGAGGACATGAAAACTGGAATGTACCTTAGAAACCAGGCCTGTGCTACCCCACCACTCTGAACTGAGCTCAGGCTGAGTGTGAGGTGGCAGCCCAGGCCAGCCTGCTTTGACAGTCACAGAGTTGGCTACTGAGAAGAGTGTTGGTGGCACCTTTCCAAGATATGTCAGTCTGTTTTGCTTTCCGCTCTGTCCTCTCCACCATCTAAAGCTCAGGGCTCCACTTCAGAATAACAGCCTAGAATGTCTGCCCTGCCAGCACACCCTAGAGACCACAATTTTGATTCTCCATTGGAAACGACCTAAACTTCCAATTACATGGACAGGGTAAATGAGGAAAGGCCCAGCTATACAGTTCAATATCATGTAGCTATTGAAAATAAGTTTATTTATCTATTTTATATATATTAATGTGTATCTGTTAATCCCATTCTCCTAATTTATCCCTCTCCCTTCTTCCCCTTTGGTAATCATAAGTTTGTTTTCTGTATCTTGAGTCTGTTTCTGTTTTGCAAATAAGTTCATTTGTATTATTTTTTAGGTTCCACATATAAGTGATATCATATGGTATTTGTCTTTCTCTGTCTGACTTACTTCGTTTAGTATAATAATCTCGAGGTCCATCCATGTTGCTGCAAATAGCAGTATTTCATTCCTTTCTATGGCTGAGTAATAGGTTTTTACTGTATAGCACAGGGAACTATATCATATCTTGTAATAACCTAAAATGGAAAAGAAACTGAAAAAGTATATGTATATATACACCATTGTAAAGCAATTATACTCCAATAAAGATGTTTAAAAAAAAAGTATATGTATATATAAAACCAAATCACTTTATATTTATATAAAACTGAATCAATGTGCTGTATACCTGAAACTAACACAATATTGTAAATCAACCATACTTCAATTTAAAAATTAAATCAAATTTTAAAAAATTTTTAAAGGTTGTATAAAAATTGATATCATGGAAAGCTGTGATATATTATTTCTTTAAAATGCAGGTTGTTAAATAGTGTGGTCTTATTTCAGTTAAAGAGTGTGTGTGTGTTTGTAAAAATGGCTGTAAACGTATGCCCAAAAATGTTAGCAAAAGTCATTGCTGGGTGATGGTATTATAAGTGATTTAAGATTCTTATTTTTGTTTACTAGTTTTTTCACCAATTTTTTACAATGGAAGTGTAATATTTATGGTAGCACAAAGTTTTGTTTTTTCTTAACTCCCTGTCCCATTACTTCTGTCCAGAACAGTCAGGTCTGAGGGGAATGTGAAAGCTCTTTCTCTTGAGAGCCTCCCTGTCTCATCTTCAGAAAACTGCACGCCTGGCTGGCCCCTCTCTGGCCCTCTAGGATTGTCCAACCAGAAATACTTCATGTAGAGTTCATATAAAAACTGCCATACCTGGAATTCTCTGCGTTTGTTTGGCAAAACTGCTATTAAGACATTTTCACTAGATCTTTGAGGCCCCTTATACAATTGCCTAAGTGACTTCCACAGTTCAGGGCCAGAGAAGGTTTGTCTTTCTTGTGATGAACAGGTGGTTTCTCCCCGCCGACAGCGAGGTGTGACACCCCCACCCCCGCCGGCTCCCCAGCCAGGGCAGCTGAGGAGTGTAGCTTTTCTCAGCCTTCATTATCTGATGTGATGATTCCCCTCCTCTTCCTTTCAGTTACTTGGCTTTTCCCTTTGTTCATGACTTTCTTCTATTTCATGTTATCATTGTTTCACTGTAAACTAAGTCAAGCCGTTTTTGAAATATAAGCTCCCTGAAGGCAGAGACTGTGGCTTTTCATATTTATATCCCAGAACAGGGCCTGGCACATAACAAATGGTCAGTAAATGTTGGATGGATGGATGGATGGATGGATGGATGGATGGATGGATGGATGGAAGGAAGGAAAGGAAGGAAGGAAGGAAGGAAGGAAGGAAGGGTAACCAAGGCAGGAAGGACTATTTCTACAGAGACATCCACAGAGCCTCTGTGGCATCTACAGCTGGCTCCTGTCCTGGCCAGGCAATTGCCGCGTCCCCTAGGGCCACCTGCAAACCCTGTGCTCTGTCTGCTCCTCCCAGCTGTCCTGGGAGATGCAGCCGAGACCTGCCCTGACCATGCTAGTACTACTCAGCTCTACTGGCTGCATTTATACTTGCCCTTCCCATCCCTACTCCTCTCTCTCTTTCCAATATCAACTTGTACCTATTTGTACCCTAAACTACATTTTTTTAACTGATCGACGTCGTCTTTAAATAATCATTTTACCTAAATTAGTTCTACTGACGGCTCTGTCGCAGCTTCATGATACAGCACAAAGAGGCTAGTCGAGCGGCAGGAGGCATGGGCTATTGTCTTGACTCCGCCAGGACACCCCTTGTGCTCTCTGTGAAATGGGGTTATTAATACCTGCTCTTCCTGACTGCCAGCATTGTTGTGAAAATCAACTGAAGTATGTAAGGTAGGTAAAATACTTTAAAAGATAAAATAGTAGATCTCTAGAGTGCTTTTTTAAAAAAAGACAGGGTGAAAGGAATTTTGTCTCAAAGCCCTAGGGGATCACCGTCCCTCATGCCACTGCCAGCCCAGATTAGGCACCGTAGGAAAATGTTGCATCCCATGCATCTTGTCTCTTGTTCCAAAAGCCACTCCTATGTCTGGTGGGTTCGGATGTGGGGACCCCACCAAAGAGAGAGAGAGCTCTGGACAGCCCAGAGCATGGGCTGCCTGCTTTAAAGGAGCATTTGTCCCCTCCAGCCATCCCTCTCCTCATTTGCTTCCTGCAGGGAGGATGTTAACCAAATCTGTGGTTTCTCCTTTTCCAGGAACAGCTTGAGAGCTATGACTTCACCAAATTCCACTCGCTGAAGCCCAAGCTGATCGAGGCTGTGGACAACATGCTGAGCAACAAGATCTCGTCCCTGATGAGCCTCATCAGCCAGGAGGAGACGAGCATGCCCACGCAGCTGGTGCAGGGCGGTGCCTTCGACGGCACCGCCGAGGGCCCCTTCAACCAGGGCTACGGGGAGGGCGCCAAAGAGGGCGCCGATGAGGAGGAGTGGGTTGTGGCCAAAGACAAGCCTGTCTACGATGAGCTCTTCTACACCCTGTCGCCCATCAATGGCAAGATATCGGGCGTCAACGCCAAGAAGGAGATGGTGACCTCCAAGCTGCCCAACAGCGTCCTGGGCAAGATCTGGAAGCTGGCCGACTGTGACTGCGACGGCATGCTGGACGAGGAGGAATTCGCACTGGCCAAGCACCTCATCAAGATCAAGCTCGATGGCTACGAGCTGCCCAACAGCCTGCCCCCACACCTCGTGCCACCCTCCCACAGGAAATCCTTGCCGAACGCCGACTGAGGGGCAAGCCGCACACAGCGAGGGCGGTGTGGGGCTAGAATTGGGGGGCCTGGGCCAGAGGCCCACACTGCCACTGCCTCACTGAGCGACCCTGGGCGAGACACTGCCCTCTCTGTGCCTCAGTTTCCCCATCTGTAGACCGGGGAGGGCAGACACTGGACACTAGATGAGATTGTTTCACCTTAAAATTCCCAGAGTTTCTAATAAAATGTTGGGGGGACGGGGTGGATACAGGGATGGAAGCGTTGAGAAGAAAGGAAAATCGTCCAAGGAGTCCTCCAAAGCCTAGAGAAGCCCAGATGTGGAATCCCAGGAGCCAGGGGGTGTCAGCTGGAGGCTCTGCTGGGCTTCACTGGACTGTCCATCATTTTGAACCTGCCTGTCCCTCAGAGAGCACCGGGAAGCAGCAAAGACCAGCTTATTTATTTTGTCTCTTGCTCTATTTGGAGTGAAAAAAAAAAAAAAACAGCTGAGAAGGTTTCTGTTCTCTCCAAACTGTCTACCAAAGAGTAGACTGCTGCCCCAGCTTTGAGAGGAGGACGCACCATTTCTGTGTGTCCCCGTCCCTTCTGTAGGCCCGCAGAGCCCGCGGCCAGGCCGCAGGGAGCATCCATCCCAGCGCCTGCTGGCCGGCCCTCCCAGGGCTCCCCCAACCTTGGGGCCTTCCCAGCAAAGTTGTATTTGGTTAGAAATTTGGAACTCACAACCTTTATTAACCCCTGGCAAGAGTTCTAGTATTCATTTCAAGTCACGTTGAAATCTGAAGATTAGCTTTACTTGTCTGGCAACAGGTTGTAGCAAAGTTTATCATATTTAAACTAGAGTAAGAAAAGCGGTGGTTCTCCCCAGTCTTCAGTTAGCGTGGTTACACGTCCCCAAGGCTCCTTGGTCAATGGCAGGATTTAAATCCAGAAAAAACATGAATTGGTGCGTGCAGTGTCCTGGCCCTGTGGCCACAGAGGGGATGGGGGGCCAGCCCAAGGTCAGTCTACTAGCGTTAGACACTTTTTATAAAAAATAGGCATTTTTATTATGACTAGTTTTTTAAATATAGTTTCTATATAAAGGATAAAGGCCTTTATACAGAAACAAGATGCAATCTTTCATATAAAGCCTTTTCTTCAAAAGACTGTGTGGTTCATACCATGAACGCCTCACGAGGTAGGATCTGGGCCCTTACCTGTACATCCGTTCCTGATGTTCCCTCCCTGGGTGCCCTGGGTGAACCTCTCTGGACCACTTGCCCAAATGCCTGTGTCCAGTGGAGGTCACCCTCCCAACTGTGTGGGCTTCAGCTAGGGGATGCGGGTGCCTTTCACCATCATTTATGCAATAAGAGAGACATGATATTTCATCACTATTGTGATGGCTGCATAGCCTGGGACCCTGCTGGCACCAAAAATGAATGAAATCCAAACAGTCACACCTAAGTCTCCCAAAACACTCGTTTTTTTGTTTGTTTGTTTGTTTCTGGTGTCACTTGTGACATCAGGGGCAGAACAGCAGACTTAAGAAAATGTTTACTTTAGAGAAGCATTTATCCAGATGCCAGCCCTCACACTCCCTAGCTTACTTTCTACATAATTTAGTTTTAAGAGAAGTAAATACATAACATGGTTTTAGTCTTAGTGAGTACTTTTAAATTAATTAGACACATAGAAAAGAGACATTTGTAATTCCAGTAGATCTGTGAATGCACGAGGACCACACAGGTGTGTTAGCACAGTGGATCCAGCAGAGGGCAGGATTGAGAGAGGAGGAGAGAGTTCATTTGTCGAAAGGTATAGAGATGCCAAGGTTAGATTATTTCCATTCACAATCATCTTGCTTCTTTAACTCAGCTCAGTTGTCATATATAAAGATAAATATATACACGTATGTCACAAGAGTATGTATCTTGGCCACTTGTTAATGTGTATATATGTACATATGGGCAAGTTTTGTCTGTATGTGGATGTAGAGGAATACTGTTTCAGAGGAGCCACAGAGGAGGTTTCTGGTTCTACGTGGATGGAAGCACCTCATGGGTGATCCCCACCCCACCCCCATGACCTCTGGTGAGAGGACATCTGGCAGCTGAATGCTGAGAAAAAAGGAAGAAAAAGGAAGTCACATGTCCATTTTTCTCAATATCTTCTCTTAAAACCGGAAGTCACCCACCCATCCAGTGTTTTGATTGGAAAGAAAAACACTGAAAGACGTTAGGGATGGCGGCCAAGCAAGGACCCATATCGTCCCGGGACCCGCACAGAGTTCCTCAAGTCTGTGTCCAAAACACCCGTTATCCCCTGACCCCATGCAGCAGGGCCGGGAACACGGAGCCCTTGGGATCTGGGCACCTGGACCGACCTTATTGTCCTCCCTGCACCACCCCACTGTCCAAGTACCCCCTCTGCAGAGTGCTCACGGATGGGGCAGGGGGCGTGGAAGTAGGTAAACTCTAGAACTCTGAAACTATCTTCATGCTCGCCATGATTTCACGGAAGAAAACCTAAGAATCTTGAGTCTGTTTTCTGTACAGCACACGGTATCGCACAACACAAACTTCTGCAGCCTTGAGTTTAGGGGGAAAAAAATGAAAACTTCTGCCTACTCCTCCCGAAGTCGACTTCCAAACTGTGAGCCTGCTGGTGAGGCCTTCCTGAGCCCGTCTGTACAGAAGCGTTGCACTGAGACCTGCCGAGATCCCCCAGCTCTGTGGCCACACGCTGATGTCCAACCCGCTTGGCATCCTACATGGATTCTTTCCTCGTCACACAACTTGGATGACCCAGGTTGGGGCTGCTCTTCTGTGGGAAGGGCCAGGCATTCAGTTGGCTTTCACTTCTCCAGGGCTGGAGTGGCTTCTCCGGAACACTTGTCATCATGCAGCAATAAAGCCTGGATTGGGGGCTGTGACTCCTCCCACAGAACCGTGGGCCTTAAGGAGTTGGATTCTTATTCCATCTCATGGGACTGGTGTCCAGGTGGGTCAGAGAGCATGTGACGAGAAGCCAAATGCCTCGCGCTCTCCCCCAACTGCTGCCTGCCTTACAAACCCGCAGGAGAGGCTTCAGCAGAGCCCTGGCCCCACTGTCCTGGCCACGGTCCTTTGCTATGTCTGCTGGGTCTTGGGGGGCCGCCCCTGCACCACACTGGGAATGTCTTGTACTGGAGCCTGCCGCCTAGGATGGGGTTTAACCACCAGAGTCATGGCCTGACAGCCACCACCAGAACCTTCCCGCTTTATGGCTACACTCCTTGATGCCCAGAACAATACCCTGGACAGATTGCCTTGGAGATAAGGAAAGCATTTAAGGAGGCACTGTTTATTTCCTCCATGGAATGTGGCAAATAACTTTCTTAGGACAGATAACCACTGAGTTTTTCCCAGGTAAACATGGGCAGAATCTAAGAGTATACCAGGTGACGTGTCAATTAGCCAATGCATTTAATACACAATGCTTCTGTTTTTTTTGTAATCATGTTTAGAAATGTCAAAAAAAGACCCAGTCTACTGATCAATAAACTTCTGAAAAAAAATCACTACTTTTTGCCCATTGGCTCTGGTTTTTCAGTTGACTGTGTGCCAGCTGTCTCAGGAATAAAGCAGGGATCCCTTGGAACCATTCTGAAATGAGGCAGAGGAGTTAAGGGGAGGGTGTGCCCCTTTGCACGCCATCCCTGTGACCCCTGACTCTTCCTGCATCTTCCCTGGGTGGTAGACTCGGGCTTCTTCAGCAGGAAAGCAGCTCCATCCACTGTGGGCAGAGACCAGGTCTGGGAGCAGGCCCCAAGGGAGGCTCACACCCCAACTGAGAGTGACTGGAAACCAAGACTGGAGGGGACCATGGAGGAGATCCTTCCGAGGCTGAGGACAGGGCATCACTGAGCATTCACAGGAGATGTCCTCTGTCCGGTGCTGAGGCAGGCCCAAGCACCTGAGGGTGCAGTAGTGCTAGGGTGCAGCCCCTGGCTGGCTGGCACTGCTCCTGCCTCTTGGCATGCCTCACAGGTCTGGACCACCCATAGTAGACATCTGGAGTTTTCACACTTGCACCCATCTACCCTTTTGGTGATCCAGATCTGGAATTTCCTTTGCAGACCACTCTCCACTTCTCCACCCTCAATCTGACGCATGAGATTTGGGGAGATAGACCCCACCCCTTCTTTCCAGGGTGGGTCCTGATTGTCTTGAGCCAATTAGAGTATTTCATCTGCCTGGTCACAGAAATTGTTCAGGAATGGACATGTGTCTATGAGAGCCAGGCTCCTCAGACTTCTGTTCCAACTCTTGGGAGAGATGTACTCTCTTTTCTGAACCATGCAGTACAAAGAAGTGAGCCTATTGGTGCAAACAATATAAATAGCATTGAGAGAAGTGCCCAGAGGTGCTGGAAGCAGAGGAGTGAGGTTAGGCTGACAGCAACCACCCTGTGGAGCATGAAGATGAAGAAGACATTGAGAAAGACTAAGGGAATCCACACCTGTGGTGGCATCATTTGAGCTGCTGGATCAAACCTTACCTGAAGTCCTCCTCCTGCCAGCCTTTTCAGTTATGTGGACCAGTACATTCCCTTTATATCATTTAAACCCATTTGACTTGAAATTTCAGTTACTTGCAGCACAAATATTCCAGAACTGTACTGACCAGCAGGGATTCTCATTTCAACAGGGGCTGCTGTCAGTCACGGCACAAGAGGAGCTGATCCTGGCAGCATGTGCAGTGGCTTTACTGCAGTTGAACTAGGAAGAAAGAAGAGCAGTTCCGTAGCCCTGCTCAGCAACCTCAAATACAGCCACCTCTGTTGAGATCTGTGTACAAAGTGTCATGCAGCTCCATCCTGTCCTCTGGTGGTCACATGACGTGGGATGCTGTGGGCCAAGGCTCTTAACAGGAGGTGAAACAAGCTTACAGAGGTGGGAGAAGGGGGGACTTCCTAGAAGGAGCAGGATTTTAACTAGGGCTGATGTGATTGGAGAATGTGGACGGTGGGGAGTAGAGGGGCATTCTTATTCTAAGCTGAGAGAACCACTGATGTTCAGATTTGGGCAGGAAACCTCTGGTCCCCACCAGGCAATGGGGAGTCTTGCTCTGGGAAGGTACATTGGGCCGGGTGTCGGCTGATGTGCAGGCAGGGTGATGAGCTGGGGACAGTGACGAGGACCTGCAGGGTCAGTGGGAGTAACCGGGTGGGGGGTGCACTGTGGAGTGCTCGCTGGGGGACACAGCAGCAACAGCCATTGGTACCTGACTGGACCTGGGGCTGGGGCGAGGAAGCAGCTCAGGTTCATTCCTGGTGCCACAAAGCAGTCAGTGGCAGGAGGGACCTCACAGGGAGAGGACAGCAGGGGTGGAGGCTCCTCTCAGATACAGGGGAGACGCCCCACTCAAGAGCAGCATGCTTCTCACTTCCAGCCACAGGCCGGGGTGCAGGTGTGATGGGTCCTGCCCAGCTCTCAAGGGCAGGCTGTGGCCACTGCTTCTCTCACCAGCCTGGGCTGTCAGGGACACTTCTGTGAAGTGTTGCTGGGGCTGCTGGGTGGATGAACCCAGACACACAGCCCAGCCCGGTGTCTGTAACCAGACTGTTCTGTGAGGCCATCTGAATTAGAACTCGTTCTCCTTCTGGCATGCAGTCCAAGGTTGCAGAGAGGATGGGGAGGGGAGGGGAGGGAGAGGGAGGGGAGGGGGAGGGAGGGGAGGGGGAGGGAGGGGAGGAGAGGGAGAGGGAGGGGAGGGAGGAGGAGAGGGAGAGGGAGGGCAGGGGAGGGAGGAGGGGAGGGAGAGGGAGGGCAGGGGAGGAGGGAGAGGGAGGGAGGAGAGGAGAGGGGAGGGGAGGAGAGGGGAGGGAAGGGAGGGGAGGAGAGGGAGAGGGAGGGAGGGAGAGGGAGGGGAGGAGAGGGAGAGGGAGGGGAGGGAGGAGGGGAGGGAGAGAGAGGGCAGGGGAGGGAGGAGGGGAGGGAGAGGGAGGGCAGGGGAGGAGGGAGAGGGAGGGAGGGAGAGGGAGGGAGGGGAAGGAGAGAGAGGGAGGGGAGGGAGGGGAGGGAGGGGAGGGGAGGGAGGGGAGGAGAGGGAGAGGGAGGGAGGGGAGGAGAGGGAGGGAGGGAGGGAGAGGGAGGGGAGGGAGGAGGGGAGGGAGAGGGAGGGCAGGGGAGGGAGGAGGGGAGGGAGAGGGAGGGCAAGGGAGGGAGGAGGGGAGGGAGAGGGAGGGCAGGGGAGGAGGGAGAGGGAGGGAGGGAGAGGGAGGGAGGGGAAGGAGAGAGAGGGAGGGGAGGGAGGGGAGGGGAGGGAGGGGAGGGGAGGGAGAGGGAGGGAGAGGGAGGGAGAGGGAGGGAGGGACTCCCCCACAGCCCCCGCCTCTGAGCCTCAGGCCTAGCCAGTGCTGAGGGAGCACAGGTGCTGGTGCCCCACTGGGGCCCCAAAGAGTGAACACCATGTCTCCAACTCTGGAGGAGGCTCTGTCGTTCCCACGGACTTTGCGGGTTACCCCTTCCCAGGGGGAACCCCCATCAGAAAGTGGCTGCAGGCCTGAGGGAGTACCGCCCTGCAGCCCTGGGCTGGGTTGGGTGCATTTCCGTCAGGGCCTGGAAAGCCCAGCCTTGGTCCAAGTCTGTGGTGTGTCTGTGGTGCGTCCCCCAGGAGAGGGTGCAAGGGCCATGGCCCAGCTGGCTCGCTCCCATCCCCGCCCCTGTGGGTGCTCACGGAGAGGCTCTGCAGGGGTGCAGAAGGGTAACCCGAGCCTGCTGGAAGTGGGTGCAGAAGCTCTGACCAGAGGCTCTGCCCTGTGGGGCCTCTGCGTCTTGGGAGCCAGGACCCCCACCTGATGCTGAAGGCATTTGCAACAGGGGATGATGAAGGAGGAGACCCTGGAGCAATTGATTTGGAGCATTCTTGAGCCGCCCCCTCCCAGTCTGGGCCATGCCCTGCGGCAGGTGGGAGAACAATGCGGGCTGTGTGCTGTCACCCCTGCCCTGCTGGCCCAAGAGGAGGGCCATGGCACAGCCCCAGCTCCAGCCTCAGCCTCTCCTGATGTCTCCCTCCCCGCCCAGCCCCTCCTATCTGCCATCTCCGACCATCCAGCCAGGTCTCCTCCCAGGGCCTGCACATCACCAAGGTAAGTAGTTTCCCATTTTCCTTCCACCTGCCCTTTTTGTCCCAAGGAGCAGCAGCAAACGCTGTGGCCCAGGAGAAACCTCTGGCAGCAGGAGTTCTAGAAGAAGAATTTAGAAAGTAGGATGGGACAAAAGGGGCCCTGGGCCATTCAAGCTCAGGACACCAGCCAGAAGGACCAGACCTCACCTGGCTAGGTTCCAAGCTGCAACCACCCACCAAATGTGGGACTGTCTGGCACAGAGGGGCCCCCACTCCCAGGGAGTCATCAGTATCCACAGTCCTCCCCCAACCTCCATGCCCCCAACGTCCCCAGCTTAGGGAAATGTCCAGTGGCCCCTCATCCCCAGAGAGCTCCAGGCCTGATGGCTGGTCAGCCCCACAAGCCCCAGCAAATCCTTGGGGCTACAGGCATGTGAAGCAGGAGGCCAGGGGCAGAGCCCTGGGCCGCTCTCCCAGTCCAGTCCCACCATGGACTCTGCGTATGAGATGGGCCACATTCGCAAGCTGCAGGCACAGCACGTTGCAGATGCAGGAGAAGACTTCACCAAGTGGATCAACAGTATCTTCCAGCACGGCCGGGTGAGTGTAGCTGGGCGTGCCCCACAGCCCATCTCTACTGTCCCCCAAGCTCCCTGGCCAGTGGACCCTGGGGGACCGACTATGAGGTCATCTGGCTGAGGCCACTTCTTTTGACCCCAAAACACAGCTGAGGCCAATGCTCCTTCCTCAAGGCAGATGCTCTGGGCTGCATAGCCCAGGTCCAGGAATGGGGCAGACAGGTGGGGTTAGGCTGACCCTGTACCTTCTCCATCCTCTCCCATGCCTGCTCCATGCCCAGGTGGACATCAAGATCCAGAACCTGTACACAGAGCTGGCTGATGGCACCCACCTGCTGCGGCTGCTGGAGCTCATCTTGGGGGAGGTCCTGCCACCCCCCAACCGGGGCCACATGCGCATACACTTCCTAGAGAACAGCACCCGAGCTCTGGCCTTCCTCAGGATCAAGGTGAGCACTGGGGAGAGGGCTTCTGGGCTTGGTGCTGGGGTGGGCAACGGGGACAGGCTGGATGACTAGATCATCTTTCCTGGGCTGGCCACAGGGCAGAGCAGAGGATCTGGAGCCGGGATCCAGCAGCTGCGATGCAGAGGTCCAGGAAGCAAAGCCCTTCCTTGCACAGTTCTCCCAGTTTAGAGAACACCCACTGGCTGAAGTGGAACAGCCATCGTCCCCAGTGGGTAGAAATGGAATATGCCATTGACTGTAATGAGAGATTGTGGAGTCTAAGCTGAAAGATTCAGTGCACTCTTAACCTTCTCTTTTCATAAATAAGGAAATTATTTACCAGGCAGACCCACAGTCAACTGGCCAGCAGATCCTGGATAGGGGGCCCTAGGGGTGAGGGAAGGTCAGACACAGGGGAAGAGCCTCGGATACTGAGCCAGGCAGTGGAGGAAGGCGATGCAGGGCTACCTTGGAGAAGCTGGACCAGACAGCAGGGAGGGACCTAAGCAAACAGAGAGAAAGGGACAGGCCAAAGAAATAGTCTCTAAAAGGAGACAGGAGCTCCAGGGACACAGAGGGACCCTCACAGCCAGTGTCAGGGGGCTGTGCAGGGGTCATTTATATTGAGAAGCAGGAATTGGGAGGCCCAAGGGCTCCTGGCCTCAGGTACTAAATCACGAGGTGGCTGCCCCTGGAGGCTAAGAAGTCACAGGTGGGACTGGCTGGGCTGAGCCTAAGTCCTGGAATGGAGGTCACAGCCAGCTCCCCTGCGAGCCTGGCCTGCTGAAGGGAGGCCAGGAAGGTGAGAAGCCAAAGCAACAGACAGGAGCACTGCGGTCCCTGGGTGCACAGAAGAGCAGAAAGCTGCCGGCCACACAGTGCCAGGCCCTACTTGGTCCCAGGGACAATGGCCTGAGAGCCAGCTACCTCCTCTTGGGAACCCGGGGAGGGTGCAAGCCCCACAGCCCTTGTCAGAGGCTATGCAGCTCCCCTCAAGCTTAGAGACACAGCATGTCACTGATACGTAACCTATGAAGGTGACAGCCTTGTCTCTACCATATATATGAGGCAGCTATGGTCAAACTTTGGCCCCCAGCACACAGTTAATAAGTAGCAGAATGTGGGGTGCACTCATTTCTGGAGCCCTTGCCCTGTGCCGGGAACTGCATGTCACAAAGCCCAGACCTGAGCATAGGGGACCTACAGTTTCAGGGGAGACAGTTTATTTGAACCCAGATGAGCAATATGCTGGTAAATGTTTAACAATCAGCTATCTGGGCTGGGGAGCTGAGGGGAAGGAGGCAGATGAAATCCCTGGTTCTGTAGCATTTGCTGATTTCCGAGGCCTTCATACCCCTACCACGACATCGCTAAGCACAAAATCGGGAAGATTTTTTAAAAGGTGGCCAGGGTAGGCCTCAATGAGAGAGTAGCGTTTGAGTAAAGACTTAAAGCAAGAGAAGGAAATAGCCATGGGACTCTCTTGGGGAATAATATTTTCAGACAGCAGGGATAGCCAGTACAAAAGCCCCAAGGCCTGAGCTTAGAATCTCAGGGAACTGCAAGAATCCCATGGGTCTTAGAGCCATGGGGTCCGGAAGAGGAGGATGGAGCCAGAGGGTGAAGGGGCCCAAGCCACATGCGACTTTCATGTTTATTCTGTTCCTTTCTCTCCTTGATTCAACCCTTCCTGTCCAAGTGGCAAAATCTAGGTCAGCAGGTTCTCAACATTAGTGCGTATAAGAACCACCGAGGTGTTTGTCCAAATACAAATTCCTGGGCCCTGGTCCAAGAGAGTCTGATTGGGTGGAGCTTGGGAATCTGAATGTTTAACAGGAGATGGAACACTGATGAAGAAGGCTGAGATTCAAATGTGAGCCAGGGACCCAAGCACTCACTGGAGATCCCCAGATGCCCTGGGAGGTGGAGGCAGACAGTCGATGCTGTCTATTGAGCTCATACATTGACTTTTACAACTCTTCATTTCAACCTCCTTAGTTGAACCACTGATCCTGGCCCAGGTTTACCTGTAGCCCATGCATGGGGAGTCCTCCTGCTCCTGTGGTCCAGCCCAGTTCACCATGTTGGGACTTTCCCTAAGGGGGCTTGGGACCAAAGCCCCAACCACTTAGAAATGCTTTACTTGCCTGGCCTTGTGCCTGCCTGCCTCTCCCCTGGGGATTTCCTAGGGCAGGACAGACTCCAGAACCCTCCCATCCAGCAGCCAGCCTCCTGGACACTTGGTTACTATGAGTCTTCTCTGGTATATGGGCTTTGCAGCTGAGCCCGGTCAACTTTGCCCACAGGTGCCAATACCCCTCATTGAGCCAGAGAACATCGTGGATGGAGACCAGATGCTCATCCTGGGACTCATCTGGGTCATCATTCTTTGTTTCCAGATTGCCCACATCTCCCTGGACAGGGTATGTCTCAGCCCCCAGTGCCCAGCCCTGGCCTCACCTCAGGGCCCTGGGGACAGAGCAGTTGCACCCAACTGTTAGGATCCCCACAGCGGATCCTTGGCATCCACACAACTACTATTCACTCATCAACCACGGGCAAAGATGTCAAAATGTCAGAGAGACTGTGATATGCTGAAGTGAGAACTAGATTCACAGGCTTCAAGCCTGATCTGGGACGAGTCATTCACTAGTGAGGGGGTCAAGTTACCTGCCCACCACCCATCTTTCATCCCCGATTTGTTACAGGGCATTGAAATCCTGTAACTTTCATTACCCCTTAATGTATTATTGGAGGAAATTAAACATACAGAGGGAGCCCCAGCCCTGGAGGTTTCCAAATCCCCAGGATCCTGAAAACCAAAGAGATGGTCCCCCATCTTCTTCCATTCTCCCTCTTGTTTTCCCACAGCTGGATCAGAAAGAGTAAACACATAAAGTCCTCATATTTGTCGATTTTCATAGTTTCTAAAACCCCATCTAAAACTTGATTCTAGTAGGTTAGGAAAGCAAACCTGGAGAATGAAATCCTAATGAAAAGAAGCCAGAGATTTGGCTCAAATCCAGGAGGATCCTTTACACTCACGAGGGAACTGTGAGCCCCAGGAGAGCAGGGGCCTTGCCTGCCTACATCCCCAGAGCCTAGCATGTACGTGGCGAATGAATGGATGGATGAATTTCTAACTGACCTCAAGCCCTTCCAGGAAGCCACGCTCCCCTCCCCCGCCCCCAAGGCCAGTTCCAGGTGCCCCTGCCACCCTTTCCCTTAGGAGCAGCAAGTCCACATCATCCCCTGACTGGCCACCAACCAGCTAACTGGCTCTCTTGTCCGCCGCCAGCTCAGGCTCTGCTCCCTGCAAAACTCAGACATGTCTGGCACCAGGCTGACCTCACACACGCACATGCTCACCCCAGAATCTCTCCTGGTTCATGTCTGCCAGCCTAGCCCAGCCACTCAGGATATCTGGACCTGGCCTGGCTGTGGCAGAGCCCCGCTCCAGGCCCTGAAGCTCTTTCCCCCTCCCCTCCCCTGCGCTGCTGCTCACTTGTCCTTCCTACCCAAGCTCCGGGGCCCAAAGGGCAGGGCAGGAAATGCAGCCTGCTGTGCTTTAACATTCTGAGTTTATAAACAGGAGTTGGTAGAGGGGAGAAAAGGAGAGGAAGAGTCAAGGGAAAAGGAGATGGGGACTCTGCGGTGTGAGGGACGAGGGAGGGAGTGGATGGAAGGGGAGGACCACTGAGGGCAGGACAGGGACGAGGAATGGAAGGCAGGGAAAGAAGTGGAGCCAGGAAGGAGAAGGGAAAGGAGCACCGAGTGGAAGAGGGATGCGGACGGGAGTGGGGGCAGGTGGAAGCCGAGAGTAGCAGAATAAAGGAAAGTATCCAGGAGACTGAAACCAGTTATAGATGGTCATTTCCCAGTCTGAAGAAGCCGTCGCATGAGGCATCGTGGGGGCAGACAGGTGGGCTCCCCATGTCAGAGATGGGCTCTGTCAGATGTTTCTGGGTCAAGAGAGACCCTTCCCTATCAGCTGGGGAACCCAGGGCAACTTCCTGACCTCTCTCACTGCACCTCATATGCCATCCTTAGAATGTAAATACTAATAGCGCCTACCTCTGAGGGCTGTGCTGGGTGGAGAGCCACGTGTGCAGGCCGGTGGCTGGTTGGCAGAAAACCCGTGTTGACCAGGAGCCGGTCTAATGAAGCCCAGACTCAATTCTTTGCAGCCCAGGGTAGGTTAGCACAGTGCCTGGCCCATCAGAAAGGCTGGAGAAACGGGACTTACTGCTGCTGTTGTCACCAGTTGCGACTCAAAGCCAGCTGCTCAGAGGTGACAGGTTTCAAGCACTCCGCTTCTTTGTAAGGACAATCTTTCTCTCGCACCCCCATTCCCTCCCCAGCACGAGTGAAAGCGAGTACAGTCAGATGCTCGGGGTGGGAGAGCAGGATCACAGCGTGCCCAGCCTGCCTCTCCCACGGCCTGCGGGCTCTGCTGTCCCACCCCCCCGTCCCTGCATGGTGACCCGCTGTCCTGTCCTTCCAGGAGGAGTTTGGGGCCAGCACAGCCCTGCTGTCTGCCAAGGAGGCTCTGCTGCTCTGGTGCCAGCGGAAGACGGCCGGCTACGCCAACGCCAATATCACTGACTTCTCCCGCAGCTGGAGTGATGGGCTCGGCTTCAGTGCCCTCATCCACACCCACAGGTGTGCATGAGGGAGGGGCCCCAGCGCCTCCGGACCCTGGCCTGGCCTGAGGCAGCCCTTGGCTTCCTTCTGGGAGGCCTCTACCCACTGAGCCAACTGCTCCAGGACTTGGGTCCTCAACCCACCCATTCTCCCATGTCCCTCTGGCCCCTGTGCTGGGCACAGAGATAAAGACAGCTAACAGCTGAGGCCCCGGTCTGTGATACCCCTACCCCCTTCCATGGAATTGGCCAGGTTTGCCTTTGACCCTGCCTTCCTCCACCCTCTGTGCCCCTGATTCTCTTTTCTGTCCTCTCCCTGGCAAGTACCTGACTTTTTTTTTTTTTTTTTTTTTTTTTTTTTTGCGGTACGTGGGCCTCTCACTGTTGTGGCCTCTCCCGTTGCGGAGCACAGGCTCTGGATGCGCAGGCTCAGCGGCCATGGCTCACGGGCCCAGCCGCTCCGCGGCATGTGGGATCCTCCCGGACCGGGGCACGAACCCGTGTCCCCTGCATCAGCAGGCGGACTCTCAACCACTGCGCCACCAGGGAAGCCCGCACCTGACCTTTTAGAGCTTCCTCCCCTACCCAGGAGCCTGACCCCTGAGCAAAATTAATCCTCCCCTCTCCCAGCCCTATTCCTTCAGCCGGGGTCTCAGATAATCATCAGGGGGAAACTAATGCACTGCAAGGTATGAATGACCAATAGGAGCTGGTTTGCCTTTTTAACAAGTCCACTTAAAGCCAAGCAGTCACTGACTCTGGTAAAGAACCCTGCCTGCTCTCTGCCCAGGCCAGATCTGCTTCACTACGGCTACCTGCATCCCGACCCCGCACTACCCCACCTCCACTGTGCTTTCCGTGTGGCTGAGCAGGAGCTGGGCATCGCTCAGCTGCTGGCCCCCGAGGACGTGGTGGCCCTACAGCCCGATGAGCGTTCCATCATGACTCACGTCTCCTTCTACTACCACCACTTCTCCCACCTGCACCAGGGGCAGACTGTCCAGAAGAGACTCGCGAAGGTTGGTAACAAAGGGGAGGTGGCATCGAGGAGAGGTGGGGTGAACACGGGCTCCGGAGTCAGACACACCTGAGTTTGAAGGCTGTCTCTACCCCTTCCTCGCTGTGTGGCCTTGGCTGTGTCACCTAACTTTACTGTACTCCATCTGTAAAATGGAGATGATGATTCCTAGGCAATAGATAATTAATTCTGGGTAATAGAAGTCTGCTATGAGTGTGCAAGGGGGCATAAGCACAGTGCCTGGCACACAGGAAAGCCAGGTGGGTGATGCCCCTTCCTGCCCCTCCCCCTCCCCCTCCCCCTCTGCTCTTAGGTTTCTAAGCTCCTAATGGGATTAAAAGGCTCAGAGAGCTGGACTCTGCAAGGACAAGCACAGCACAGCTCTGCGGGGCTGAGTCCATGTTTCTGGGGGCTCTCTTACTCTCTGGGCACGATGGCAAAGGCTGAGGCTTGGGTAGCCTGTTCTCAGGGTTGGTGTCTCAGCTGGGCATGGGGGAGATGATCCAGGCCAAGGGCTCTGAGCTGCTTTAGGGGTGTGGCGGCCTCAGGGAAGAAAAGGAAGGCTCAGAAAAAGAACAGCCCCCCCACCCCCAAGTTGAGGCCAAATGGAGTAAAATAAGGTAGAGGAAGGCAGGACGGGGTCCCACACTCCCAGGTCTGAGTGTAGAATGGCGGCAGACCCGCTTCTCTGGGGGCTGGGAGGAACCCCACTTTAGTGTGTCCTCAGCTGAGGGCAGGAGCTACTGCCCACCTGGGCAAGCCTGGCTGGCACTCAGCACCCAAAAGGGGAGGGCCTCCAGAGCCTGGATTCCAGGGCCTGCCCCCAGGTGCCGCCCTGACCCTTTCCCGTGCCCTCTGCCAGATCCTGCTTCAGCTCCAGGAGACAGAGGCGCTGCAGACCCAGTGTGAGCAGCTGGTGGCCGACCTCCTGTGGTGGATCGCGGAGAAGCCGGTGCAGCTGGAGGCCCGGGATTTCCCAGACACCCTGCCAGGCATGCGCCAGCTGCTGGTGGCCTTTGCCTCCTTCTGCACCCAGGAGAAGCCGCCGAGGCTGCAGCAGCGAGGGGCCACGGAGGCCCTGCTCTTCCGGCTGCAGATGGCACTCCGAGCCCAGAATCGCAGGCACTTCCTGCCGCACGAGGGCCTGGGCCCTGCAGAGCTGTCCCAGAGCTGGGCAGGCCTGGAGCAGGCAGAGGCCTCGTGGAGCCAGGCCCTACAGCAGAGGTTCCTGCAACTAGAGAGGTTGGAAACCCTGGGCCGGCGCTTCCAGCGTAAGGCAGCCCTCCAGGAGAGCTTCCTAACAGACACAGAGCAGGTGCTGGACCGGGCTGCAGCCCCGCCAGCCAGCCCGGCCACAGTGGAAGTGGCCACCCAGAGGCTGGAGGCTGGCTTCCTGCCCCAGGAGGGGTGCTTCCAGGCCCTGGCCGAGATTGCAGACATCCTCCAGCAGGAGCACTACCATGGCTGGGCAGAGGTGGCCTGCAGGTGAGCCCCAGACACGTGAACGGTCTTCAAAATAGGCTAGGGCCTTTCTACCATGCCCCTGTCTTTACACAGCCCATTCCTGGACACAGAGGCAGGGATGATTTATGGGTTTGGGGCTCCCTTTAAAAAGATCTAACTCCTGGGAATCCCCTGGCAATCCAGTCGTTAAGAGCGCTTTCACTGCTGGGGCCAAGGTTCAATCCCTGGTCAGGGAACTGAGATCCTACCAGCCGCAAGGTGTGGCCTAAATAAATAAAAATAAAAAGATCTAGCTCCCACTGATGTCTGAAATTCCACCATCTGTAATTGATCCCTTTTGGTAAAGCACTGTTCTTTCTAGATAGCCTCTTATTAATTCATTCACTAAACATTTATTGAGTATCTACTATGTCCCAAGTACTATTCTAGGTGTTAGAGATTTAGCAGTGAAGAGGACAAACAAAAATCCCTCCCTCCATAGAGCTTACATACTACTGAGGAAAACAGAAAAAATATATAGTATGTGAGATAGTGATTTTTAAAAATAATAAAGCAGAATAGGGGAATATGAGGTGCCAAGGTGGGGGGAGGGAATTATATTGGGTGGTCAGAGGAGGTTTACTTTTGAGCAAAGACCAGCAAGAAGTGAGAAGCCACACAGATCTGAGGACAGCCTCTACTAGTGCAGTGTCCCAAGGTGGCACACGCGTGGCATATTTGAAAAACAACACAGAAGCCAGTGTTGGCCAAGTGAACAAGTTGTAGTTGAGGTTAGGGAGGTATGGAGGCGAGAGGTGGTGGCAGAGATCCTGCTGGGCCCTGCAGGACACAGTAAAGATTTGTACTTAGCAGAAGATAAGCAGTCATGACAGGGCTTGAGCAGAGGAGTGACACCATCTAACTTTCGTTTTACAATGATAACTCTGGATGCCATGTCAGGAATAGACTGAAAGGGCAAAGTCAGAAGGAGGTAATAATGATCCAGACCAGAGAAGCAGTGAAGGTGATGAGAAATTGGTGGGATCCTGCATATATTTTGAATCCAACAGGATCTGCACACAGATCAGATGTGGGGTGTGAGAAAGTGAGTTATCAAGGTTTTGGCCAGGGCACCTGGAAGGATGGAGTTGCTATCACCTGAGATGAGGACTGGAAAGAAGGCTTCGGGGTCCGTGAAGGCCTGAACCTCCCAAGCCCTCCTTCTAGCTTCTCTGCCTGTGTCTAAAAGGTGGAGATACTACCTCAACTGGATGGATGCTCACAGCTCCAGTCACGGTACTCAGGCTCCTCCAGGACAGCCAATCCCCACCCCGCAACTGTGGACCCCAAGGTTGCTTCCCTAACCCAGCCCAGTGGGTACCACCCTTATTCTCACATCCCCCATGCAGTTGGAGATCACTCAGTGCTGGGAGCGGCTCCTTCCGCGGCTGCGAGGGCAGAGGAAGCAGATGGCAGGCATGCAGGCTGTGCTGAGCCTGCTGCAGGAAGTAGACTGCCTCCAAGAAGCTCAACCAACTGCAGGTGGGCCCTGGACCAGCAGATCCCTGGGAAACACAGCAGGATGTGCCAGCCCTGACATTCACGGGGACCCAGCACTCTGGGACTTTAATGACCACTCATCTGTCCCTGGCCAGGTGCTGGCCAGCTCCACGGCCTGTGGGCAGCAGCTGGCAGAGGTAGTGGAGCTGCTTCAGGGGCATGACCTGCTGGAGGCCCAGATCTTGGCCCATGGTGCCCACGTGAGCCATCCTGCCCATCAGACAATGGAGCTGGATTCTTCCCTAGGCACTAGTGTGGAAGTGCTGCAGGCCAAGGCCAGGGTGCTGGCCCAGCTCCACCAGAGCCTGGTGTCTCTTGCCAGGTCCCGGTAAGAGCTCACCCGAACTCCCCTACCCTCTCCAGAACTTTTCTGTAACCCAAATTACCCCCTGCCCAGCTTAAAACTGTGCTGCCTGGCAACTTCCTCTACACTGACCCTCATCCCCAAGGCCTCTGTCTCCTCTGTTGAGTCATCCAGGAAAAGGAAAACTCCTGTCTAAGGGGGAGTGTCTGAGCCTGCTGGGGAACCCCATCCCCAAGCCCCGTCGCTCCCCGAGCCACTCTGTGGCCCTTGCTGTCCCTCAGGCGGGCCTTGCTGGTGCAGACCCTGCAGCGGGCAGAGCTCCTGCACAACTGTGAGGAGGAGGAAGCCTGGTTGAGGGAGCAGGGACAGCTGGTGGAGGATGCGGCCCTGGGCCCGGATCTCAGCCAGATCGCTGCGGCCCTGCAGCAACACAAGGTGCCCACTACCCTGCGCCCTGCCGGTTCCCCTCTCCCTGCCTTCCCGCCCTTCCCCTCACCCAGCTCCCTGCTCTGCTGTCTGCCAGGCCCTAGGAGCCGAGCTCCGCCCGCCACCAGGCCGTGTGCACTGATCTCATTCGGAGAGGACGCGACCTGGGCGCACGCGGGCCCCGATCGCGGCGGATCCCCGGGAACGGGCCGCGGTGGTGCAGGGCGCGTGGCGGAGGCTCTGGGCCCGGGCGGCGGGGCGGGGCGGGGCGCGCGGCTGCAGGCGGCCCTGCTCGTCCAGCAGGTAGCTGGGCGGCGGGTGGGGAGTGTGGGGTCGGCCCGTGCCCAGCCTGCCCTCCTCAGTACTTCGCCAACGTGGCGGAGGCAGCCTTGTGGCTCCGGGAGCGGCGGTCAGCGCCGGAGAGCATGTCCTTTGGGCAGGACCAGGCGGCCGCTGAGGCCCTGCTGTGGCGCCACCTGCGGCTCGAGCACGGCAGTGCGCGTCTTTGGGGCCGAGCTGCGGCGATTGGACGAGCCCGCGCCGGCCGCAGCCCGGGGGCATCGTCGCTCCTGGTACGCGGGGGACCCACCGGGCAGGGACCCAGACCCACGGGCCTCCGACAACAAATGCGCGTGCTGTGCCCGCTCTCCCATGGTCACACAGAGGGTGGAAATGGGAGGGCATTTGTGGCCCCTGACCCGGCCTTCCCCTGCGCTTGGAGGTGCCCACCCCTCCTCAGATCATCTCCCCTGCCGACCCGCCCACAGTTAGTGGAGTCCTGTCTGCTCACGGTTGGAGGCCATCAAAGTGTAGTTTGGTGTTGCTCACTTCGCCTGCCAGTTCCCAGGCACTGATCAGTTTCCCCCAGGAGTGTCCCTTTACTTTCACCACCAGGCCTAAGGTGACCCTTCAGTCCTATTTTGCTCTCTCTCCTGACTTGGCCTTTTTAGGTTTGGGGTGGCCTAATCACTACACCACACTGCTTTCTGAACCCCCTCCCTCAGTTCATCGAGCCTCCAGTTTTAAAAGAAACAGATACCTACCTGGTGGGCAGTTTGGTCCACCCTACGAGGGCTTGCAATTGTCTTTCAAGAAGCCATACATGTAGCTCAGGATGCGTAAATCACAGCCCTCAAACCCTGTACTCACATTTGGTCCCTCTACCCTCATCCCAAGGAAGCTCCATTTCCCAGATGCCCTCTCTCTGCCCAGCCATGTCCCATGCACCTGCGGAGCTGCAGCTCAGGTCCTCGTATCTTAGGAGGGGGCTGACTGGGGTTCTGGTCCTGACCACCAGGACCAGACTAACCAGGTCTGAAAACTCTATGGTTCTAATTTAGCCGAGGTCGAGCTATCTCTTTTCCTTTGCATTTATTCCCTGGACCACATAATTAACAATTTTGGAAAATAGATCCACAGTGTGTTAGCAGTTGTCTGGTTACCTCTACAGATGAGGTAACCAAGGTTCACAGAGGCCAAATTACTGCCCTCACAGCTGCTGGAGAGGCCTCCCAACTCCTGGTCCAGGGCTGTTTCTACCCCATCCTTCCCTGTGTGGCTATGATGTTTAACTCCAGCACTTAGTTATATTAACACACACTGCTTTTGGTATTGCCTCCCTCCTGTTCTGTGTGGCCTCCTTCTCCGGTCTGAGCTAATTGTTTAAATGAATGAACGCGAGGTACCTTATCCTTCTTTTGTGTCCTCTACTGCCCAGCCAGCCCTGGCATTGATAGAGAGGTTAGTCCTAGTCTCTGGCATTTCCAGACCCTTGCTTTGCCCAATGGGGGTGGTTGATACAGAAATGCCCCCTCTCCTGGGGGTGGGGAACCACTTTGGCAGCTAAGCAGAGCCTTCCCTCCTCCATACAGAAGGAGCCCCCTGAAGGCTGGAGCAGAGTTGATGGAGATGCGACTGGGAGACCTCAGGATGGGACCCAAATTTCAGCACTGCCGGGCAGCCAGTACCCCTGCCCTCTGGTCCAGATGAGCTTCATCTACAGAGGTATAAGACCAAGACCCCATGTAGGAACCTTAACAGAGCATCATAAATGTATTCTGTGTGGCTCTCGGGGGCATCTGAAGACCAAAGGGAGGGAGTTAAGAGAGGCCATTTTGGGCTCAGCAGAAAGAGAGATGTGAAGCTGCTCGAAATTCTGAGTCTTCTTTTGTTTTCTTCCCCTCTCCAGTCTTTCTCTGTGCCTATTCCTTTTCTTTAGCCTGGCTGCCACTGCTGTGTCTTACCCTTGCCCAGGGCCAGAGGCACAGAGGGACAGAGACCAGATGCTCATCCACCCCCATCGGGAGGGCCAGCCTGTGCTTTCTCCACCCCTCTCTGCCCCATCTTCTACCACCAGAGCCACTCTGCCTCCCCCTCTGCAAATCCTGCTCCCCCAGCCAGACCCACTGAGGCCCACTTTGTCCATGAAATCTTTCCCAACAGCCCCAGACTGTTCTGGCCATTTCCCCACCCTGGACACCCATAGTATTTATTTCACACAATGCACATTCTGCTTATCCGTGCACAGTCCCGGGAGGTGTCCCATCAGCTCTAGGTCTGTGGGCTTATAAGCCTGAGAAGATCGTAAGGCCCTGAACAGGAAGCTCTGACCCTTGTCCTCTTCTCGCCCCCAGGGCTCCTGGCACAGGGCTGAGTAATAAATAATCCCCCGCCCATCCCCACTGGCCAGCTCCTGGGTCAAGAAGAGGAGCAGGACTAGGATAGCTCTCAGAACCTGTGCTCCCACAGGGACGCACTTCACCCAGCTCCCGAGAGAGACCCTGCAGCCCCTGCGCCAGACGAGCCCCGACACCTGGGAGCTGAAGGACTGGGGGTGCTGCCCGGCCAGGTACCCATCAGCCACATCATGGAACAAGAATCCCAAGGTACAACCACTGGCCCCACCCAGCCTAGCCTTCTGCTGCTTGCGGGGAGCCCCCTCCAGACATGCTGCCCTCTGTCCTGTCCGCACAGGTGGTGTCTGCCCTGAGCTCTCCGAAAGAAGGCCCAAGGAACCCAGGGGCCCCGCGTGAGGTTTCCTGCTACTCTGGCCCCCGGGGCACCCAGAAGATGGCCCTCCCAGATGAGCCTGACCCTGCCTTTGACCCCAACACCATCCTCCAGACACAGGACCACTTGAGCCAGGACTATGAGGGCCTGCGGACCCTGGCAGAGGTAACGCTCCTTGTTCAAGAAACGTTCACGGAGCACCCACTCGGGGCTAGACCCTGAGCCGTGAGCCCAGGGACAGAGCAGTGACTGGACTTGCTCCCTGACCTTGGGGAGCTTACGTCATGGCAGAGAAGATGTGAAACAAGTCATTAGACAGACGCGGGTGTGATGGGAGCGTGAGAGGGGAGCCCAGGTCAGGACGGGGAGTCAGGGAAGGCGTCGCTGAGGGAAGGACATTTAGGCAGAGACTTGAACAACGAGAAGCTGAGAGCAGGTGAGCCGGGGGAGGGCAGGGGGAGATGGCAGGGAGGAGTGTTCTAGGCAGGACCTGTGCAAAGGCAGGAACGAGGGCCATGGTGCCTGGAGCACAGCAGTGAGGCCCAGGAGCGGCTAGAGGAGAGCCCGGAGAGGAGGGGGCCCGGGAGTGGGGTCAGGTCCCATGGGAGAAGCGTGGATTGTACCTAAGAGCCAAAGGACATGAGTAGGACAGGAGCAAAAGCACACATTCTGCCGGGGCCCTCTACCCTGTGCCACCTCTGACAGAGGGCACAGAGCCCAGCTCTGGGACAGGGACCGTTTCTGGCCCTGGCCCTGGGCTCTGCTGGTTGGGAGGTGATGGGGGACCTGCTCTGAGCGCCCCGTGGCAGGCACTGACCCTCACCCCAGCCTCTGGGCCGGCCTCTCCTCAGCACCGCAGGGCCCGGCTGGAGGAGGTGGTGGCCCTGTTTGGCTTCTATGGCTCCTGTGGGGAGCTGCAGTCCTGGTGGGCAAACCAGACAGTGCCGTTCCGAACACTGCAGCCCCAGGCCACAACTTGGAGGTCATGCAGCTCAAGTGTGAGGTACACTCCCCTTGGAGCCGGTGTGGGGTTCTTAGCTGCTTGGCCCTGCCACCCCTCTTTATTCCTGCCCTGCTCCCTCCTCACCATGCTTCTGCCTCCCCCTTATCCACTCTCAGTGCTCCATGTTAGCCGTGGTCCTGTCTGGGAGGAGGGAGGGAGGGAACTGGCCTTGAATGTTTTTAAATTGAGATATAATTGGCATACAACACTGTATTATTTCAGGTGTACAACGTAATAATTAGATGTTTGTATATTATTGCAAAATGCCCACAACAATAAATCTAGGTAACAACCATCACCATACGTACATAGTTACAGAATTATTTTTCTAGGGATGAGAACTTTTAAGACTTATTCTCTTAGCAACTTTCAAATATGCAATATAGTATTATTAACTATAGTTGCCATGGTGTACATTACACCCCCATGACTTTTTATTTTATAACTGGACGTTTGTACCTTTTGACTCCCTTCACCCATTTCACCCATTCGTTACTCCTCCCCTTTGGCAACCACCAATGTGTTCTCTGAATCTCTGAGCCTGTTGTTTTTCTTTTTAGATCCCACATGTAAGTAAGATCATATGGTATTTGTCTTTCTCCATCTGACTTATTTCACTTAGCATAATGCTGTCAAGGTCCATCCATATTGTCCTGAATGGCAAGATTTCATTCTTTTTTTATGGCTTAATAATAATCCAGTGCAAGCGCGCACGCATGTGCGCACACGCACGTGTGTGTGTGTATCACATCTTCTTTGTTCATTCATCCACTGATAAACACTTAGATTGTTTCCATAATCTTGGCTATTTAATGCTGCAATGAAGATAGGGGTGCGTATATATTTTTGAGTTAGTATTTTCATTTCCTTCAGATAAATACCCAGAAGTGGAATTGCTGGATCATATGGTAGTTCTATTTTTAATTTTTTGAGGAACCTCCATACTATTTTTCATAGTGGTTGCACCAATTTACATTCACACCAACAGTGCACAAGGGTTCCCTTTTCTCCACATCCTTGCCAACACTTGTTGTGTCTTGTCTTTTTGATAATAGCTATTCTAACAGGTATGCGATGATATCTCATTGTGGGTTTAATTTGCATTTCCCTTATGATGGTGATATTGAGCATCTTTTCATGTAGCTCTTGGCCATCTGTATGTCTTCTTTGGAAAAATGTCTATTCAGAGCCTCTGCCCAGTTTTAAATTATATTATTATTATTTTTTTGGCAATTGGGTTGTGTGAGTTCTTTTTATATTTTGGATATTAACCCCTTATCAGATATATGATTCGCAAATATTTTCTCCCATTCCATAGGTTGCCTTTTCATTTTGTTGATGGTTCCCTTTGCTAGGCAGAAGCTTTTTAGTTTGATGTGATACCACTTGTTTATTTTGCTTTTGTTGCTTTGCTTTTGGTGTCAAATCCAAAAAATCATCATCTGACTGATGTCATGGAGCTTACCCCACTATGTTTTCTTCTAGGAGTTTTATGATTTCAGGTCTTACATTCAAGACTTTAATCCATTTTGTGTTAATTTTTGTGTGTAGTGTAAGGTAATGTTCCAGTTTCATTCTTTTGCAGGTGGCTGTCCAATTTTCCCAACACCATTTATGAAGGGACTGTCTTTTGCCATTGTATAGTCTTGGCTCCTTTGTCATAAATTAATTGACCATGTATGCATGGGTTTATTTCTGGGCTCTCTATCTGCCCCATTGAGCTATGTGTCTGTCTTTATGCCAGTACCATACTGTTTTGATTACTATGCCTTTGTAATATAGTTTGAAATCAAGGTACGTGATACCTCCAGCTTTGCTCTTTCTCAAGATTGCTTTGGCTATTTGAGATCTTTTGTTGTTCCATACAAATTTTAGTCTTCCAATCTATGAACACAAAATATCTTTCCATTTATTTGTGTCTTCTTCAATTTTTTTCATCAATGTCTTACAGTTTTCAGTGTACAAATCTTTTGCCTCCTTGGTTAAATTTATTCCTAGGTATTTTATTCTTTTTGTTGTAATTGTAAATGGGACTTTTTAAAATTTCTCTTTCTGATAGTTCATTATTAGTGTATAGAAAGTCAACAGATTTCTGTATGTTGATTTTGTATACTACTTTACTGAATTCATTTATTAGTTCTAAGAGTTTTTCAGTGGAGTCTTTAGCATTTTCTATATGTAAAATCATGTCATCTACAAATAGTGACAGTTTTACTTCTTCCTGTCCAATTTGGATGCCTGGTCTTGAATTTTTAAAGGGCCCTCCCAGCCCTTTAAGGACACAGATCCCTGTCCTTCCAGAGGGATGCAGCTCAAACATCTCTGTAGCAGCCCTTATCTGAGGTCATTCCTAGTCTTAAGGGAAGTGTGGGAAGAGAAAAGTCCCCTCAAGGCCTGGAATCTCTTTCCCCCAGAAATTCCTCACTGCCCTGGCTGTGGGAAGAGGCCTCTGCGCTGAGGTTAGCAGCTCCGCTGAGCAGCTGAAGCAGAGATGTCCTGGAGATTTCCCCAAAATCCAGCAACAGCAGGAGGAACTGAACTGGAGGTGAGCATGAGGAGGGAGTGCAAGGTGAGGGGGGCAGCCTGGATGCAGTGCCCAGGCCTGAGTGCCTGCTCACCTGACCCCCAAGATGCCAGGAAGAAAGACTGGACCTGTCAGAGGCAGAGAGGAGAGGGTATGGGGGTAGCCAGCCTGGCAGCTTCTGTCACGTGAGCCTCCGGCCAAGACCCCAGGGTGGATGGGGTGGTGTCCCTGTGACGTGACATCCCTGAGACAGCCCTGCTCCCTCTGCCCAGGTGGGAGCAGCTGGAGGCCCTGAAGAAAGAGAAGGAAACACAGCTGGCATGCACCACACGTGTGCAGTTTTCTGCAGGAGTGTGGGACCACATGGGTCCAGCTGCAAGACATGATACTCCAGCTAGAAACCCCAGAGCCGGGGCACTTAGAGGACAGCCACCGCGTCCTGCAAGTGAGCCAGCAGAAGATGCTGGCGCGGGAGAGAGACAAAGGGCAGCCAGCGAGTACGGCCTGGGTTCGGCACTGTGAAGGCCTGAGAAGGGTTCTGGAACGGGGAAGAGGACAGAAATTGAGGTGGGGAGGACGGGCAGGATGTGCTGTCCGAAGGGCAGGGCACAGGCTGGGGAACAGTATGAGAACGTGCTCATGGGAGAGCCACACGTGCTTGCTGCCCCTAGGTGGAGGGTGAGGGGCCAGTTTAGAGTCGCCACCACTGGCCCTGGGGAGCACAGGCCCAGGCACTGGGCCCAGGGCAGGGCCCGGACTAGGCAGTGGGCCCTGTCTCACAGGGTCGAGGAGCTGGGCCCCACAGAGAGCCAGTCCCTGCAGGGGCAGGTGGAGACGCCGTAGGGGCTGCTGGAGCGAGTGCAGGAGCAAGTGACCTGACGGGCCTGGGCCCAGGCCAAGGCGCAGGCCCGCCAGGGCTTCCTGCAGGGGAGCTGGTGGCTGCTGCAGGCAGGTGGTTTCCGGGCTCAGCTGTACAGCGAGGAAGAGGAGGTGGTGGACGCGACCTCAGCCCAGCGGCTTCTGGAGGAGCACCAAGACTTGCTGGAGGAGATTCACCTGCAGCAGGAGAGGTCAGGACAGGGGGGCGGGTGGGACGCCCTTCAGGCTGGCCACGGCCAGTGGGGACGGGATACCGGAAAGGGAGAGGCAGGAAGTGGCCAGTCACCCAGGAGAGTGGTGCTTCAGGCAGGTTTACAAAGAGGGGGTGTAACCAAGGACTGGTCAGGCATCTTGCATACTTTGGGGAGGGACCTAGGGCAGAGTCTGAGCTTCCTGGAACATTCTATCCAGTCTAGGCCTGGCCATACCCCATGCAGGTGAGCCTGGTAGATTGCTGCGTCAGGGTGGTCAAGCCTCCCCACCTATTCTGGGTAACGCAGACCCCACGGACCCCTGGAGTGAAATGGCTCAGCCCCCCACCCCCCGGGAATAAGACACCCACCTCCTTAGTATGGTGATGCCTCCTCTCCTCCTACAGGGGTGGGTTCAGTCTGCAGGCTGTGCCCCACGTGAAGGAGCCTGACGAGTGGCCACGTGGGCACTGAAATCCAGCCCATCCCCTGCTCATTAGACTCCACTACCCGCTTCCGGGCTGCATCAGCTCAGAGAAGTGGAGCCTTTTCCTAATTCACACAAAGGTGTCGCCTGTTCCCAAGCTGTGAGCCTGGGGGTGAACCTGGCAGAGAGGGGTGGGTGCCTTTTCTAATCGCTCCAAGCTCCACCCAGGCTTGCGGTGGCCCCAGTCAGGCACGTAGGCAGTCTGAGTGATTTTTCTGGGTGTGCTGCCCCAGCACATCCACTTGCCTGGGCATTGTCATCAGCGTGGCCAGCTGGAGCAAAGGTGTGACATGCAGGGAGCACGGGAACTAATGAGTCCCAAGTACTGGGCTGGGCTTGTTACATTCAGTGTCTCACTAGTGGCCCAGGGCACAGCTGTCCTACAGGACAAGCGGGCCCCTGGGCTCACCAGCCTCAGACCCCTTCTGGTTACCCTTACATCAGAGCTCCAAGATGAATGATCCGTGGAGGTGAAAGGGGAGGAAGGTTGCCAAGGGGAGCAGACGGGGTTTCACCCTCTGCCTGTCGTCCTGGACAGGCTGCAGCAGCTGGAGGCTCAGGGCCAGCCCACGGCAGCCTTGGACTCCCCGGACTCCCGAGGGGCGACCAGTACCCTGAGGCTCCTGGGCCAGCAAGGCAGGAAGTTGAAGGCCGCCTGGGAGCAAAGACAGCAGCGGCTGCAGGAGGGGTTGAAGTTGCAGAGGTTTGGTCGAGAAGTGGATGTTTTCACTGCCACCTGTGCCAACCATGAGACCTTCCTACAGCTGGACAGCCTCGCGGTATGGAGCTCGGGGTGTGCAGCTGGGATGCTCCTACCCCAGGAAGTAGGAGCTTAGAAGCCAGGCTGGGCGGGAGGCCACTGGGTCGGCGGTGGGTGCGATGGTGCTGACCCCCATCCTCCCGGCATGACCCCAGTCTCTGCATCTCCAGGAGGACATGGGGAAGGCCCAGAGCCGGCTGCAGCGGCACCAGGAGTTTGACTGGCTCCTGGATGCCCTGGGCCCTCAAGCAGAGGATCTGCGGGCACATGGCAAGAAGCTGGCTCAGAGCCAACACAGGTGAGCCTGGGCCTGACTGGGCAGCACCTGCAGAGTCCAGGTTTCTTAGCCTACACAGACCGTTGCTTGAGGCTTGGAGAGTGCACGGGGAGTGGGGGGACAGTGGGGTCACCCTGGGCTGTGGTGTGTCCGACCTTCGGGGTGAGCCTCAGGCAGAGTGGAGCCTCCCCATATGCTCCCCCACTCTGCCTGCCCTCCCGGGTCCGAGAGCAGCTGCTGCGCGTCCAGGCACAGTGGACCAGGCTCCAGGAGAGCGCGGCCTGGGGTCGGCAGCTGCCGGCTTCCCTCCAGCTCCAGGGGAGGGGCCGGCACAGGTACATGAGGCCTCCCTGGGAGGGATGCTTAAGAGTCCACTGCTGGACTAACAGCTGTGTGCTATTTGGAACACTCTAGTTTACAAAGCACTCTCCCACATGTTATGTCATTGACCTCCAAGCATCCCTTGTGAGATAGGCATTATGGCTCTGATTTTTCCAGATGAGGAAAGCTGAGGCTCAGGCCAACTGCTCAAAGGCAGGGCTGGGCCCAAAGCCTTGGCCTCTTGAATAACCCCCTCACCCTCCCTCAGCCGGCTGCTCTCTGTCCTCACGGCCTCTGGCCACACTCCAGGCTCTTGCACGGGCCATGCGCTCCAGCTGCAGATCTTGACTCTGTCAGATATTTGTTCTGCCCACGATGGGGGCTCAGAGCCGGGCTAGTTCGCAGGCCTCCCGGAGCTTAAGCCTGTTTGGAGACAGAGGACCGTCCACGATCTGATGCGGCTGGAGCAGTGGGGACCCGGCCAGATGCTTCTCCTATCTGGGCACAGGGCACCGTGAAGCCAGACCCTGATTCTCCAGGCCTCTTTCTGCTGTTTTCCCTGAGACATCTTTCTCCCCATCTTGGTTTCCCTGTCCATTCCTGGGAGCCGTAACCCCAGGTCCCACCTCTCCTGCACCCCGGGATTGGCTCTGCATCCTGCTCTTCCCCTCGGGGCGCCCTAAGACCCCTTTCCCTAGAGGAAAATACCAGTCCTCACCCCCACTCTGTGATACCCACTCTCCCCTGGTTCCTGGGTAGGAATGGAAGCAGGACGTGGCAGAGGTGATGCTGTGGATGGAGGAGAAGTGGCGGATGCTGGCGGACGAGCCATCCGAAGAGCCTGGCAACATCCTGCAGAAACTCAGGTGGCACAAAACAGCTGAGCGTGAGCTGGTGGCCACCCAGGGGCACGTGGAGGGCCTGCAGCAGGTGCGGGACACCGGACAGAGGGTGCAGGGCCTGCTTAGCTTCTCGTTTCTGTTGCACAGCACTTTTGCATGGAGCACAGTCACTGAAGGAAGAATCAACCTCAGTCTCCATGGAATTAGGATCCCCCAGTTTCCCCCTTCACTCAGCAGGCACCCCCTGGTCTTGGCACCCAAACTAGCCCAGGACGCTTCTGTCACCCCTTCCCCTCGGGTCTAAGAGGCAGCCTGCCTGAATGCAGCCCTCCCACCAGCCATCTGGTGCCTGCTCATCCCACACTGTTCGCAGGCGTCAGAGGAAAGCCTTCCCACCTCTGCCTACAGATTTAGGGCCACGCAAACAGCTCGAGCCCTTGTGGCGTGTGGCATGCAGCTCGCAGCCAGCCACCACCACTGCTGCCCCCTGGGCCCAGCCCGCCGTGGCCCCTCCTGGTACCAGCAGCTCAACAAGACGCCCCAGGCCTTTGTGTCCACTGCAGGTCGGGAGAGAGCTGTTGAGCAGCAGGTCCCGTGCCCAGGAGGACGTGCAGGCCGGGCTTCAGGGCCTGAGCAGCAAGTGGGAAGAGTTGAACCGCCAAATGGCAGAGCATGGGAAGCAGCTCTGGTGGGCCCGGCAGCAGGACCAGCTCCTGGGGCTGCTGCAGGTTGGCTGAAGAGAGGGGCAGGACACAGGAGGGAGACTGAAGCTGGGCTGGGCTGGGAACAGCCAGGACGGGAAGGAGAGGGGAGGAGTCGGGGTGTTCTGCTGACTCTGGAGCGGTCCTGGGAAGTCCTGCAGCCTTTGGAGGCCTCTGGCCTAGGCCCGTTGACCCTGGCTTTACCCACCACTGGCCAATCCAGGATTGCCTCCTGTGTACCCATGCATGCTCAGCGCAACTTGAGTCCCCCGGAGAGGAAGAAGTGTGAGGGGATGGAGCTGTTCATGAAGCTCTGGGAGAAGGTGCGGGTTAGGAGTGGGAGAGGTCCCCAAAAGGCCGTTGGTGAATTTGGTGTGCTACTAGCACTGCAGCCTTAGAGCCCAAGAAGGGCTACTTGCCAGCCTGTATGTGGAGAACCTAATGCAACGCCCGGCGTCCCTCCCCAGGAAGCCAAGGAGAAGATGGAGCAGATAGAGGGGCCCCTGCAGAGTGCAGAAATGGGGCAGGACCTGGGCTCAAGCCGGGGGCTGCAGAGACAGCACCGTCAGCTGGAGGCCGAGAGCCAGGCGCTGGCCGGCAAGATGGCTGCCCTCGTTCCCCAGGCCCACCAGGTGGTCAATACCCAGACCATCGTGGAGGAGACCCAAAAGTACCTCCAGAGGTACTTGCCTGCTTGCTCCGTCTCCACTTCATTGTGTGTAATTGCCACCATGTGAACCTGAGGGCGGTTTCACCCAGGGAGCCCAGCAGGGTGGCACCTACAGGCCCTGAGGTTGTCCAAGCCTCCTTGCCTTATGAGTAGAGTCATTCCCGTCAATAGAAATTGACTAGAGGCCAGACGAGAAACTCAGGCAAGGCTTTATTGGGGCCCTTGCCGCAGCAGGGGGAAGCGAGAACAAGCAGCAAGTTCCCATGTTTGCCTGCTCACTCGGTAGGGACGAGCTTGTTCCTTATATGGGGTGAGGGTAGGGGTGTGTCCAGGCATTGGGCTGGGGGGTGGCTTAGGTGTTTTGCCCACCCCTCTAGTGGTGGTAAGTGCAAAGGACATGAGCAGTACCCTACTTCTGTCCCGACACCCTGTTTTTGCCCTCGTTTTGGCTCTTCAGAAGTGGCAGTTGGGCTTTTTTGGTCTTTTTATATCTTCTGTCCAGAATTTGCCCCAACTGCAAACGTACACAGTTATTTTTAGTCCCTTATAGTTTCTTTGTATTCCGTTGCGCAAGGAGACGTTTGTCCGGGTGCCAGCACTGCAGCAAAGGGTCCCAGGTCCCAGCCTGTCTCAGCTGGGGTCTGGCCCTCTCCAGCTGCCTCCCCATCATCAGATGAGGCTTCCCCAGCCCCAATCTCTTTCTTCATAGGTCCCTGGCTGGGCCAAGAAAAGGACTGAGCGCTACCCCTCCCCTGTCCCCAGCATCCCCCATCTGCTCCCTCCACCCAGGTTCGAGTCCCTTCAGGGATGTCTGGCCGCCCGGCGACTGCAGCTGCAGGCCTCCGTTGAGCTGTACCAGTTCCACCACCTGAGCGACGTGGAGCTCACTTGGGTGGCAGAGCACATGCCTGCACCCAGCGCTGGCTCCGAGAAATACTTGAATGTCACCCACAGTCTTCTCCGCAAGCACGAGGTATGGTCCTCATTTTCTCCCAGGATCCCTGATGTCCCATTCCCAGACCCTAGACGCCCTCCACCGCTACTCAGCGGTGCCTAATTGCCCCCAGCCCTTCTCTGCCAGCAAGTTTTGCCATGACTGAACCCTGGAGCTGCATCCAAGGCTCTGTTCTAGGCACCCCATGGCTAAGGGAAGCCCAGATTCGACAGCCCCTCATGCTGTTCTGTGGCAGGAGCTCCGCGCAGAGGTGAAAGCCCACCAGGGACAGGTGCGAAGGGTGCTGGGTTCCGGCCGCAGCCTTGCAGCCTCAGGGCGCCCCCAGGCCCAGCACATCGTGGAGCAGTGCCAGAAGCTGGAAGGCCGCTGGGCGGAGCTGGAGCAGGCCTGTGAGGCGCGGTAGGATGCAGAGGGCATGGGGTCAGGGGAAGTAGCCAAAGTCGGGCAGCCTCTACGAGTGAGGTCTGTGGGCGGGACCTGGAACTCTCAGGGAGCTGGGTCAGTGGTGAGAACTCTGGGCCCAGAACTGCTGGGTCTCCATGGGCAAAGAAGCCTCTTTTTGCTGCCTGCTGGAGAGCAGTGGCGTGATGTCCCCAAGGGGTGATGGAGGGTCCCATCTGAGATCGTCAAGGTGAGTTGGCACCATTCTTGTCAGTATTTCCTGGACATATCAGAGCTGGAGGACTGGGTGGAGGAGAAGTGGCCTCTGGTGAGCAGTCAGGACTGTGGCGGGGACGAGACAGCCATGGTCAGGCTCATCAAGAAGCACTAGGTAATGTGTCCTGAGCATCCCCTACATGGTCTGGACTGGAGTGGTGATGGACCATGAGGAAGGGGTCTGTCACACGCCCAAAGGGCACATCCTGCTTCTCAGAGGCACAGAGCCCTGCTCTTTCTTCCTGAAGACTGTCCAGCCCCTTCCCCACCCCCACCCAAATCCTGCAGGGCCCCCTGCTCACCCCCAGTTCCCTACCCCTTCTTCAGGCACCACCCCTTCGAAGAGCCCATCCCCCTTCTTTCATCTCTGTAGTGGTCCACACTTCCGTGGCCTCAGGATTTCTCTGCCTTCTCTTCTTGCTTCTTCTCCTCCCCCTGGCACTTTTCTCCTCTCTTGGGGGGGTCACCTGTTCCAGCCCTCCCCACGTCTTCCACAGCCTTCTTCCTACCACACATTGAATACCATGCTTCGAGTTAACCAAACACGGTGCCTGAAACCTACCTCATAAGCATCCCTGATTAAAGCGAGGGAGGCCTGGAGCCCCCTCCTCCTTCCTGCAATCTGTCTCTCAGAACCACAAGCCCTGAGCCCCACAGCAATCCTGGTTCCTCTCGTCACTGAAGTTTCCTGCTGTCTACGTAGCCCTAGTGGTCAGTGTTTCAGGGTCCTGACTGAGGACTTTTAGGGAGCCATTCCTAAGGGGCATGCCTGTAGCCATGGCCTCATGGAGCTTCAGCATCCCAGGCATCCTGGGCAGCTTGCTTAACTCCATCCATTTTTTTTTTAATTGTTTTGTATTCCTCCAATGGATAGGTTTTTATTAATTAATTTATTTATTTTTGCTGTGTTGGGTCTTCGTTTCTGTGCGAGGGCTTTCTCTAGTTGTGGCAAGCGGGGGCCACTCTTCATCGTGGTGCGCGGGCCTCTCACTATCGCGGCCTCTCTTGTTGCGGAGCACAGGCTCCAGATGCGCAGGTTCAGCAGACATGGCTCATGGGCCTAGATGCTCCGCGGCATGTGGGATCCTCCCAGACCAGGGCTCGAACCCGTGTCCCCTGCATTAGCAGGCAGATTCTCAACCACTGCACCACCAGGGAAGCCCCTCCATCCATTTTTTTATACTGCGATGCTGGGGCCAGTACCATGCCCCCTATGGCCTCTCTTCCTTGGCCCAGATGACCCATCATTCACCCTTCCCTGCTAAATAGTGGGCACAGACTGTGTCTTCACTTTCATGGAACAGTAAGGAACCCCATCACTGTTGGGTAGGTGGATGATGGGTGCGTGAGTGAGCGGATGGGTTGGGGTGGGTGGATGAGTAGAGGAGGAGGAGGATGGGTGTACGATCAATGGGTGAATGGACAGGAGGGTGGGTAGATGAATAGATGAATGAGTCACCCAGTCTGAGCTTTGCGTGCTGGCAGGCCCTGCAACAGGAACTGGCTCTTATTGGAGCTCCATGGAGGAGCTTGACCAGAGAGCCCAAACCCTCACTGGCCCCGAGGCCCCTATGCAGCTGGGCGTGGTGCAGGAGAGGCTCCGGGAGGGGCTGCGGGCACTGCAGGAGTTGGCAGCCACACAGTGAGGGGCACTGTACCCCTCCCCAGGTTTAGGGGGCCTAGCCACGGTTGGCTGTGTCCACACCATAACCCCGAGTTGGAAGGAGCCCGTGACCCCAGGCCCACAGAGATGATAGATGGTTCCTTGCTGTGTGTTGCTCCCCTCTTTCTGTAAATTCCTCAGTGAGGGCCCAGTGGGCAGGAACTTGGACCCCCAGCTCCTAGCTCCCCATCTCCTCCCCACATCCACACCCTCACCTGCCCTCTCCTGGCCTTCTTATTCTTACTCCTCCCTGAATCCAGAGCCTCAGGCTTGGGCAGAGACCATGAATAACCTCCTCCTTCAGGTCACCTGTTTTGGCTGGGCCAGCTGTCCCCAGGAGGGTGGGCAGCTAACTCTGGGGAACCACGGGCTATCCCCATGGGGACCGGGAGCTGGAGGGGACCCTGAAGATGCACAAGTTCATGAGGGAGGCCGAGGGCCTGCAGGGCTGGCTGGCCAGCCAGAAGCAGGCAGTCAGGGGAGGAGAGAGCCTTGGGGAGGAGGGCGTTCTGGTGAGAAGAGGCCGGGGGGGTAGGGAGGAAGCCCCAAGGCAGAACGCTGTGGAGAAGGGGGCCCTGGGTCATGAGCCCTGGCTGAGGACAGGCCCTCTGGGTAGAGTGGGCAGGCCCTGCGGCCATCCAACCCCCCACAGTCCAGATGTCACTGAGGTGCCTCACTCCCCAGGCTGCTTGCTGCCTCGCCAGCTAGGGGCCACTCTGTCACCTACTCCCCTCTCCCCTCAGCGCTTCTGCACCAAGTTTGCAAAGTTTCAGCACCAAGTAGAGATGGGGGGCCAACAGGTGGCAACCCGCCAGCAGCTGGCAGAGAGCCTGCTAGAATGTGGGCACAGCGCTGCCCCTCAAGGCCTGTCAGATGCAGCAGGATCTGCAGTGAGTGCCCTGCGGGCCCAGGGCATGGGTTTGGGGGAGGGTGCTGGGCAGGCAGGTCCTGGATTGTAGGAGGGCACGTGGTCCCGGGGCCACGCTGGCTCTGTCTGCACCTGAGGTGTCGGGAAAGGGGGATGCTTCCAGCGAAGCCGAGCCTGCCACGGGTGCAGGTCAGAGAGTCCTGCCCAGACCCCCAGGGACACTTTTCCAAACCTCTGGCTCCCGGGACTTGGAGGAGGGGCTGTGGGGACACTGCCTAGCTGCCCACTGGCTGGTTTGGATCCTCCCCCAACCTGTGAGCTTTGAGGCAAGGTCATCCTCGTTCATAACCCCTAGCGCGGAGCCTGACCCAGCCTTAGGAGCTCAGGGAGAGTTTACTGAGTAGATGAGGAGTGGAGAGGAACGAGTAGAATCTGATTGACTTATTGAGACTCGAAGGCACAAGATGTAAGGAGTATCAAAGAGCACAGGAATCAGGTAAGTGCTGAGCGTGACAACAGCAAAAGACTGAATTCAAAGCAAAGCTAGAAAGAGAGGCTACAGGGCCAGGGCCAGACAGGAGAGGGGGTTAAGAAGGGGAGATTTGGGCCAGCCCTGGATGCAGCCCAGGGAGCAGGAGAGCTGACCAGCCTGGCAAAGGAGGCGGAACGAGGTGCTAGGTGGATAGCTGATCTGCTGCCCGTCTCCCGCACGCCTGTGCGCAGGGCTGCCTGGTTGGAGCTGTGGGCGCTGACCCAGGCCCACGGCCGCCTGCGCCGAGACGCTGAGATCACCCTCAAAGTTCACAGAGATCTGTTGGAAGCCCTCACCCAGGTCCAGGCGTGAGCCCAGGAGGAGGAAGGGGCTTCTTTCTAGAAGTGGATCAGCGCCCCACCCTCCAGTCCTGATCCCCTTGGCCATCTCCTTTCCTCGGGAGAAAGCTACAGCCTCCCCTGTGGTGTGACCCGGGACCTGTGTGGGCTGGGGGCCCAGCTGAGGAGACACGAGGGGCTGGAGCGTGAACTCGTGGGCACTGAGCGGCAGGTGAGCCCAGGTCTGGCTGCCTCTCCCCCGCAGGCCTGCCCATCTTCTCTCTAGCCCTTCCCCGCTCTCGGGGCCGCCAGTCAGGCCCATTGTGCATGGAGGGCTGGACCCCAGGAGGGAGCCGTGGGATAGGCAGGCCCTTCAGCCTCTAGGAGGACGTGACCCTTTTCTCCCTATCACTACCCTGCCCCCAGCTGCAGGAGCTGCTGGAGACTGGAGGAGCGGTGCAGAAGCTGGGGCCCGGGCCTCAGGCCCAAGCAGTGCAGCAGAGGCAGCGGGCCCTGGTGGAGGCTTGGGAGGCCCCGGAGCTGCACGTGGAGCAGCGCCGGGCCCAGCTGGAGCGGGCATGGCTCCTGGCCCGCTTCCACGCAGCGGTGAGGGCTCTTCCCTCCCCGGGCTCTGTGTGCGTGTGTGTGTTGTACCGTGAGCGTGCATGCACTAATGAGACCCTCCAACCCTGGAGGGAAGACGAGTGGGGACACGAGGAGGAAGAGCACGGGGCATGTGCGGGTGTCCGTCTGGCCAGGCAGAGGGCTGAGTGTGGGGGACGCAGCGGTGACTCCTCAGGTTTGGGTCAACACCAGCCCAGGTGAGTGACAGTGCAGTTAGGAGGCAGGGGTCCCAGCCAGAGCTCAGGAGGAGAAACAGCCCAGGAAAGCCCAGAACTGGAGATCTGCATGTCCTAGACGGTGACCTCTGGATCAGCCGGCATCTTTTCAACATCTGTGTTTAGCTGTCTGCTAGGAGCTGTGAGTGGGGAGAGAAGGTGATATAGAGCCTGTGAAAGATGGAATCACTGCCGTCAGGGAGCCTATCTAGCTGGGGGGATGAGCCTAAAACCCCAGAGAGTCAGATTGGGACAGTGGGCCCTGGCTATGGGTGTCCTAGGAGTCCCCTTATCCCGGTGCCTGATAGACAGGGAGACCCAAACTATGACACAGCAAAAAGGCTTGAGTTTAGAGACCCAACTCTGCCACTTTCTAGCAGTGTGGGCTCGAGCAAGGCACTTACCCCTAGCTTGTTACCCGCTGTGTGTGAGCGTCTGGAGGTTACAAAACTCCCTCACACACGGTGTGCAATTTGCCCTTCTTCGTCTGTGCAGTGAGGCGTCGGGACATGGATCCAAGGCCGCTCCAGCTCTAACGTGTGTTTGTACACAAATCAACAGAAGAGTGTTTGTAAGTATTAAACTGGAGATTCAGAGGACAAGGCACGCAGTGAGATGTCAGGGGGGCAGGGGGGCAGGGAAGGCTTCACAAGGCAAAGAAGGCCTTGGCCCTTGATGAACACGTGAGCTTGGAAGGGATGGAAGGAAGGAGAAGAACTTCTAAGCAAGAGGGGCAAGGGGAAGCCTAGGGTGGAGAGAAGTCATGGGCAGGGCAGGGAGGAGGCTGGTCTGGCGCCTGTGGAAGTTTGGTAGCCCTGGGGGGATTGGGTTGGACAACAGCGGAGCAACGAGGTGACCACAGGCCTCATGAACCTCACCTGGGCTCTGAGCTGGGACAGCTCGGGGCCGCTTCAGTGTGTGAGTGGATCCAGGCAGGCTGCGGTTGTGCCTTAGAGGCTGGTTCTCTGCCGCCCAGCCCAGGCCTCACCCAACTCCCTCCCTCCATCTCCTTGGGATCCAGGTGTGGGACTGCACCTCCTGGGCGCCTGTGTGTGACAGCAGCTGCAGGTGGAGGAGATCTCCCAGGATCCCGGCAGTGGCCTGCTGAAGCTCAGCGCCCACCAGTAGCTTCGGGCAGTGCCGGAGGCCCAGGAGGAGCTGCACCAGCAGGCTGCCCCGGTGGGCCAGCAGGCACTTTTGGAAACTGCAGGAACATCCATCAAGGAGGCGGGCCCCCCTTTCCTGGTGCCCCCCCAAGCCTACCCCGCCTGAGCCTGTTCCTGATCACTGTACCCCTACCCCACTGCGCCATGCCGGCCTCTCCTCAGAGGCTGCCCTTGGGACCCGCTCTCATCTGGTCCACGCGGCTCTCCCGAGTGCAGGCTCTCCACACGCTCATGCCCAGGTCCAGGAAGGGCTGCAAGTCCTGCAGGACAAGCAGCAGCAGGTGTTCCAGTCCTGGGAGCAGAAACAGGAGAGGCTGCAGGCCATGTACCGGGAGCAGCTCTTCCTCAGAAAGCGTGGCCGCCTGGACGAGACCCTCACGGCCCGGGAGGCAGGTGCCCTCACCCCATAGCCTCCTAGCACACCCTCTTCTCCCCTCTGCCCTCTCCCCGACCTGCTCTCTTGCTTCCTGGGGCTCTGGCCCTTTCCCCGATGTGGAGCCCAGAGGCTGTGCACTGCCTCGACCCAGACGGCTGCAAATGGGGGTGGGGGGCTGGCTGGACAGTCCCTGATGGCCCCTTTGGCTTTTCCGTGGGCTGAGCCAGGTCTTCCGGAGAACCAGTGCCCTGGGGAGCTCCGTGGAACAGGTGGAGCAGTTGATTCGCAAGCATGAGACATTCCAGAAGGTGCTGACTGCCCAGGACGAGAAGGTAATGGGTTTGGGGGATCCTGGGCGTGGTCAAGGTGGGGTGCTCGGTGTGTACCCACAAGCAATGCTGATGTTTGGGGGTGGCCTGGGGGGCTAGGGGTGCCTGGCTGGGGCTGACTGAGCAGAGTAGGACGTGTGGCTCAGGAGGGCCTGGGATGGGGTGGGCTACACTGCAGAGACACAGGGGCCACATGGCTCCAGATCAGGTAGTCACAGGGCAGCGGAGCGGGGGCAGTGGGGGGAGAGCTGGGGGCTGGTTCTGGCTTGCTGGGAGGACCGGCCAGCCTTGGGCCATGCAGGGCTGAAGGCGGGGCTCCCCCGAATGAGGAACGGAGAGCTGAGTTCCCCCCAGCCCCACCCCGCCCACTGGAGGCGGCTCTGTGTGAGCGGGTGAAGATGCTCGGGGGCCCCAGGGCGCAGGACCCGCTCTGCAGCTCGCTAGAGCGCCGGGCGGGCTCGGGTGGAGGAGCTGGTGGAGAGCCGGGGACACACCCTGCACGCCTCCCTGCTGATGACGGCCCTCATCAGGGCCGCCTTCCAGGTCAGAGGGCCTCTCCAGCCCAGTACCTTCCACTTGGGCCACATTTTCCAGTTTACAGATGACGTCCACCTTCACGGGCTCATTCAGGCCTCACCACAGCCCTGTGATGAGGATACTAAAGTTTGGAGAGTTAAATGGCTTTCCCAGAGGCCATGCTGGAGCCCAGACATTTGATTTGAAGACCCTGTATGTGGAGACCCCACTGCTTCCTAAGCTCTCACAGAGCCAGGGCAAAGAGAGGCATTGGGAGGGAGCAGAGAAGTCCAGGGCTCCGGGGCAGGTGAGCCTCACCTCCGAAATGAGGTCCCACCCAAGCTCCCTGGCCAGCCCCTTTGTGTGGCTGAGGGGCCATCTGGGCCTGGGGCTGTCTTCCTGGGCTCAGACCATTGGATCTTATTTACCAGGCACTGCCCAGCCCCACCCTTGGGCCAGAAGCCAGCTACCTGGGCACAGCTGAGCGCAGGCATGTGGGACGTTTCTGTGGACCGGGGCAGCATGAGGATCATGAGGGTCATGTCCCGCCCACCCCACCAGGCCGAGGACTGGATCCAGGAGTGACTCCAGCAGCTGAAAGAACCAGTCCCTCCTGGGGACCTGAAAGATAAGTTGAGGCACATGCCGAAACACCAGGCCTTCGAGGCTGAGGTCCAGGCCCACGAGGAGATCATGACCTCTGTTGCCAAGGTAACAGCCAGGCCCTCAGCCCACACCCTGCCCCAAAGTGAGGACACCAGGATGGCCAAGGGGAAAGGTCTGAGGCAGGGGGAGCCTCCCTCACCTCACCAAGCCTTAGTTTCTTCATCTTTAAAATGGGGATACCGCTTACCTCATAGGTAAGAGAGCATATACGTATGGTGGTGGTTACAGGAATCTATACATGTGATAAAACTGCCTAGAGCTATACCTTCCCCCCCCCCACACACAGGTGCATGCATGTAAAAGCTGCTGAACTCTGAATAAAGTCTGTAGTCTAGTTGACAGTTATACCAAAGTCAGCGTCCTGGTTTTCATATGGCACTATAGTTATGTAAGATGTTACCATCGGGAAGCTGGGGGAAGGGCACACGGGCCTTCATTAGACACTTGTGCGATTTCCTGTGCATCTATGATTATTTCAAAAGAACAAGAATGCACGTGTGCCGGGGTGTAGTAGATGATCAATAAACTGCAGTTGCTCAGAGCTCTCATTCAGCATCCCCTCCCCAGCCCCTACTCATACACACACCAGAATCAGTTTCCCTTATGCGGTATAGAGGGAAGACATGGGCCAAGTGCGTTCACAGTCATGTATTAAGAGCCCAGACATGCTAACCTCACCCCCTGAAGTAAGTATATGACTTTTTTAAAAGGCTGCAGTGCTCCAATCTAAGATGGCCTTTACTAACGGTGGAATTTCACAGCCACTGTGCCAGATGCCGTAGGAGAAAGAGTGTTAGATAGACTTGAGGAGTTGGGTTTGAGTCCTGGCTCTGCCATAAATTCACCAGGTTAGTCTCTGAGCTCTGCTCCAGCTTCTATAAAAGAGAGAAACCCCCTTCCCTGCGCACCTATGAGACACCTATTGGGAAGCGCTTTGGAAATGTAGACCAGTGCAAGGCGCTTTTACTGGGGCAGGACACCTGCAGTCCATCCACTGTCAAGGACCCCAGCCCCGTGTAGCCGTGAACCCCACCCAGTGTCTAAGCTGTGGCAGCCTCAGCCCAGTGACTCCCAGGGACAGGGACACCTAAACCTAAGGAGGCTGGCACTCACCATTTCATTCAACCCCTTACTTTGCTTTTCTTATCCTGAGAAGCTGCATTTTAACTTTAAAAGCTTCTGTTCATCAGTGCGTGCCTGCCCTCCCACTCCTGCCGGGTCCCGACCTGGGGAGCAGATTTCCTAGTCTTAGAGATGACCCTGGGCTACAGACCCCAGGTGCATCTTGCTCAGGGCACCTGACATGGGATGGGATGGCCACGGCAGGGGAAGCAGCTGCCTCCACTCCACAAACGTGCAGTTCCTCGAGCTCTCTCAGGCCCGAGCACACTCTCCAAGTGTTGATGCAGTGCAAAGAAGGGGCTCGGAGCAGGTGCCACAGATGCCCTCCCCCTGCACCTCCACAGGACACGGTGGATGATGCCCACATCAGGAGTGTCAATGACTTGTCCCTGCAGTCCAAGAACCAGGACCCTGAGCAACTCAACACCACCTGCCAACGGTGACAGCAGCTCAACAACAGGCCAGTCCCAGAGCCGGAAGCAGTGGGGCTGGGAGAGGGAGCTGGAGGGTCACCTCAGACTCAGCCTTACACCCTCTCCGTCAGGTGGAACAGTTTCCATGGCAACCTGCTCTGCTACCAGCGGCAGCTTGAAGGGGCCCTGGAGATACACACATTGTCCCAAAAGCTGGATGACCTCACTCAGCACATCGGGGAGAAGGTAAGCAGTGGAACTGCTGATGCAGCCAGGGAGCCAGTGCGTCCCCCCCCCCTCACCCGCCTCTCCTCTTCAGCTGGGTACCTGTAGGCAGGTCCCATCAGGGGGCCATCTGAGGGTCTGCCAGCCGTTCTTGGGGTCAACCGCGGACCTAGAAGCCCCCATTTGCTTCTAGGAGGCTGGCCCACCTGCCGCCTTTCTCTCCCAGAAGCACTGTGAGTCCAGAGGCCAGAGCATCCTGCTCCCCACCGTTTCCTCTGTGGTCCCCGAGCAAGGCCAGAACCCGCAGTAGGTTTACCCCGGGATCGTGTCAGCAGCCACAGAGAAACCTGGCCTAGACGCTGGCAGAGGTGGGAGTGGGGAAGTTGTACGCGGCCTGAGAAGCCCCCTGTGAAGCACGTGACGCCCTGTTCTGAGCATGCAGAGGGCTCTGTTCTTACTGCCCCTCTGGTTCCTGCCTCACCTAGGCCAGCCCATCTCAGTTCCCTGCAAAGGAGCGAGGGTCAAGTGAGACCATACGTGTGGAAGCAGCACACCCGTGGAGGTTCCTACCGCCAGCGAAACTCCAGCCCCAAGTCTCTCCTGGGAACCTTCCTCCTTCCCAGAAGGAAGGGACCTGTGGTCAGGGCCGGCGGCCTGCTCCAGCCCGCGGAGGGCCCTGGGAAGGGAATCAGGCTGGGTGCTTGCTTCCCACACAGAAACCCTGTGGCCAGCGACCCCTCTGCAGTGAGGGAGGAGCTGGAGAAAAGGCTGATAATAACGCCCCCTTCCTCCCCAGGCCACCCTGGTCCAGGCCCTGGACTGTGGGAAAGATCTGGAGAGCATGCAGAGGCTGAGGCGGAAACACGAGGAGGTGGAGCAGGAAATAGGCCTCGTCCAGGGCCAGGTGGAGGTGTGAAGCTGGGTGTGGAGGTGGCCTCAGGCCCAGGCACCTCCTCCGTGGGACCCTGGGCAGGCACGCGGCGGTGCGGGGGCGTGCTTGGGACCGAGGGCCAGCCAGGTCCACTGAGCTGTACAACCATAGGCTGGGCTCCCCTGAGCACCACCTGCCTCCCTGCCCCAGCCGCTGACCCTGGCTTCCCTCACAGCCTGTAGAGCATGAGGTAGGCCGCTTCTGCCAGAGAAGCCCTGAGGCCGCCCACACCCTTGCCGCAAGCAGCAGGCAATGATGGGCGGCTGGTGGCAGCTCTGGAGTGGGGCCCAGAAGCGGTACAAACCCCCAGGCCTCTTTCCCTCACTGCTCTTGCTGACCCATCCCCTGCAGCGTCTCAATCCCCACCCTTCCCTAAGAGTCTTTCTCCATCCTTCTAATAACCATTTGTATCGCCACCCTATTAATTCCCAGCCCATGGGCCCTGCTTTGGCTGAGGGGCTTCAGGGACAGAAGGCACTGGCGGGGGAAAGGGGCTCAGAGGCCCTAGGACTAGCTGATGAACCCTGTGGCAGGAAGGAGCCGCTGGATGCCTTGCACCAAGCTCAGAAGCGGCAGGCAACGCTGCAGGAATTGCTGATCTGGGCCCAGAGGCTGCGAGCTGAGATGGACACCCAGAGCACCCCCAGCAGCCTCGCGGATGTCCAGAGCATGTTGGAGGAACGCCAGGATCGCAAGGTGAGCGGCCCAGACCCTGAGGCCCTTCCTGGGATCTCGCCTCCTCTCTGGCCTCCCCCTTACTGTGATCCCACTTTTCTCTTGGGTTCTTTCTGCATCGGCTACCTCTGCCTTTCTCCTCTTCCCTCTAACCCCCTCAGTGGTCTTCCCCACCTCTCCTCCCTCCCACTGGGCCTCTTCCCTCCCACTCAGGAAGCCTCAGCCTCTGGGATCTGAGCCCAGTCCTCTTACAGGCCGAGCTGGATGCCCAAACAGACAGCATCAGCCTGGCCCGAAGCACTGGGCAACGACTGCTTGCCGCCGGGCACCCATCCACCCCCGACATCCGCCAGGCCCCGGCTGGTTTAGACCAGGAGCTGAACAGCCTGGAAGGGGTCTGGCAGGAACACCAGCTCCAGCTGTATCAGGCCTTGGAGCTACAGGTAGCAGCCTCCATCCCGCCCCCACCCCTGGGGCCTGTACTAAACCCACTGCCCCTCGTCAGAGCCAAAGCCAGAGAGGCTGCCGTGCCAGGGGCTTTTCCCACCACCACCCACCGCCTACCACTCAGCTCACCCACGGCAAATCTTGCCTGCTGTGGACTCCTTCTGTTGAGCCAGGCCCCAGTTCCCGGGTTTCCCACTGGGCCACCAACAGGGTCACTCCACCTGCAGTGACTGGACCCTCTGCTCACTTCCTCTTGCCTTTTCCTTTCTCAACAGCTGGCTCTGAGCTCTGTGGAGCAGGTGGAAAGTTGGCTCTGCAGCCTGGAAGCCTGCCCAGCCAGTGAGGGTCTCGGGGTAGGTGCCCAGCAGGAGTGAGGGAGTGTTTGCCAGGGCAGCATTAGAGATCAAACCAGCCAGTGCCGCCAGAGCTCCCCGGGCCAAGGGCATCTCCCGACCCTCAAGCACGTCGGTCACTGAGCAGTGGCTTACCCGTCCATCGCTGGCAGTTCTTATGCATCTGGGGCTGGGCCCTCTGTGGGAGCTCAGAGGGTGAGCCTGTGGCCCTTGACGCATTCTTGCCTTCTTTTCCCAACACCCTTCTCTCCTCTGCCCCCCTCACTTCCTTACACCCAGAGGTTTGCTTTTCCCACAACTGTCCCAACCCCTGTGGCAGGCAAGCCTGACTCATGGGGGTCCTCAGAGGATGATCAGGAGCCGTTTCCTGTGCTGACGTAGCCTTACTGGGAGTGCAGAGGAGAGGGTGTCCCTGTTATGTGGAGGAGCTCCACCTGCCCTGGAAATTCTAACACTTGACCCTTATTCCCCATGCCTCTCCTGGCTGAGAATCGCTGCCCTAACGCCAGATACAGCCTTGAGGGATTGGGGGGATGTGTCTGGTAGGAAAGTAGATAGCTTGGGACTGGGAGGGGGCATCCCTGTAGACAGTATCGCTTCCCAGGACTCCTTGATTGACGTGGAAACACTGCTGTGGAAGCAGAAGATGCATGAGCGAGACCTGGAGGCACAGGCGGAGGCGATCAGCGCGCTGGAAGCCTCCACCCGCAGCCTGCACCAGGGTGGACAGCCCGAGACCCAGGGTGCCCTGGGCTGGTGCCAGGCCATGCTCCTGAGGTACCTCTGGCTCTGGCTGCGGGAGCCGTGGGCGGGCTGGCACAGGCATCAGGCTCTTCCCTTGCCCTTGTATCCCTTAGCCTGGGCTCACCAGGCTTTTCCAGGGGCTGAGTTCAGATGCCAGGGCCCCAGCGCTCCTGACCCTGCAGTGTGTCAACCTGTTATGGAGTCAAACAGCACATGGTCACTCAGCTGAGATAAAGGGGACTTTTAAAAAGAAGCACATGCTTAAGAAACTACAAGAGAGATGACCTCATGAAATGGCAATACCAGAGCACAGCAGTTAGCCAGACGGCGCTGAGTTTCTGCGCTGCCCTCTCACAGCGGGACTTGGGGCAGATTCCTCACAGAGTCTCATGTCTACAGTGAGGGGATAAAAATACCTGCCCCTTAGGGTTGTGGTCAGGATGAGAAAGGAATCCTTGATGTCCCGGTGTGGTGCCTGGCACTCAGGGGGGTTGGCATATGTCTTATGCTCATTTAACTGAAGCCGGCACAGCTATGAGACTCCAGTCTCTGCCTTTTTTCCACATAAAAGTCCATCTGGTTCAGCTGCCTCGTCCAGCCCCTCAGACGTTTAGATCAAGGCAGATTTGGCCAAAAGCTGGATTCCAGATTGGTGGGGGTCTCCGTCCTTCCCAGAGAGCCCACCAGGGCCCACTGTGTTTGTGGCTTCTGGGCTGGTGCCCTGGCGGCCATGCCCTCCTCTTCCCTGCAGGTGGACCCCACCTGGGTACCCGAGGTCTTTGATGGACAGATGGAAAATGTGGGTTTGCTGGTCTCTGTCAACACTCCCTGCCCCCCTCCCCCAGCCCCTTTAGGTGGTTCCTGGCAGGCCCGGCTGTCCCCCAGGACAGTGCCGTCTTGATCCCCTCCCTCTCAGGCTTCTGGCATCCCCTAGGGGGCTGTTTTCATTCCATCAAGACTCTCTGCATCTCCTCTGCCCTCCACACCCTTTGGCAGCCCCAGCAGGAGGAGACAGACTCAGGGTATACTGATACACAAGAAAGGCTGTCCTGGGCTGGAAGGGCACACCTATGCACGTGTGTGTGCATGCGTGTGCACACACACACACACCCATAACAACCCAGTGAGCAGACCTGAGGCCCCTGACACCCTCCTTCCGGCAGGAAAGAGGCACTCCTGCAGCAAGCCAGGACCTGTCGCCACCAGCTGGAGGAGCTCGGGCAGCTGCAGCCTTTCCTGCAGGGTTCCTACGAGGTTGGCCGGCGTGGGGAGTGGTTGTGGTGAGAGAAGGGGCTGCCCCCGGGACAAACCACTCTTCCTCGGGGCAGCCCAGAGGTTAGGGGAAAGGAGAGCCCTAGGCAGCAGGGCCTGTTCCTCCCACTGTGCCCAGGTGGCCGCATGGCTGAGGGAGAAGAACCTGGTGGTCCTGGAAGAGGGCTGGCAGGACCCAGCCGGGCTGCAGGCACAGTTGCGGCGGCCGCAGAATCTCCAGGCGCAGGACACGAGTGTACACCACCAGCAAAGGCTGCAGACGGTGAGGTCTTGGGGACCAGGGATGGGCTTACAGGCCAGAGCAGGGGGTGACCCCACAGAGCCCTGGCAGCTGGCTCCGAATCACGGCCGTGGATGGCCGACCTTCGAGTGCTTTCTGCATACAGATGCCGTGCTAAGCACCGAAGGGCCATGGGACGCAGTGGCTTCCCGGGCACCCTCCAAAAATAGTGCCTTTTCAAGAATTTTAAAGATGGTGTTTTGGCGTGATGGTTTTAACAGCTCTCTTGGACAGACATCAGAGGACAGAGTCAGGGTATGTAGCCAGCAGTCCTGTTCGTGTAGGAGTCAAAGTATAGCACCTTTTAAGTTTACCCTCTTCCACCTGCAAAGGGCAGGCCCCGACCCCAGGCTGCCTCTCTGTGATATAAAGTGCCCTGCTAAGTATTTGAAATGTTGGATCTCATTTAAACAAAATACCCATTATTATCTCCATTACATGGATAAGGAAAATGAGCTCAGAGAGGTTAAGGAACTTGCCCAAGATCACACAGCTAGCACACAGACTCTGCAGCTGTGGGGCTGGTGGTTGGAGCCAACACAAGTGCCCTGACACCAGCAGTCCTGAGTCCATGAGGTGTGTGCCATGTTGTGGCTGTAGGAGGGGCAGAGGCTGCTGCGGGATGGCCTCACATCCTCAGAGACCATGCAGGAGCGGCTGCAGGAGCTGAGAGAACTCTGGAAGGAGCTACAGGCCAACTGCCAGAGGAAGGCAGCCAAGCTACAGGAGGCCCGTGAGGTGAGGCTGTGCGGCCCTGGAGTGGGCTGGGTGCAGCTCTAGATTCTCCCTCTCGTGCCCACCTCACATTCTGCCTGGGAAGGCCACTGCCTGGCCCAAGATGTGGAAGAGCAGGCCCAGCGGCTGCTTCAGCGGTAAAGCCGTTCTTCCTCTCTACCCCCCAGCTCGGCTCCTCGGGGCCCTCCCTGCCCACGGTGAGGGGCACAGAGCGGGCAAGCTGGTGTGCAGGTCACAGTGTGGCCCTGATCCTGACGACCAGGGTGCCCCCTGCCCCGGGCCCGCCCTCCACTGCTGCAGGTTTGAGAGCCAGCGGGCGCCCCTGAGGGAGCGCAGGACAGCCCTGGAGGCCCGGAGCCTCCTCCTGCAGTCCTTCAAGGACACTGACGAGGAGATGGCCTGGGTGCGGGAGAAGCTGTCCCTGACGGCTGCTCGGGACTGCGGCCAGAGCCCCAGTGCCCTGCAGCGCCTGCAGGAGAAGTGCCAGGTGTTGGCCCAGCGGGAGGGGCGGGGCCATCGTCAGTCGCCTCGGGCTGGAAGCTTCTCCCTGGATTCTTTGGTGGTCACAGGGGCAGGGTTCTCTCTGGGGGCAGCTGTGGGATCCCACCGGGCTTGAGACGTGACTCTGGGTTCCCCGAGGAGCACCCGGGAGCATCCCCCGTCTTCCTCCGACTCTGCAGAACCTGGAGACTGAGATGAGCAGCCCTGAGGCTCTGACCCAGGCGGCGGTGGGCGCAGGGCACGAGCTGGTGCAGGCTGGGCACTTTGCTGCCCGTGACGTGGCTGCCCGGGCGCGGCAGCTGGAGGATGCCGTGGGCCGCCTGCAGGCAGAGGCTACGCAGAGGCGACAGCGGCTGCAGCAGGCTCAGGAGGCCCAGCAGTTCATGATGGAGGTGAGGGAGTGTGATGGGGCACGAAAGGGTGGGGGCTGGTCCTGAGGACACCCAGAGGGTAGGCAGGGCTGGAAGGTAATGCCCAGGTGGGGCTCCAGGGTCTCTGTGCATCTTCTGTCACCTCCACTAAGTTGTCTCCTGTCCCCAAGATCTTCCTTCAGCATGTTTCCCAGGAAACGGCCCACTGGGTTTGGTTTGGTTTGGTTTGGTTTTGCTGTTTTTTTCTAAACCAATGATTCTCAATCAGTGCTTCACATTAGTATCACCCGGAACTTTTAAGAAGTGCTGACACTCAGCTGTATTCCAGACCAAATCAGAATCTTAAGGGGTGAGAGCCAGGCATAGCCAATTGTTAAAACTCTCAGGTGATCCCCATCGGCCAAGTTGAGAACCACTCAATGCTCTAAATCTCGAGGCCATGAACTCAAAGTTGGGAGCCCTGGAGGGCATCACCCAGGGAAACCTGTCCTCTATGTCACCCCAGCTCCCAGAGGCAGGATCCTGGCTGGAAGAATGGGGCTGTGTTCAAGAACGGGACATTGAGGATATGGGCCAGAGTGCCGGAGCCACGCAGGCCTTTCTGCGGTGGCTGGAGGCCACCAGGAGAGACCTGGAGGGGTTCAGCACACGCATCGAGAGGCTGCAGCAGACAGCAGCCCTCCTTGAGAGCGGGCAGAACCCAGAAATGTGCGTTGGAGCCAGGCCCAAATAGGGAGGAGCAGGGAGGGGCTCTCCCTACAGAGGCACGAGGCCGGTCCAGCCTGGAGAGGAAGGGCTCCAGGCAGACTGTCCTTCCTGCCGCAGCCCCAAGTTGCTCGCCCTGATGCTCGCAGTGAGGGACACCCACTCAGGGCTGTTGCAGAGAGCAGAGGGCAGGGGGCAAGGCCTTCGGGAGCAGCTGCAGCTCCACCAACTGGAGCGGGAAGCCCTGCTCCTGGACGCCTGGCTGGCCAGCAAAGGTGGCCACTGCCGAGTCCCAGGACTACAGGCAGGACCTGGAGGCCGTCAAGGTGAGTGAGTCACTCCTGAGCGAACCTGGAGGAGAGTAGATTGAGTGGCCCACAAGGGCGGAGAAGGGGGAGGGGGCCACACAGGAAGTGGGGGGCTCTGGGAGGATCCCCGTGGTCCTAGAGGCAGGGCCGAGGGACGTCAGGAGTGGCAGATACTGCCGAGCCCTTCAGTAGCTTTGAGAGCTGCTGGATGCCACCTCCAGAGTGACCTTCCTGGCCCTGCACCCTGCAGCTGCTGGAAGAGAAGTTCGATGCTTTCAGAAAGGAAGTCCAGAGCCTGGGACAGGCCAATGTGCAGGCCCTGTGGAAGCAGGCAGGCTCCTTGGAATGGGCAGCACCCAGGTGCTCTCCCCAGATTCAAGGGCAGCGGAGTCACATCGAGGCCATTTGGGAGAGACTGGACCGGGCAGTGAAAATCCACACACAGGTAGGTGCCCTCAGTCTCAGCCAGGGGCAGCCAAGGGGCTGGGACAGCTGTGTGTGTAATCTGCCTGGGCCAGGGACAGGCAGCCCCACCGTGTCTGTGTGCCTGTGTGTGGAGCAAGGTGGCTGCCTCCAACTCCCAGTGCCAAGCAGATCAAAAGTCGCAGTCTTCCACCTCCAGCCCTCTCCGAGTCTCTCCACCGATTTGGTTTCCCCCTGGCAGCTCACACCTCCAGAGAGAAACAGGAAGCATGTCTGGCCAGCTCCTGACCCCCGCCCCCCCGCAAAGCCCCCTCCAAACATAGGCTTCAGGTTTATTAAGACACAGGCCCCGTTGGTCTCTTGTCCTTCACCACACCCACTAACTGGGCAAGACCGCTCCAGCCATTCACTCTTCTCATCTAAATGCTCTGAGTGGATCTGTGTGCTGAGGGCATCCCCAGCGTTTCTCCATGACCTTCACTCTCAGCCACAGCTGGTAGTTTCTAGAAAAGCAGTCCAGGTCCCCGAGCCCCTGACAGAGCCTACAGCCCAGGGATACCTCCTCTGAGCGTCCTGGCCAGGCGGCCTCCTGAGGCGACCCTCTTCATCTCAGCCAGATGCCCCCAAAAGAACGTCCTCCCTCCTGTGGACTCATTCCCACCTGCTTCCAAGCCCCCACCTCTGCCCGTCTCATGAGTTGGGCACTGAAGACCCTCTCCTCACAGAATCCCCCAGGGCCCTACCCCGTCATCAGTAACATCACACATTCACAGAGCAGCTGCCACATCTGGGACATTTCCTGTACCCGGTGGTCATGAACGAGTCACCAAGCCCCATGGACCTCCTTGTTTAAAAGGAAGTGGCCCGGAAGGTTACATCTCCAGGGAGAGAGGACCCTGGCCGGAGCAGGCCCGCCCTCCTCTCTCAGAACCTGGCCATGGCCCATGAGGTCTGCGGCTTTGAGCAGGTAGCAGCCGAGCTCCAGGGCTGGATGCAGGAGAAGGCGGCCCCGGTGGCAAGAGATGCCTGTGGCCGCAGCCCAGCGCCGGTGCAGACCCTGCAGCAACAGCACAGATGCCTGGAGGTAAGGGTCCATGCCCCATGGGCTGCCCGTCTGACCTCCTCCCCTGGGTGAGGGGACCCCAGAGGTGGGAAGGGAGGCCCTGCATGCCCGGGCTGTGGAGGTGGGCTTCTCAGAGTGGATGGGTGCTCCCTGAAAAGGAGCAGAGGCATCGGGTTGCCAGGGGGTAAGGCCCGATTCTGGCTGCAGGGGGGACTGGCAGCAATGGAAAAGGAGGGGGCCCAGGTGCAGATGGAGCCCTGCCAGCTGGGCCAGCTACACCCTGTGGCTCAGGAGGGCCTGGCCAAAGCAACTGGCTGAGATGCAGGAGGCCTGGGCCACCCTGAATGCCAAGGTCCAGGAGCGGGGTCAGCAGCTGGAGGAGGCTGCCCAGGGCCACGCCTTCCTCGGACGCTGTCAGGAACTGCTGTAGGTGGCATCCTGCCCCGGCTGTTGGCTCAGCTCTGCCCTGCAGGGCAGGGGTCACCCCAGCTCTTTGGGGGGCTATAGTCCCCATCTCCCTATGCAGCTCATGCCCTGCCCCCCACCCCAGTCTGCCCTCCTGGCCCTGACAGCAGCTTCCCCTCCCTGCACTGCAGAGCATGGGCTCAGGAGAAGCAGGGGCTGGTGTCCTCAGAGGAGCTGGCTGGGGATGTGTCTGGGACCGAGTGGCTCCTGGAGCTGCTGGAGGAGCTGGGGCAACAAATCAAGGGGCACTGCCGTCAAGAGCCCAGGATGTACAGCAGGAAGGGCAGCAGCCGGTGGACAATGGCCGCTTCATGTCCCTGGAGGGACGAGCACAGAGATGGGTCTGGGGCTGAGCTGGGCGCACAGCCCAGTTACCCAAGGCCTCGGAACCCTGAGCAGGAGCACAAGGCCAGGCAGGGGGCGGAGAGAGGGGGGCAGAGACGGGGAGGGTGCAGGCCTCACGGTCTTCCCTCGACACCTCTGCTGGGTGCTCCAGCCCTGCCCCACCCCGTGGCCCTGCCTAAGCATCTCGCCCCCAGTGCCCCGCCCCCGCAGATGACAGAGTGCCTGCAGGAGCTGGCCGGTCGGCCGCGGGCACTCAGGGAGGCCTGGGCCCTGCACTGGGAGCGCTGTGAGAGGAGCTGGCGTCTGCAGAAGCTGCAGCAGTGGCTGGACCAGGCCGAGGCCTGGCTGGCGTGCCGGGAGGACCTCCTGCTGGACCCCAGCTGCAGGGTGAGCCGAGGCCCTGCCCCTTAGCTGGCTGCACCGTCTGGCAGCTACAGCCAAGGGCAGATCCTGCTGCTCCCCTGCACCCTGGGCCCCTGGCCAGGTTGCAGAGGGTGAGGGAATGGCTCTCTGCACCCCCGAGGGCTGGGCCGCACCCTGGCTTGCTTCTCCCCAGCGCTCGGTGTCAGATGTGGAGTGGCTGCTCCGCAGACACCAGGACTTAGAAAAGCTGCTGGCTGCTGGCTGCCCAGGAGAAGAAGTTTGCTCAACTGCAGAGGAAGGCAGGGGTGAGCAGAGGTTGAAATGAGGGTGCACTGGGAGATAGGGGCCTGGGGGCCCATGGGGGTGGGCGGTCCTGGTCTCAGCCCGAGAGTCAGGCTCTCTCCAGGCGCTGAGCCCACATCTGACCCTTCAGGAAAGCCCTATTCTTTCCCTTGCTGGCTGTCACGTCCTGTTGCCCACATCTCCAGGTAGGCTAGGGTGCCGTGTGCACTGGGATAGCTGGAGCAGGAAAAGATGAAGAACAGTGAGGACACGGGGGCTCTCTGGGTGGGAGGCACGTGGGGAGGAGAGGCTGGGGCATGGAGCCCCCAGAGCCCTGGCCTGGCTCCCCTGGCTCCCCTCCCGAAGGTGGAACAGAAGCCACAGGTGAAGGAGCTGAAAGCTGGGAGAGGTGGCAGCGGGCTGACCTCCCTCCAGCAGAGCCCTTGGGAAGCTGGTGGCCCGGAGCACAGCTGACTGAGACAGCACAGCTGCAGCCACGTGTCCCCGTCAGGCCTCGCATACCCTTTGCCACCACTGTCTCCCTGGAGAGCGTGGCAGGGACCGTCGGGGTAGGGAGCCCACACCCCGAGCCAGCACTGCAGTACCAGGGACCAGGGGGGTCACCAGGGATGAGGAGGTTGGGGAGGGTTAGATGCCTCGCCCACCTTCCAGAGGGGGCCCCTGGCCTCTAAGCTGGTCATAATGTTTCCTGGGCCCCATCTTGCATTTTCAGGATGCAAAGGGTGCCCCTGCCATGGGGACTTTTGGAGCTTACGTAGGAGCTCCTGCCTGGGAGGACCCAGGGAAATGCCCGGAAACTGCTTCCGCAGCAGCTGCCCTCCACAGAGCCACTTGAGGGCTCAGAGGGCAGCGGGGCCTGGCGGGCTCGAGTTGTGGTGCCCACCGCAGCAACTGGACAGTCTGGCTCCCCGGGGCCACTTCGCAGCTTCTGTCCTCGCCCAAGTTGGGGTGCGCCCCTCATCTTCCTGGGTTCCCTGGAAGTTTACCCCCTGGCTCCCTCTTCCCCGTGGGCACCTTGGTCCAGTCCAGTCCTTTCCCTGGGAGCCTCTGGAGACACAGAGTCAGGCTTTGGCGAGGCTGGTGCAGCCTCGCGCCTTCTCTCCACAGCCCGGCGTGAGCCCCAGGGACGGCTGCCCTGGGGCCTCGCGGCGGCGGGGAGACAGCTGCCCGAGCCTGCTCCAGGACAAGTGGATGGCAGCCAAGGTACTGGGCAGTGGGTGGGCGGGCAGAGGACAAAGAAGGACCCACAGGGAAGAGCAGAGACAGCCGTGGTAAACTCTACCGCTCATTTCTCCTCAGGACGCGGCTTCCACAGCCACCCTTGACCTCGCAGAAGCCCAGCGTGAGAGACCAAGGGATCACCAAGATGGAAAACACACTTTCCCCTTAAGGTGAGCGCCATGTCAGGGGAGAGACAGGCTGACTTGACAGGCACAGCCCCCCAAGAGCAGCTGAGGGGGCTGGAGGCAGCTGGGCTCATGACTGGGCCGCAGGCTGCCTGTGGTAGAGACCATTTGCAGCACCGTCTGAAGGGCAGGTTGAGAGCTGGCATGGAGCCCCGAGCAGCGCAGCAGGCAGGCTCCAGGGGAAGCCTGGGGAACGGAGCAGGCGCGAGGGGCATTGATTCCCTGGGCCCCAAGCTGCTGGCACTGGATGCGTCCTTGGAAGTTTCACATCTACTATCTCTGTGCCTGAGAGGTAAGTGGGAGTTTTTTCTCAATTTAAGGCCCAGAGAGGGTAGGCAACTTGCCAGAGATCACATAGCTAATTAGTAGAAGTGGAGCCAGGCTTGATGCCCTGACAGCCTCCCAGTTCTGTTCACCCACTTTGGAGTCTGACTCCCCTGAGCCCTTCCCTCAAGGATCTTCATGGGCTTCCCCATGCTCTGCTCTACTAATGAGGCCTTCCCTAACCTTGTAGTCTTCAAACAGCTCTGAACGCACCTCCCTTGGGGTGTCTTACAGACAGTGGCCAAGCCCAGCTCTACTGCTAGGAGGAATACACAGAAAGCACCCCTTAAACCAGAAATCTTTCATCATTGTGGTCTGACAGGCTCCGTGTGGAGAGCGCATTTAGGGGCCCCACCTGGGAGTCCCTCTGGGTTCCTGGCTCTGTTCCTTACACTGTGTCTGTTCCCCTGGGATCTCCCTGAGGCTGTCCTTCCAGAATCCCAAAGAGACCTGAGCTTCTCCAGGCTAAGCCTCCCTGAGCCCATCGGCATTGTCTTTCAGGAGGCCGGATGCACTGGGGGAACCTGCCCCCGAGTGCTGGGCCTGGGCTGCCTCTCAGCGTGGGTAAGGCTTGGTGTGTGCGGAGCGGCCAGAAGCAGGTGCCTCTTAGACCGTTCGGGCCGCTATAACAAAGATACCACAGGCTGGGTAGGACTTGAACAACAGACACTTACTTCTCACAGTTCTGGAGACTAGGAAGTCACCTCAAGGCCCCTCCTCTTAATACCATCAGCTTGGGGGTAGGATTTCAAGCCATGGCAAGGAGGAAGGAGCAGGCATGGAGTCTGCTGCTGCAGGTGGCCAACCCCCGGGCCAGGCTAACCGCTGTTCTTCCTTGGCTCTGCAGCCCCCAGCCTGAGCCCAGAGCTCCGAGCCAGACCCTTGGGCTTCCCGGCTGAGCGCTCTGCTGAGAGGGTGCTCGGCCCAGCCGCTCCGCTCAGGTAGGGCACCTGGGTGTGTGGGCGGGAGTCCGGAGCCCCCATGACTGGCACAGACGCTGCCCTCTTAAGCCCAGGGAAGGTCCTAGGACTCAAACTACACTGCTCAGGTGTGGGGCCACCCCCACCCTGTCACGGTCTCAGCAGTGACGAGAGTCCAGACCTGAGGCTCCCTTTCCCCCCAGGTTCCCCGGCTGCCCCCACCCTCCTCGCCAAGGGAGACACGACTGCGCCGACAGCCACCCTTGGCCCGTGGGCTCCCGCAGAGGAAACTGCACGAGGCTCCTGCCGGCTGTCTTGCTCAGGCCAGACCCACGGTGAGTGTACCCAGCTTCCCTTTGCACACACCAGGAAGCCTCCCGGGCGCCCACACACTCTCCCCCTCCTTGCTCTCCTGTCCTTCCTCTCCAAGATGCAGCACCGCTTGCAAGGATGCCAGGCCCCTCCTGCACCCTTGCTCCTGTCCCCACTCTGTCTCCATCCTCCCAGCTTTTCCCCAGTCCAAGGACTAGGTCCCTGCTCCAGGAGGAGAAGGGGAGGAGCCTTACTATCCCAGAGAGCCCGGAAGCCAGGATGTCACCCAGACACACACCCGTAGACCCCAAGACCCACACACAGGTTCACACGCAGAACAGACCTACACAGTGACACAGTACATAGACTCCACACACAGCCTTGTGCCTGAGGAATCATATCACAGCAGGGGTGGCAGCCAGTCGTGGTGTCTGGTATAATTATCCACTCCTGCAGGACCCACAGCTTCCAATTTATGATTCAGATGATGTGCTGCTGAGTCAACAGGCCCTCTCCAGGACATGGTGGCTTCTAAGGTCATCAGAGCAGCCATGTCTTCTGCTCTGTGCCTCCAGCCACATGCCCAGGGAACACAGAGGTAGTGAGTTGCATCATGGGAACCAGTCATCTCCCATGCCCCCCGCACATCATGGTTCCTCCTGCAGCTGCCTCCCAGTAGCCACCGCCCACATCAATGTTAGGAGGAGGTGCAGAGGCCTGGGGCACCAGTGCTTGGAGAAGATTCCGGGGAAGCTAGGCCCTAAATTCACTCCACCTCCCTGTTCTCCCAACAGGTCTGGGCCCTGAAGCGAACCTGTAGGTGGCACCAAACCTCAGGGCTACAAGCGAGGACACCCTCAAGGGGACCAGGAGACCCAGCTATCAGACCCCTGGGACCAACATCTGGAATAGACGGTTAGGAGACAGGCCCCACCAAGGTCCGAGCTTGCTGAAGTCACGCCGTTAGCACTGGTCTGTCTTTGGCGCATCTGATCCCAGGTCTGGCCCACCCCTATCAGTCATGGGACAGGAAGCAGCCCTTTGCCTGAGTCCCTGGGTGAGGAAGACAGGGGTGCTGGCTGTCACTGCCTGCAAGTCACCTGGGCAGGGCCAGGGCTGCAGCAGCAAGACCCACCCCCCAGGCTAAACTGGCCACCTCTCTGCTTGGAGAGAGTGGGCCGGAGTGGAGTAGACACTGCCATGAGCTCACAGCCTGCTCTTCAGGGGAAGCCCAGGCTGACTTGCCAGCTCTATAAGGTGCCTGGGGAGAGGTTTTGTTTCCTAAACCAGTCCTTGCCCTGGGTAACCAAGAGGTGGGATGACGTGTCCCTTCTTGGAAGCAATGACAGTAATCTCCATAATGCCTCACGTTTGTACGGGCCTCTGTAATACATAAAATGCTCTACTTTCACTCTGTACAGCTACTCAAGGTAGCAAGGAAGGGAAAGGACACTCAGGTCACGGGGTTTTGGGTGCATACACAAATCTGGCCCAGACCACCCCACTTACCCCCGCTGCCACATCATGGAGACGAGGCCCCAGCCCCTGTTTAAAACCCTCAACCTACCCCAGGGTGTCCGTGGCAGGGGTGCTGGTGGCTTCAGTGCCACGTCTGGGTGGTGCTAGGCACCTTCGTGAGCCCTTCAGAGGGCTGGCGACCACAACTGGGCCGTCCAAACTGCCAGAGGCTCTGAACTTGGTGACGACGGTCTCCACCCCAACTCAACCGGAGCAGCAAGGCGGCCAAGAAGGGAGCCTGAAAAAGTCAGGGGCCGTGGGGCTGGGGCGTGGCACCCTCCCGCCCATCACTCAGCCCGGCGCTGCTTGCGCCGCCGCACGGCCTCACGCAGGGCCTCCAGCAGCTGCTCCCGGTTGTTGCAGATGTTGTAATGCGTCAGGCGGAGCAGCTTGTCCATGTCCTCCCGGCTGTAAGTCACCTTCAAGTAGTGGTAGGGAGAGTCGGATGAAGACAGGTTCACCTCCCCGGCCTCCTGCGCCTCGGCCGTCCGCCGGACCCCTGTGGAGAGAGTGCAGGCCGGCCATGGGAGGCAACCTCACTGGGGATGGAGGGCGGGTTTGGGGTCACCTGGGTGGAGGATAGAGGAGGGCTCCAGAGGATGGTGGCTCACCTGGGGCTGAGTACTCCCGGAAGGAGGCGTTGACCAGCGGGAAGTGCGGCACAGCAGGGGCGTCAGGGCGGGCAGGGTCCGAGGAGAGGTGGCACTCCCGGGGCTGGCGCTGCTCCTCGGGGCTGGGTGAGATGGATGGGAATGGGATGCCCTGCTCCTGGCAGAACCGATCCAGGATCTGCAGCTGCTGTAGGGTGGGCAGAAGAGGCATCAGCGGGACGGGCCCATGGGCTCCCAGTGTCCTCCACTCTGGACTGACTGAACGTGGAGGTCTGCTAAGACGCGGGACTGAGTGCCCAGATGCCAAGCCAGACGCTAGTGGACCCAACAGGCCAGGCTTGGTCAATGTTCTAAACCTGGCAGCCCTTCTATGGCAGCCCCTTTGGTGTCAGTGGAGCCGGGCTGCTAACAACTCCCAGGTTCTGCAACTGGGAGACAAAATCCTTCCCGGGACCAACACAGAAACTCAAAACAAGGAGCCCCAGGGGTTCAGGACCAAACAGGGTGCAGGTACGTTTAAAATAAAATACATTTTAAAACACTGCCAGCTTCCCATCACGCCAACTTTCTGAGCAGAGTAAGTTCCCCTGGGGGAGAGTTCACAGAACCCACAGCCTTTCATTCACAGCATCGCTATCACGGCCCCTAAGGGAAGCTGTCCCAGAAACCAGACTCCAAAGCGGATCTCTCCAGAGTCAGGAATGTCGGGCCAGCTGAGGCCAGGCCTGGCATTGCCCACCCCCCCCCAAGCCTGCCCGATGCCCACCTCAAAGGCTCCATGGAGGTTGTAATCCAGCGACAGGATGAGGTCCACGTCCCGTGTGGGCCGCAGGAGGGGTGGGCAGCTGGTGTTGACAAAGAAGCCAACATCCAACAGGCAAAGGAAGGGTTCTGCAGGTGTCAGCTGGTTGGGGAGGCCATCCAGTTTGGTGGCTGGAAAGGTGGGCGGGGGGGGGGGGGATCGGGTGGAGAGCAGCTGTCACTGGTGCTAAAGGCACCAGCCCTCCAGCCTAATGCCAGCTCCTTCCTGCTTTAGAAGGAGGCTCTGCCATCCGGCTCCTGCCCTCTCCTGCCAAAGCAGCACCTCAACTCCCGAGGCTCCACAGATGGGCCCTGACCCCAACGTAAGGAGAGGAAAAGGCGCTCCCGCTCCAAGCCACGCAGAGAACTGAACTCAAACGAATTGGGGCCAAGGGATTGGACAGTGCAGATGTCTGGACCAGGGACCCAAGGCTCAGGTGGCCATGGGAAGAGTTTGGGGAGCTGGGAGCCGGGGAGAAAAGCAATACCTTTCCAGGCAGAGAAGTGAGGATGCTGGAAATAGTCCTTGTGGAAAGAGAGGCCACGGAGGAAATTGTGGGTGGCCTGGGCAAGTGGACGCCGTGTCAGAAGGTCAGTGAAGAACTCAGCTATCCTGCTGGCCACTGTGGGAGGCTCTTCTATATTCAGAAGGGGGACCTGCTCCTTGTCTGCAGTCAAGGACAGGGGAAATGGGGACCCTTTATTTCAGCCTCTGTGGACTCACAAAGGAGGAGAGAGCCACCCCACACTCCCCAAATACAGCCCCACTGGCTGCCTCTCCCATCCTTCCCGGGGAAGAGCCCGGGCGCCTACCCAGGCTGGCCTGAGCCTGTGCCCAGCGGTCCCAGAACTGGCTAGGCTCAGAGGACCAATACAAGCTGTCCTGGAGGCTGGCTGCGTACACGTTGCTCCAGATGCCTGAGGAGGAGATCCGAGTGGGACAGAGTCCCCCACCTCACCACACCCAGACCCTTCCCCACAGCCCATCTGAGACCAGGAAACGTCTCAGTGACGGAGCTGGGACAGTCGAGCCCACCACCGCGCCCAGGCCCCTCCTCCCCACAACCCTAGCTTCTCCCACCTCCCAGACCCGCTCACCTTCCAGGAAGCAGATGCGGGACTCAGGAAGCCGCTTTGACAGGCGCCCCATGAAGAACTCGGAGCCGAAGAGCTCAGAGGGGATGAAAGCGCCGTACCTGGGAAAGCCGACCTCATAGGGGGAGAACTCACACCACTCTGTGAAGAGCCACATAGCCTCACCATGCGGCCCACAGCCTGAGGCCCCTCGGGCACCAAGGCACCCACCACGGGCCCCGCGTCGGGCAGCCTCGTCATCAGGAGGCTCAGCCTTGTTGCTGGCACCCTGAGCGTGGGACCCACGGCCCTTGCCCCCATCCCAAAGCCTGAGTGACTCGGATAGGATGACAGGCTCTGGAAAGCACGGGACCTGGCCCAGAAAAGGGGGTGTGTTAACACCCACCTTCACACACAGGCCTGGCTACCTGTCACCCCAACAACTGTGAGAGCACAGGTCACGGTTCTGGAGCTACTCACCCCCAAATTCAAAAGTAGTCAGGTTCCGTTCTTTGGTGTTGAGAGCACAGTAGATGGGCAGAGGGTTCTGGCCACGGCTCAGGGCCTCCCGCTGGTCTGAGAGTTTGTGGTCATGAGGCTGAGGGAAGGTAGGGTGAGAAAGCCAGGGCTTCTTGGGGCCTTTCCCAGCCCCTGTGGCCCAGGGCCGCTCCCCATCTCTGGACCTTGCCCTGGCTTTGGCTGCCCTCCTCCCCACACCTCGTCATGCAACAGCGCCTCGTTGATGAGGGCCCACAGGGTGGTGAAGCAGGGCGGGTGGCCCAGGCGTGCACGTTCAGCCAGCTCCTGCTGGTACCGCCACAGCTGGCTGGGGGCCACCACGCCCAGCTTGCTCTTGGTCACCTGCGTCTTCAGTGATTCGATGGGCCCTGCCAGGTCCTTCTGAGACCACTCTGGGTCCTCATAGAGGTTGGCCAAAGCCCTGGGAAAAGCCAAAGCCAGGGGGATTGTCACTCAAGGACCCCCATCACATGCCTTGGGCTCGCTCTCTCTGCTAGGACAATGGCCCAAAAGACACCTTCCAGGGTCCCCTTGAGCACATTTCTCCCTGGCACGTGCATTCTCCCACCCCTTCCAGTTTGGTCAGAGAGGCCGGTGGAGTCTGAGAGAGCCTTACCACCACTCCCTCCTATCACAACCCAACTAGCCACCCCCAGGCTCCTACACTCAAGCTCACCAGGTGGAGCCCGAGGCCCCTGTGATGCAGGAGATGCAATCCAAGAGGCCCAGCTCCTTCAGGCCAGCCAGCTGCCCATACAGGGAAGTCATGGCCCGGATCCCACCACCAGTGGCCGCAACAGCTACCACTGGGATCTGGAAGAGAGAACAGCCAGGCTTGGAGAGGCCTTAGGGAAGGGGAAGGCCAAGCCACAGGTAGAAGAGGTAGCAAGCCAAGTGCCCACTCAGTTCACCCACAGCTAAGGCTAGTCAAGATCTGATCAGGGCTCTTAGGACCACTTCTAGTCAGGTCTGCTGAGGAAGGTCTAGTCGGAAGTAGCCTTGCAAGGGTCAGGCTTGTCTGGTTTTTAAGAACTCCAAGAGAAATGGACAAGTTCCAAGCCTAATCTCCTCACCTCTAGCCCCTAAGGAGTCTGGTGATTGCTTTCTTGAAGCCCCAGGGCCACCTCTCTCCCTCTTTCTAGGAGAGGTGGAATCCCGAGGAGATGCCCCAGGCCTCATGCACTGTTCTGCATCTGATGTGATCAAGCCCCTGACAACAGCAAGGGAGCGGGAAGCAGAGCGGGTCCAAGGCTGGCTCGGCACCAGTTCTAGTCTGGTTAGGGCACAACCAGTCCCAGCATCCAGCACTGAACCCGAGGACGCCCACCCAATCCAGCCCAGTCCCCAGACCTCATCCTCCTGCAGGTCTCCATCCAGCTGCAGGGCCTGCTTCAGGGCCTTGGCCACCACCTGCTTCCTCCTGCTCAGGAAGGCCCGCTCCTCGGCACAGGGCCCGCAGTCCAGCCGCACCGCCAGCTCTCTCGGTCTGGGTGGGAAAGAAGGGACCATGAGGCAGCTCCCAGCCTCATCGGAGAAAGAGAAGCGGGCCAGCCTGCCTGCCCCGGGAAGCCAGCCGCCACCCTTCTCTCCTCTCCTCTCCTCTCCTCTCCCCAACCCTCGCCCCAGCTCCTGTGTCCTCATTGACGTGTGATGTGTGGACGTGAAGGGGAGAAGGTGAACCCAGACCCTGGCGGGGACACCCTTGGGGAAGCAGCACAGCGGATTCACAGGACCAGGAAAGCGGTGACTGAAGAGGCTCCAGGGGGAGACCCAACACCATCGATCCACTTCCTCCTCTCAGCCTCCCTCCCTCACCCACCCAAAAATGACTCTAAAGGGGACAGGAATGGTGCTCCCGCCTCTTCATGGTGGGGAGCTAGTCCCCCAGGCATGTGCAGGGCCAGTGTAGGCGGCTCCTCCCATCTCCTGAGGGTTAACTGAGGCCCCGAAGGGGCGCGACTGCACTCCTCTTGGTTTCCTTGCCGCCTCTGTGCCTCTAACCACTGTTCCACCTTCCATCTGCTTTTCCAGCCAAACATTTATCAAGGGCCTCCCAAGTGCCAGGCACTGGGCTAGACACACACCCCTCTGACTGAACCAGGAATGCACGTAAGAAGTTAACAGGAAGAACCTTCATCTGCCAAGGCTCTAGCACACCTCAGGCCCCAGCCTGGGAGCAAACCCCTGAGCATCTCAGAGGGGATTCACGGTGGCCGAGCCTGCTAGGGGCCGCCCCGAGCCTGCTCATTTCTCCAGGCTGAGTGCCCGCTGCTGTCCCCCGTGACCTTTCCCAGTGCCCAGCCGGCCTCTCACCCTTCTTCTTTTTTCAGCTCCACCTTCATCAGGGGCTCCTGAAAACCATGAAGCCTCCAGTCACAAACATGGGACACACCCCGTTTCCTTCAACCCAGCCTAAGCCACGTCCCATGACAGACCCATGCTCCCTTGGGCCCCAGCCATCTCCACAGGGGCCAGGCCTGAGGCCTGAAGACAGGGATGCTCAGAGGACCCCTCTCCCCAGAGCCCGGCCTGGCATTTGTCCACGGCCTGGCCCAAGGACAGAAGCCGCTAGAGAAGCAGGCCAGCCCTTCAAGGCCTGGGGCCTGGGCCCACCCCACCCGTGCACATCTGGCTTTCTTCCTCTGGGTGACCAGTACCTGGGATGTAGGGAAGACACGTCTCATTACCTGGTCAGAGGGCAGTGCCCTCAGAGGCACCTTCAGCTTCTCTTGGGGCTCATCCTGCAGGAAGGATGAAGAGGACCTAAGAATCTCCACCCTTCCATTCCAGCAAAGCCTCACCAATTGCCCCGGGAGTGACAGAGAAGTAGCCGGAAGGGGGACAGGAGGCTGAGGTCAACCCCATACTTCCCAGGATGCCTGACACTGCCAGGGAGTGATGGGGAGGGGGCTCGGGGTGAGCAGAGGAACAAGCTGGCAGGAGGTGCCAAGGGAAGCAGGGTGGAGGGCTCTGCAGGCCTCAGCACCTGGGACGTCCCACTACCTGCGGGTGAACACCCGGCTCCGGCTCCCAGCAGGCCGGCCAACGGAAGCCGAAGGAGCCGGCGCCCACGGAGGCCTCCTGCGGACCCTCACAGGACCCGGGAACCGCGAGCTGAACTCTGCCCTCCGACCCTGGAAAGAGGAACCAGGGCAGAGAGGCTGGGAAGGGGATCTCAGCCCACAGAGGCCCCTGTCTTGCCTAAGGGGCCTGGGGGACAGGGCACCCCCCCCCCCCCCCCCGCCCACTGAGATGGAGGTCTGGCTCAGACCTAGGCTGGGAGATGGGGTCCCACCGCAGCCCCTCTGAGGACTAATGGGAAAAGCCCCAGCATGGATTCATCCCCTCACTCCTGCTCCTGGCTGAGAGCTGGGGGCAGCTTGTGCAAGGTTCCCTCCAGGGTCCCCTTAGAAAGGGGAAGACAAGGGCTGAGAGACAGCAGCTATCCCAGTGGTTCGGGGACTCACCCTGCTGGCCCCCGGCCTTCTCCAGTCGAACACACAAGCAGGAGAGCTCCCGGGCCTAGGTCATTAAGAGAGCCCCTCAGACTCGAGCCCCTCCCCTGCTGGAGATGCCACCCTCCCGACACCCTGGTTCTTGCTCCTCAGCACCTTTTTACCTTGGCCCTGAGTCACCAAACATTTGCTTGGGGTTGTAGCCTCTGGAACTAAAATCCCAGCCGCTCCCGCCCCCCACCCCCACCCCAGCAACAGCGCTACCCGACCCCCATGGTGGGCCCAAGCTTCAGGCCCAGGGAGAAGGGTGAGCACAGAGCACGAGGGAGGGGTTCCAGACTCACCACCAGGATGCCATTACTGACAAGGCGCTCAGCACAGTCGGTCCTGGAAAGAGCCCCCAGTGACCCTTAGCGAGAATCCAGGTTCCCATCCCCCAAGGAGGTCTGGGCTTTCCTCCTCCACCCCTGATGCCTCCCAGGGAAGGGTGTCAGCTCTGGGTGCGCTGGGCTCTCTCCTTCCCAGAAGGAATCACTCCCACCCGGGAACTGCCCCATGGCCCAACTTACAGATTCTGCAGCCGAAATTCAACTTCCAGCTGCTCCTTACCCTGTAGAGAGAAAGAAGCAAGTTAGAAACGGTGACGAGTACATGTGTGTGTAGGTCCCAACCCAGACACCTGGGCAGCTGCGGTCCCAGTGGTGAGGAGAGCCACTGTCCACCTTCCCTGGACTGCTCCAAGAAAGCTGCCCTTGGCTTAGGGGACAAGACAGAGGGTCGGGGACAGGACCGCTCTTTGGTGGACAGTAGCTCCTCGCTGACAGAGGCCTCTGGGATGCCAGGGAAGCCTGGACCACTCACTGGAGAAGAAAGCCATGTACCTGGCCACCCTCCAAAGCATCCCCTCCCCACAGCTGAAGCCCTCCGCTGCCTGCACACAGCCTTGCCTGAGGGTTCAGTGAGAAGCTCTCACGCCGGGACTCCCCAGCCCGCAAAGTCCCCACATCAAACAGCACCAACAACAGAGGGTCATCCTCGGTCAGAAGGTCCTGGTCAAAGACTTTGAACTGCACGATGTTCTGAAAGGGGAACAGAGTAAGGGGGCCGCAGGAAGAAGGGGTGGGACAGGGGTGGGTCAGGGAGCAGGGCCAGGCTGATGCCTGCCCACCTTGAGCTGGGTGTGGATTCGGAAGTGAAAGCTCTGATTCCAGATGGGGTTTCTGCTGTTCTTGACCACGCGCGCCTGGACCTGGTGGCTGGAGGCCGAGGGCAGCCAGAGAGTCACATAGCAGTCAGAGGGGGTCACTGTGGGAAGGAAGAAGGAGCGCCCGGTGCTGGCCAAGAGCCCTTCCCAGCCCAGCTGCCCAGAGCCCACGTCCTTCCATCACAGGCAGCCCCAGGAGACCTAGAGACCCAGGGAATGGGGTTGGGTCGGGAGGCAGGAGGTGCAGGCCTGACCTCGACGTTCCATCCACTACCTCTTCTCAGCACCCTCTCTGGGACCCGCCGCACGCCCAGCCCTACTCGCATCTCTTCCCACTGTCCTGCCCCACTCTGAAGCCAGCTGCAGAACCACTGCCCTCTCTGGGCCCAGCACTCACCTAGGTCCTTGGAGGGCAGGCCATGGGCCTGCAGGACATGAATGGTGAGCAAGCAGGTCCCAGGCACCTTTGCCTGCAGAGAGAGAGAGAAACAGGCTTACTACAGGCTGATGGGCCCAAAGGGGAGGCTGGGGTGACACCTTGAGGCCTAGTCCTGAACCAAAAGGACCAGCCCTGCCCAGCCACAGGCCTGTCCGCCACCCACCAGAGTCCTGAGCCAAAAGGCGGCTGTGGTATCTTCTGATGACGCCTGCCTGCACTTACACAACACGCTGCACCGGTTCTGGTCCAAGGGCTTCATGTAGATTAACTCTATTTAATCATATAACCACTCTATGCATGAGGACTACTTATTATGACCAACCCCACAAGGAAACAGAGGCACAGAAAGGCTAAGTAGTTGCTTGCCCAAGACCCAGGGCCAGGATTGGAGCAGGCTAGCTCGACTTGTGCTCTCCACTCCCACACCTACCTGCTTCCAGTTCCTGGTACAGTATGTCCTTACTCTTTCCACCCCACAACCCTGGCTCCCCTTTACTAAGCAGCCTTGAGGCTGGTCTTAGGTGGCAGAGAGGACCCCTGGGCAGCAAAGGGGGTGTGGATAGAAGGGCCCTGATGGAACGGAGTCCAGGGGCAAAGCTGGAAAAGCTCATCCATCACGCCCTGAGTCAGAAAGAACACAGGAGCGACCATTTCCTCTGGGGCCCCAGGACGGCAGCTGGGAGCCTGAGTTCTCAGGGCCCAAATCCATGGTGCCAGGGAGCTCTACCTAGAGCCCATTTCTAGGGCAGGAAAAACACAGAATGATCCTGCTTCCCAAGACCCTGCCTCTTCCCTGGCTTCTGCTCCCTGGCCCTGTCCAAGGCCGGCAAACACCTGAAGAAGCCCATAGCTCCCTCAAGAAACAGCATTAACCAGACCCCGCAGGGACCAGTGCCCTAGCAGGTCTTACCAGAGCCATGAGGCAGAGAGTCCTCGGGAGGAAGGAATGGCGGGCAGCACCTGCAGGACTGAGGACTGTCAGCTTTCTCACTGAGAGCCAGGGATGTCCCAGCAGGCCTCGAGCTCCTCCCTAGTTCCTGCCCACTGCTTCAGCTCCACCCAAGCCCCACACCCACTCCTGGACCAGCCCCCCATCCAGGAGATGAGACACCTTAAGCCCACACAGAGCCACTGACACCCTCGTGATGAGGGCTCAGCACCCCCACAGACCCATCCTCTCCAACCACCACCCACTGGGCCCCACAGCCCTGCTCTCCCTGCCTGGACCTCGAGGAGGGGCCCCCAGGAGAGCTTGCCGTCAGCGGCTGAGCAAGAGGCCGCGGGGGTCTGGCTGGGGTTGCAGCTGAAGGGGCTGCTGAGGTCTGGAAGGCAGGGAGCGGGCCCCAGAGCAGCAGCAAACCCGCGAGCCGCGTCCCCAGCCCCAGGGCCTTCCACAGCCTCCTGGTGCCAACGTGACAGAACCGCCCGGTCTTCACTGAAGTGCTTGGCCAACCTGAGGGGAGCGCCCCGGGCCCCAGCGTGAGCCGGCAGGGCTGTGGCTTGTTCTGTGAAACAGCCCTTCAAAGCCACGTGCCGGGCTGCCTCCACCTTGGAGCTGGGTGCTGGGTGGCAGCCGGGGAAGGGGGCTCTTCTGTCCCCAGGGCCAGGTTGGGGCAAGGGGGCGGGGTGGGGACAGCGAGTGCAGAGACCCACGAGGGACAGGGGTTTCCGTCCCCTCCTATCTGTGCCTGCTGTGAAGGAAACAAGGGCAACCTTTAGGGAACAAGACCCCACCAGCTGCCGTGGAGCTGAAGGTGGAGAGCAAACAAGGCCAGAGCGAAGCTAGCGAGAACTTTACAAGCCCTCCGTCAACGAGCTCCGTGCCACAGAGTGACAACAAGGCTGAGGTCGGCCTGCTTGCCCCAGAGAGGCTGTGACAGCGGCCGGGGACAGAGAGGTCTCGGCTGCAGAGATCTCCTCAGGCCCCGGCCTGGACCCAGCCCTCACCCCCAAGCAGGGTCACCCTGAAATGTTTACCTGAACCTTCCAGCCCTCACCAGACCACAGAAGGCAACCATGAGGGAGCCTTGGCACATACGTGAATCATAGCCGCCTTTTATTGAACCCTTCCTCTGCGCCAGACTGGTGCCATCCTTACAGATACCATCGCCAACACGCCATGAGGTAGGAACGATCGTTATCTCTGTTTTACAGACAGCACACTGAGGCCGTGAGGCAGTAACTCGCCCAAGGTCACGGCGCTGGTGAGGCGGTGCCGCACCTGAACCCCACTCCTCTTCCAGAACAGGCTGCTGCCTCACCTGTGCGCCAGTTTCCTGGGAGGCCACACCCAGACCTGCCTGGCGCCTCCTGGTCCTCCCGATCATCTGAAGCTGACCCTAAGCCCAGCTGGGCCAGCAGCCAGCACCTCTGACTCCAGATTGCCTCTCGAGGTGACTGGCTCAGGAGGGGCGCAGCCTTTTCCGTAAGTCGTCCTTGGCGATGTTCACCAGGGCTCAGTCAGCTGAGGCCTGAGACCTTAGTGAGGGAGTCGAGCAGCTGGAAGTAACTGTACTTGAGGTCATACTCCATGTCGTACCAGAAATTCACTGTGGAGAGAATGGAGACCGGAGCACGAGGGTCCCCCTTCTAATCTAAGCTTCCCCACACACCCCCCGGTGAGCTGGGTAGCCCCTCACCGGCCATGCAGCCATGGGACTGCTGGACGTGGTGGAACCACAGGGCGGGCAGATAGAGCATCTCGCCAGTCTGCACGGTGCAGTGAAGGGCCTGGGCCTGACTGTAACTGGGGTACTCGGCCAGATCTGGAGCCAAGGGGTCCAGTGGGATCCAAGGCACCTGGGAACACAGCAGATTCCAGGGAGTAGGCCCAAAGCCCCCAGGCCCTCCAGCTCTGTCCCTGGAGGTAAACACCATGGGCCCTGCCCTGCTCGGCACTGGGAGGCCCAGACGTAGGGATTCTTCAGAGCAAAGCACCTCCTCCCCATCTCTTTTGTGCCTGTTCCTCAGAGCCCAGGTTCCTTGCCTCCCCGCTCCCGGGGCCCAGGAACAAAGCAGCCACCTTCTCCATGGCCTCTTCGTCCACCATCTTGAATGAGCCCTCTTCGGTTAGCTGGTAGGTTGCCGGTGTGTACAGCTCTGAAGCCAGAGGGAGAAAGTTATGGGCACCCTCAAAGGGCCTGGAGCTTGCCCACCACTCCCACTTGTTTCCTGGGTGCAGGGGCAAGAGGGCCAGGAGTCCTAGTGCAGTGGAGACGCTGTGTCCACACCTCAGGCCTGGGGTCCAGCCCGCCCAGGGCTACCACTGCCCTCCCTCTACTTTGGGCCACCTGCTCCCCGGCCCCTCCAGGCTGCACCCCCTACCATAGGGGATGAAGGGCCGGTCGCTGGGTGGATGCAGCAGGAAGTGTTTCTCTCCCGAGACCACACAGTAGAGGTTCTCATAGTGGTCCTTATGCACTGCTGACACAGAGGGCCCAGTGGGCAGGGTTAGGAGGGGGCAGACACTCGCACTTGGGGCCCTGCACCCCAAGACAGCTTACAGTGTGACAGAAGAGCACGCAAAGTCAGAGGAGGCTCAGGGGGATGCCAAGGAGAGGAGTCTGGCAGGCATTCAGGCACCTCAGATCTCTGCCTGCCAGGGACTTGACACTCACCAGGAGGGGAATTCACACAAACAGGGTTCTTCTGAGTCTACCCCTGACTTAGCTGGCCTTCAGTGCTTTCTAGGGACCTTACAAGAAACAGTGGCCCCCGCGTCCAATGCCGCGGGCACCTTCGCCCGCCTGAGCTGCTGGGGAAGGCCCTCTGTTATGCCTGAGCCCCAGAATCCCAGGAGAAATCTTAGAGATCAATCAGTCCGACTTCCCTGCAGGCCAGCCGTCCACTCTCCGCCTCGCCTTCCCTCCCCACAACCTCCTCCCCACCTTTGTATTCCCGACACCTACATGATGTCACTGCAGCTGCCTCCCCCAGCCAGAAGTTCACAGCATCAGGCATCTTTCCTGTGGGTCAGAGGAAAGAGGGCGAGTTAGGAGAGGCCAGGCTGGGAACTACCACCACACAGTGATGCTGGGCCAGGACCTGGGCGGGGAGCAGAGGGGCCCCAGGAAAACGGCAGGGAGAAGGGGCAGAGGTGGATGAGCATGGCGAGGGGCCTCTGTCCCCTGGAGAAGGAAGGGCAGCCATCTTCAGTAGTTCATCGAAATGAAGTCAAGGCTGAGGGAGCTGACCCCGTGGGGCCAGGAGTGTGGGCCGTCATCAGCAAGGGGAGAGGAGTGGCAAGCGGGGCTGGCTCCCACCTTCCCGCTTCTTCCCTGCCTGGGCCCCACCTCCACTCACCCAGCGCCTCAGAGGCCCAGGGCACGTGGGGCTCCAGATCAGGCAACAGCTGGGGCAGCTCGGTGAGGAGGTTGGAGCACTGCTTCTGCACGTAGAGGACCCCGGGGTGTTGTGCTCGGCCCTCCAGCACGTCCAGCACACAGCTCAGGGGCAGGCGGCGCTCGGCAGGCATCACAAACCGGTTCCCTCGCACGGCATCCGCGTAACCATCTGGGGTCACCGCCACGCTCACCTCCACGGAGCCCGCTGTGGCTCTAGAGGAATGGACATTCAGTCCAAGCCCAGATGCCCCAAGGCACCGCCCACACTCTGCACCCAGGGCAGCCCCCACCTGAGGTAGGGGAGGGACCACTTCTGGAGAGCTGGCCAGTGCTGCAGGGCATTTCGGATGATGCAGGGCCTGTTGGGGCAGACCCAGTCACGATAGAAGTGGAGTGGACCCGGGGGCTTGTCCAGGTAGGGCACAGCAGGAGGCACGCTGAGCTCTGAGAGAAAGAGGCAGGGGAAGGGGGTTGAGGCCAACAGTACCCAGTTGCTGCCCCACAGCCTGCATAAGAGATGCCCTCTCTGGGCAGTTCACTGTGTCACCAGGCAATGCCTATAGGTGACCAAGGGACCCTGGACAACCAGGAATAGAAGAATGAGGAGAGAAATTAAAAGGAGAAAGTGTGAAACACCCATAAACACACCAGGATGGGCCCTAAGAGTCCACGGGGCCACGGGCTGCTGCTCAGCACACAACCCAAACCCTCCAGGGGGCCACATCCGGCCCTGCACGGTGAACCCCTGGCTTTCCTACTCTGGAGTGGCCAACCTCCTGGCATCCATTAGGAAAGGCAGCCATGGAGGCAGTGTCGGGAGCTCCAGAATGAGTAGAGCTGAGACCCCAAGGCCAACGCTTGTAATGGGTGGGCCAAGGTTCTGAAGAGCACTTAAAATGTGCTGAGGACTTGGCTGGGCCATCGGGGAGGTATTAAGGGATGATTCGAGCATCATCTCAAGAAGCTTACAACCTAACTGGAGAGATAGGCTGCCACACAAAACCATCGGAAGAAAAGTAAGGGCTGAACTGTCTTCTGGTCTTACCGAACAGCATCACCATCCTCAGACACCCAGGGCTGCCATGTGTGTTTGGGCAGATTGTGTGGTGCGCCACCTGTGCAGAGGTCAATAGTGGCCCTGTGTCACCCTTAACAGAAATCCCTTCTCATCTACTTATTTATTCATTTATATTTGGCCGCGTTGGGTCTTCGTTGCTACGCTCGGGCTTTCTCTAGTTGCAGTGAGTGGGAACTACTCTTTGTTGCGGTGCGCAGGCTTCTCATCCCGGTGGCTTCTCTTGTTGCAGGACACGGGCTCTAGGCGCGCGGGCTCAGTAGCTGTGGCTTGCGGGCGCTAGAGTGCAGGCTCAGTAGTTGTGGTGCACGGGCTTAGCTGCTCTGAGGCATGTGGGATCTTCCTGGACCAGGGCTCGAACCTGTGTCCCCTGCATTGGCAGGCGGATTCTTAACCACTGCGCCACCAGGGAAGCCCCCAAAATCTCTTCTTTTCGACTCTTTCTTCTCATTCCTGGTATCCTACTGATTACACCTCTAAGTCCTGTTGATTCTACCACCTATGTCTCTCAAGCCACACACACCCCTTTCCTCTGCTGGTAACCACATTCAAAGTTAGCTCATTTGGGTCGTCAAATGTCACTTTGATGAGGCTTCCCTCTCTGGCCACCCTTTTTAAAATTGTAACCTGCCCCCAACAATCTTTATACCCCTTCCCTTCTTATTTTTCTCATTTCTCACTATCTAACACTATATATTTTACTTATTCCATTTGTTTATCGATCTCTCTTGCTAGAATGTATGCTCCATGAGGGCAGGGATGCTTCTTATTCACTGATGTACCCCCCCACCCCAGGACCTAGCACACAGTAGGTGCTCAGTAAATATTTGCTTAATGGTTGAATATAAGTCTCCAAAATCTCCTGGCTGGATGATTGCTGCAGTGAACTAACTGGTTTCCTTGGCTTAATTCCACTCCTTCTCAAAGCATCCCCCACCCTGGCCCAGTCATCTTCCTAAAATACAATCTCATCTTGTCACACCTCTAGTAAAAAGTCCTTTGACGGCTTACCACTGCTCTTTACAAAATACAGTCAGCCTTGGCACACACATTCAAGACACTCCGTGATGAGGCCCAACCTACTTTTCCAGTCCTGTTTCCTCCTGTCTGGTGCCTGCCCGTCAGCACACACTCTACTCAGGTGGTGCCAAACGTTGTTCCTGCTGCTCACTCACACTGGAATGCCTTCCTCCTGGCTTTTATACAGGGCATCGGCTTTGCTGTGCTATTTTCATCCTTGCGGTCTAGCCTGAATGTCTTGGTCCCCAGTGGGTCGTTACTACATCCTATCCCAACAGCCACTGCACTCATTTCCACCTCCGAGGTCACGCTCTCTCTCATGACCGCGTCTCCACGCCGGTCATCTGGGCCTTGCCATCAGCTGGAAAGTGAAATGTCTTTAGATCAAAAATTGAAACTGAGTGGGAAGACCCTGGTGGACCCCGGAAAACTGAAAAGGAAGTATGCTTCCTTCACTGGCTCAAGAGGCAAGATGGAACGTGCCAGGTAGATAAGGGAGCAAGGGCGAGGAACCTGCCAAAGGGCCTTCCCAGTCATGCCAGCCCATCTAAGGAGTCAACCGGTGGGGCTCAATAAAACTCCCCGTTATTCTTACTAGGAGTCTTAAAATAAGTGGACACTGCCTTTTTTTTTTTTTTTTTAACCCTTTGTACTTTCTGTAATTATTTCAGTTTTACTTTTTCACCGTTTAATAGATTTCCTTTAGAGAATGGCCACTATTCCCTCCTGGGGCTTCCAAGTGAGAATTTCAAAAAGGATGCAAACAATTCCTCTGGTCCAACAATTCTTCTGCTAGGAATTTAACCAACAAAAACACACATGTGCACAAAGGCTCTGCTCCAGGCACACCAGCCTCCTCACTGATCCCTGAACACACCCGGCACACTGCCACCATAGGGCATCTGACCCACGTGCCCTCTCCTGGAAAGCTCTTGTCTCTCAGAGGTCTGCTTGGCTCCCCTCCTCCCCTCCTTCTTCAAGCCAGTGCTCAGATGTCGCCTTAACGAAGAGGCCTACCCTGACCTTCTCATTTCAACTTGTAACCTGCCCTCCACCCCACATCCCGAGCCTCCTCATTCTGCTTTACTTTTTTACCCCAAAGCACTTATCTTCTAACCCAATTTTTTTCTACTATGTAATTTACTCATTTAATGTGCCTATGGTTAATGGTCTCCTCACTTAGAATGTAAGCTCTACAAGGGTAGAGATTTGTTTTGTTCGCTGATGTATCCTAAACATACTGAATGGAGCCTGGCACACTGAAGAGCTTACTAAGTATTGGTTAAAGGTTCGTTTAAAATATTGGTTGCAGTATTGAAAACAATAGACTGGAAATGGCCTAAATGCCTACCAATAGTGGGCTGATTAAATAAATTACAGCATTAGTACACAGCAGAGGTGGAAAAGACTGAAAAAGACTGAAGTAGAGTGATATGGAACGATTTTCAAGATACACAGTACAGAAGAGTGCGCTTAACAAGCTACCATTGGTATAAAAAGGGAGATAGAACAGTCATAGGTTTGTGTGTAGATATTAACAGAGTATTTCTGGAAGGATGCATACTGGAGCCTGGAACGGTAGGGAAGCTTACTTTACATTGTGTTGAGTCTGCTGGGGTTTTATTTTATTTTTATTTTATTTTTATTTTTTTTGCGGTACCCGGGCCTCTCACTGCTGTGGCCTCTCCCGTTGCGGAGCACAGGCTCTGGACGCGCAGGCTCAGCGGCCATGGCTCACGGGCCCAGCCGCTCCGCAGCATGTGGGATCTTCCCGGACCGGGGCACGAACCCGCGTCCCCTGCATCGGCAGGCGGACTCTAAAGCACCGCGCCACCAGGGAAGCCCCGAGTCTGCTGTTTTTTAAACCACGTGCCCATGTCACTATTCAGTGATAAGATACTGCTTAAAAATAGAAAGAAAAAAAGGAAGAGAATAAGAGAAAAATAAAAACCAAGCAGGGGGGCTTCCCTGGTGGCGCAGTGGTTGAGAGCCTGCCTGCCGATGCAGGGGACGCGGATTCGCGCCCCGGTCCGGGAGGATCCCACATGCCGCAGAGCGGCTGGGCCCGTGAGCCATGGCCGCTGAACTTGCGCGTCCGGAGCCTGTGCTCTTCAACGGGCGAGGCCACAACAGTGAGAGGCCCGCGTAGAGCAGAAAAAAAAAACAAGCAAGGAAAGAGCCAGGGATCTCCAGTACAGCTGCCTCCAGTTCTCCCAAAGCTCTGCAGTGCTCGCAGCTTGGAGGAGTCTTTTCCTGAAGGAAGCGATCCAGCGGGGGTTCAGAGAGGGAGAAACCTTAAAGATTTCACAACAGAGAAGGGTGGGAAGGGCAACAACAGAATGCCCCGAGTATTCGGTGCCGGCTGACGGTGGGAAACACAGAACGCCACCAGAGTAAAGACTGGGCCGGGTCTTGGGAATAATGTGAAGAGTCACCCCAAGAAGCCACGAAAGTGCGGGAACAGGGAAGGAGGGGAGCTGAGGGCCCACCCAGGGGGCTGGGGAACGGGGCTGCGACACGCGCCATCAAAGAGGGGCCGGCCACCAGTCACGTGCACGAGGTTCCGCACCCCTTGAGGAAAAGAAACACGGTGCACTCTGGTACCAGTAGCCCAGGAAGAACCAGGGCGCACCCGGATCCGCGACCCGGTTCTCGGCAAGCCCAGGGCCCCTCCCGCATCTTGTAGTTGCTCTGCGGTCGACGAGCCACCCCACTCACCCCTTGCCGCAGCCGGGAACTCCCGTAACTCCCTTCGCACAGCGTCCAAAGCCGCGTCCGCCATGATGACGCCGCCACCGCCCCTCCCTCCCTCTCTCCTTAAGACCTCGCCCCGGGCCCGAGGCCCCGCCCTTCCCTGCGGCCTCGAGCCCGGGCTCCCCGCCCTCCCCCACGCCTCGTCCTCCCCCACACTAACGCTGAAGTCCGCAGCTTCCAACTGCCCACCCCCATACACCCCCAGGCGACCACAGATTTTGTATCCACTCGGCGAGAAGCCGCGCCTCCTCTCGCCTGCCCCACTCGCTGGCAACCCAGGGTTAGCAAATGATTGTGTTTATTGACGAGTTCATACATCAGTACAAACGGACATGTTAAAAACAGCCTCTGCCCTGTGAGACCTGGGGAGGAGGGAAGCGCCATGGCCTGGACAAAGTATAAAAGTTATAAATAAGGGGCTTTCAAAACTGGGTCAGGGCAGATCTGAACGGGGGCGGCAGTCGCCGGTGGCCTCAGACATGCAGAAGGAGGCGGGCGCCGGCCACGAGACCCCCCAACCCGCACGCTCGGCTGGGAGTAGGGGAAGGGCGGCCACCTTCTCACAAACCTTGGCAGCAGTGTAGCGCCTTTTCCTCATGAGGGACAGACTGGCTGAGGATGGCCAAGAACCCAGCCCAGAGGGCCAGGCCTGAAACCCATTTGCGGTGGACTGCGGCTGGTGTGCGGGTTAGGGGTACGGTGAGAGTGGATTTCTAATTCTGACAAGGGCAGCTGCAGCCCTCCCGGGGCCCACTCTCAGCTGTGAGAGTTCTTGGACCAGGATTTCTTTGCACGTTGGCCAAGCAGGTGGTGGTAGTAGAGAAGAGTGAGGGTGAAATAGGTTTCACCTGTTCAGGTGACTGATGCAAACAGAGCTGCACACCCTTCAGAATCTAATTTCTTGCTAAGCCTCTGCCTACAGAGCCAGCAGAGCCCATACAGAAATGGACTTCTGTGGCCTGGAGCTGTGGTAGAGCTGCCCTGACTTACCTGAGGCAGAGGAGGCAGTAGGGCCTAGAGACACATGTTCTTCACCCCAACTCTTCAACAAGTGCTTCACTACTTGGTCCTACTCTACTTGCCCACTGTGCCCTAGCTCCTTCCCCTCACCCCTAAAACTGCCCTTCTAATTCTAATCTATCCCCTGACCTCTGCCACTTACCTGTCCCACCTACCACCCTTCCAGTGTGTCTCTTGGCCCCTGCTGCAGTCCCATTGTGCCTCCCTCTCTTCAACCTCCAGTACCCAGTACCCCTGGGTGCCCAGCACTGCCTTTGAGGCCATCTCACATCAGCTAGGCTGTGGACACTAAGAATCCAGATTTCAGGCTTAGTGTGTTCCTTCCCTTTTCATGTTCTAAGAGCCAGGTTGGTGAAGCTAGGGTGGGATGTGAGAGAAAACCAGGTACCCATCAGCCAGCCAAGTGCCCTACCAATGAACACTCAATATGTGTGTGTGTATGTGTGTGTTTCGATTTCACCTGTGGCCAAGGTCCTTAGAAGGTGGGCCAGCGCCCTGTAAACTATGAGGGAAGTTCCAACACAGACCTCTGACTGAGCATCACTCAGGATGCAGGGAGAAGGTGGCCTCGGCTCCAGGAGCCTACTGGGGACCAGGGCTGGAGAACAGGGAAGGCCAAGGGGCTGAGGGAAGGAGGCCAGGGCTTCATGTTTGCCCAGCACAGGGCTTTACTGTCCTGCAGCAACATCCCACAGCTGGCTCCACAGTTCCGGCCAGGAGAGAGGGGGCACAGGAAGAGACGATGCTAGGGCTCTCTTGGAGGGGGAACGGGAGTGGAATGTGGTGGCTCGGGCCTTGACATCAACTCAAGCCTCCTGATGGCTGGGAGTGCTCCAGAGGGCCAGAGGGCTCTGCCTTTCTGAACTGCCAGCAAGTGGGGAAAACAACCCCTGCTCTGGCAGCCAGGGGAGTGCAGCTGGTATTGGATTGGGTGGGGGGGGGGCGGTGGGGGGAGTGGAGGTAGAGGTGAAGCTCCGTTGTTGGCTAAAGGGCATGGATACCAGATCACCTCTCACCTCTACCCCACTGAATACCCTGTGTGTGCTCCACCCCAGGGAGCTGATCCCTGCAGTAATTTCAAATGGCTTCTCAGAAGGGAGGGCCAGCCTTTCCCGATTTCCCCCAGATGAGGCAGGCTGCCCTCCTACTCCTCACAGCACCAAGATGACAAAGGCCCAAGACCTACCCCTGCGTGAGCCACTGGAGGGGCTGTGGAGGCAGGAGTTCCAAGAAAGTGAGGCAACAGTCAGGGAAATAAATTAATAAATACAGGGACCCCATGAGGAACAGCTGGGAAAGCTGCTTCCCCTCTGAGCACTGATCCCTGCTATCCACTCCAAGCAACCCCACAGGTTTTGGTGAGTGGAGGAGGGGCTGCAGTTTGGAATCGAGGGAGCATTCACTTGGGACAGGCTTCTGGAACTCAGAGTCTGCGTTCCATGCGCCGCTCCACGGCTCGAAGCAGCAGCTCTGAGTATTGCTCCAGCAGGGCCTGTGTCTGCTCGGCGCCCGCAGCCCCAGGGCTCCCGCCTGGGCTGGACAACACGGCCCCGGCCAGGGCCTCTAGCTCCTGCCGCACGGAGGAGAAGGTGTTTCTGAGGAGCTGGGTGATGCGACTTTGCTCTGCTGAGGGTGTCTTGCAGCTGGCCACCTGCAACAGGACCCCGGAAGTGAGGTGGAGGAACAGTGGAGGGGACTGTCAATGGATGTAGAAAAGGGAGGGGCCCTGCCGGTGTCCAGCCTGCCCCAAAGAAGGGACTGCATGCCCTGCTAGGTGTGGCTGGGAGTTGCACACTCCAAGACCAGCAAGTATGACCAGAGGCTAGGGGACGGAGGCAGACCCTGGGGGTGACTGTCAGATCTGGCACCATCTACATCTTGTTAGCAACTCCTCTTTCAAATCTTGGCCCCTGCTGGATTGTCCCCTATGTTTAGGGTGGCCAAGTCAGTTTTGAATATGAAAAGGGGTACTATTAATAATTATACTTGGACAACAGGCATAAGCTGCATGGTCCTAAGCAAACTAAGACATGTGGGCTCTCTACACCTCACCCTCCTGTCTGAGGATGTCTCCAGCTGTTAGCCAGAAATGACCCATACGTGCTCAGTTCACGAGGCCTGGCCTGGCTTCTAACCCACTCACCTACTCAGAATGTTCCTAGTTGCTCCACCCACCCATCGGTGTAAGAGCCTTATCATTATGTTCCAGATACTCAGCTAGCACTCCTGACCTGCTCTGTCTTCCCGCCAGGGGGTACCCAACACGTACCAAGTGGTAGAGCTGCACGGCCTGGCGCACACTGCCCTGGAGCTCTGCCACAAGCTGTTCGCACTGCTCCAGGCTCACGGCTGGTTCTGGGAGGGACAGACAGCTCAGTAAGACCCAGCAAAGCTGCTCGTTCAGGCCTCCCCACCCAGGGGTCACTCAGAGGAAGAGAGGCCTACCCCCACCCCACCCAGCATCGCACGCCCTCAGTCCCTTCCTCTTGCCTCCTTCCTTCCCGACACCCTCCCAACACCACCCAGGAAACAAGGTCCAGAGGAAAGGGCCAGCTCCAGCTCCAGTCCCAGGGGCCGGAAGGCACTGAAGGGGCAAGTGGGTCACAGGGAGATCATGAAGGTCGGCAGGAGTGTCTCACCATCAGGGGTGTGACTTAATGGACCGAAACAGGAGCAGACAGGATGAAATACACCAGAGGCTGGATGCACAGAAATGGGATTGAGCCAGAGACTGGCCAACAGACACGGGAGAGAGAGGACGGGGCAGGCGATGAGAGCTGGGAGCTGTGCACACCTGAGTCCCGGCTCTGGGCCGCCCCCGGCCTGGTGCGTTCCACAGGGCTGGGAGTCTTCTCAGGGGGTGGGGACTGCAGGCTCTCAGGGCCTCGGAGGAGGATGCTGACCGGCAGCTGCTGGGCACGGGGACTGTTGGGCCCAGGCTGAGCCTGGCCCTCGGTCCTAGGCTTGGGAGTGGCACCCTCCCCCAAACAGGCCCGTCTCTCAGATGTACTGTGAGCCTTCGCCAGGCCCGCTGGGGGGCCAGGCTGTTCTGCCTCACCAGGGGCCTGGCCCTTGGTAGCAGGTGAGAATGTGGCCAGGGTAGGGCGATCAGGCAGTGGCTTTGGGATATCCAGGACCAGGTGAGCCCGGCTGGGCAGGGCCAGCTTGCTGAGTGGCGAGACTCGGATGGGGGCAGGAGCTTGAGGTTCGGCAGCCAGGCCCAGGTTCTCCCCAACAGAGATGCTGCGGGATATCTTGGCCATGGAACTGGTGGTGGGGTTCCGGTAGGAGTGGGGCTGAGACAGACGGCTGTCAGCTTGGGGCAGGGAACACAGGCGCCCCTGGGCCTCCATCTCCTGTAAGAGCAACGGGCCTGGTGGAGGGGCCTCATCTGCAGGGAAGACAGAGACATACACAGGTCAGGTGGTGAGGACGGCGTCCCGGGTGCTAAGGCTCAACTCTCCAGGAGCTGCTGTGCCCTGCACATACCCACTAAGGGGCTCCCACTGGCAAGCACAGTGACACATCAGGGCCACGTGAGGCCACTTTCCTCTAGCATGCCCATGGGCTCCACGCTCCCCACACCTAGAGCTGAGCCCCCCAGGCTCCTCACCCTGTGGCACCAGACTCTGCACCGACTGGGCTTTCTGGAGTCCACCTGAGGCGCTGGCTGTGGCCACTCTCTTGGGGGCCCAGCTACTGTCCCGGTTGAGACGGCGTCGTGGCAACAGCACAGGGGCTGCCTGCTGGGGGCCAGGGTTCCCGAGGGAAGGCCCCGCCTCCGGGGGTGCTCCTGGAGGATTGGCACCACTGACTCTCAGCTGCTCGCCAGAAGCCTGCGGCACCTGGGCTGGCCTCGATGTCATTGCCAGCCTTGAGGAAGATGGGGATGGTTCCCTAGGGAGGAAATGTGGAAGAAGGCCCAGAGGAGGCTCAGGGCTTCTCCCTGCCAAGACGGGGAGAAGCTCTCACAGCACTAACGAGGCACTAGGAGAGAAGGGTGGGCACAAAGCCAGCCAGGACAGCTGTCCCCAAACTTGGAGTGCACAATGCTGCTGGGCATGGAAGACAGAGCCTTGGAGAGAAGAGGGCTGCAGGCTGCCCCAGGCGCAGGGCTAACCCTATTGGGAGCACTGCGAGGTTAGGAGAGCTAGAGCTCCTTGTAGGAAAGTGAGCTGCTGTGGGGACAGTACCTGAGTACGGGGCTCTGCGCTTGCAACAGGAATCGTGAGGAGATGCTCCGAGACTCTGTCCGCTCTGGTACCCGGACTGGGCCCCCTGCCAGAGTGACAGAAATCAGGGACTGAAGCAAGCTCCTGCCCAGACTCTGCCTCCCCTAGAAAGCAGTCCCCGGGCATGGCCTGCCCTTGGACCCTCAGCGGGGCAAGGGGAAAGAAGGGTAGATTGCGGTGACCAATGTGACCACACCTGGAGCAGCCCCATTGGCCAGAGTCTCAAAGTGCTGTTTTAGAAACTGCTCCTGGTCCGGGGTATGGGGGCTGCCTTCCTGCACCCCGTAGGGGCCAGTGCCTCCCTCCTCTTCCTCCTCTTCCTCATCACCCTCGGCTGGCTCTTCAAGGTCTGAGGAAATGCCATCCACACTCAGGGGCTCTGTGCTCTCGGAGTCTGGTTGTGGGGGAGGGGGAGAGAAGCATCACGCTGCAACCCTCTGTCGCCAGAGCCTCCACTCCCACCTCAGTCCACTGACCCGCGTGGTCCCGGCCCTCCTTCAGGGCTGCAGCCCCACCTTCATTGGGATGCTCAGGGCTGGAAAGGCGACTGCTGCTGAAGTCCACGGAGCAGGCACTGTCAGGGCTGTGCTTCTCTGAGCCCCTGCTGCCGGCGTACACTCTTCCCAGGGTCCCTCGGGCTGGTGCCTGCACCTGGAACTCACTGCCAGAAAGGCCAAGAGGGGAAAGAGGAGGCAGTGAGCAATGGTGAGCAGCAGCCCCACTGGATCTCTGCCTTCCTTCTGCCCCACCCGTGAGCAGGACTGGGGATGAGGCAGTGGTGGGCAAGCTCTGAGTGCCTGGGGCCAGCCCCCCACCCAAATACAGAACCCTCGGAGGGAAGGGAAGAAGAGGCGGGTGGTGCATGGCCCCAGAAGTCTGCAGGACCCTTGCCTGGTATCCAGGGTGGGGCTGTCACTCGGCTCCGGGTAGACAATACCGTCTTCGATGGGTGCAGGCTCCAGTTCTTGGGCAAAGACCCCTTCATCTTGGGACAACAATCGGATAATGTGGGGGCAGGAACAGGGTTGGGAAGCCTGAGGCCGGGGGCGCTTTTCATTCTGGAAACACACAAAGGGAAACAAACATTCTGGAAACATCACTGGGGTTGCTGACGTGAGTGAGGGTCTGGGAGAGGAGGTGGAGGTGGGCAAGGATCCAGTGGGCACCAATTCCGGGGGAAGCTCCGACTCTGAGGACAGACACCGAAAAGCCAGGCTGGGTTCCAACTAGTGTTCTTGAGCTTCTGGAAGAACTACATTAGCACTCTGGGCTGCCAACCTCCAGCCACCACTTCATATCATGAGCCCTCCAAGGAACCCAGCCCAGGACAAAGGCTACCCTTTGCTTCTGCACCCCAAGCACCGTACCGCACAGCCTAGCCAGCCCCACCTGACTTTGCAGCTCAGGTTATCCATGTCCCACAGAGGCAGAGCAAGCACAGCTGGACCAATGCTCAGGCCCCAGCTGCTGGCACAAGGCTGGCTAAAGCTGCCTGGAGATCTCTAGTTCGCTGGGAGAAAGCGGGCTCACCTGGCTAGCATGTGAGGTCTCAGGGGCCTGCCGACCATGCTTCCCAGGACCTGAAGGGCTCACAGCCAGAGAGTCCTGGCTAGGGCCCCGAGGAGTTGGGGCCAGCGCCTCCAGCTGCCGCAGGTCCAGCATGGAGCGAACACTCAGCTCCACGCCTGGCTGAGCCCAGCGCCCCCTTCTTCTGGGTCCTTGGTTGGCTGCAGGAGCTGGATCCAGGAACTCCTCTGTCTCCTGTGCCTGGTGTGGGGAGGGGGTAGGAGAGGAATAACAGTAACAATCACACAACAGTCTTAGCAAACACTCACACGTCACCTACTGTGTGCCAGGCACTTTACACGTATTAGTTCATTTAATCCTCACAACCACCTTATGAAGGAGGTACTACCATTCGCCTCACATGTACAGATGGGAAAACTGAAGCACAGAGGCCTTAAGTAACTTGTCCAAGTCCCACAGACAGTCTGCCTGCAGGTTACAGCTCAGGTAGTCTGGCTCCAGAGTTCAGGCTCTCAGCTTCACTCTCTGTCCTGTCCTAGAGGACCTTCTGGTCTTCGTCCTCACCGGTGTCATGGACACCTCAGAGCTGGGAGTCTCTAAGAGGCCCCCACTCTGAGGACAGCCCCAAGTCCATTCACAGCACCAAGGACAAACCTGAGACACATGGCCTGGTCAGAAGGCACCAGACACCACACCACCATCATCCCATGAAACTGCTGCTGACAATGAAAGGTGCTGGAGCTTGAAACCCTGACGCGGGACAACGGAAGGCTGGGCAGCCTCTGCAAGCCTTCATCCTCCTCCCGGCCACCCTGAAGTTGCCACTCAGCTACTGGTCCTCTTAAGGCCTTTTCCCTCTAACTCTTCTGGAAGTTCTGAGCTTCTCTCTTCACCTGGGTCTTTAGAACTACAGTTTCTCCAGATTTCAGTTCTTTGGCCCTTTGACTTTCTTGCAATTTCCTTGTAACCATTCGGCTTAGACCCCTTTTCTACTCCCCACCTCAACATGTTCTTTGTTTACTCCCAGGCCCCCAGGAGGCTGAACAAGCAGAGTACTTCCCCTAGTGGTGACTAATCCTTGCAGGCCACAGGGAGGAAATACCTGGACTTCGTCACCCCTCACCTGGAACCAGCGCAGAGGCTCGAGCTCCCCTTCCTTGGACACAAGGGGTGGAGCACGTGGGCAGATCCCATGCCCAAATGCCTCCCCAGGTGCAGAGAGCCCTGCTTTCACTGTCCTTCACTTCTGGTAACCTTGCAAGGACATTTTAACGACGGTGACTCACCCGACTCATCTCCCAGTGGGACAGGCTTCGGGGCAGGGCCGCGCTGGGCACCGAGGCTAGACAGAGACCGGCAGTCAGAGAGAGTTTCGCGCCCACCCACCGTGCAGCGCTGGTCCCACAGCAGCCCACGCCCTACGAGGCTATGACAATGCTCCAGTTTCCTCAGCTCACACTGCTCTCACCCCCGCAGCCCCCGAAAGGGCACATCTAGCCACTGCACCAACTGGCGCCTGTCTGGCCCACATCAGACTTCCACAGACCTGGCTCTTTCTTGGTACCCTTGGCAAGGACGGGCAGAGCTGGAAGTTCTTCTTCTTCAGTGCCCTCGTCTTCTCCCTCCTTGTCACTGTCTGATGAGAGAGCTAGTCCAGGAGATAGCATCGATGGGGCCTCGTGCCTGAGTCCAAGACAAGGAAGGTCAGGGGGAGGGGAGACTCAATAGGGGAAGAGGCCAACATCTTGAGCGTTCGTGTGAGAAACAGGTATTGGGAGATACAGAGTTTCCGAATGGCGGGTCCAGAGCGAGGAGGGGGAGCCGTGCCACCACAGCGAGCAGTCTGGATGCTCACCCACCGCTTGTCCATCCCCCACACTCTGTTCTCACCGGTTGGGCCCAGCAGCCCTTTGGGGAGAGGACGGTCCTTGCTGCTTGCCCCCCCGCTGGTGCTGCCGCAGCTCGGCCAGACGCTGCCTCATGCCGATGGTCATCTCAGAGCTCAGGCGCCACACAAATATGCAGCTGGGGGAGGGCCACAGAGGTGGGTGAGGGAGGGGTAGGTAGGTAGGTCTCTGTGGGTGGTGACACCGCTAGTACCCCTTTCTCCACAGGCTGGCAAGGAGACCAGAGCCACCCTCCAGTGCCAGGTGAGGCCCAGCCAATATCCCTGTTCAGCCCTACTTCCCAAGACATCACTGAGTCGAAGAGAGGGGAGGGACAGGTTGTGTTTGTGGCACAGAGGAAGAATCTATGTCTCAGGGAAGCTGGCTTCTGCTCACCTGTCCCCTGACACAGAGATGAGATGTTTGCAGTCGTTACTAAATTTCATGCCAGTGACAATCTCTGTGAAGAACAAAGAATACGGCCTATGAGCCCCCCTGAAGTCCCAGCCAAGTGTCTGTCCCAACACACAGGGAGTTAGCTAGAGGGGAGGGACAGACAGTTCTGCTGGGACCCAGGAAACTAAAGGAAGAAAGAGGTACGTTCCAGGGGGAGAGTATCAGGGCTACACTCACCTGAGTGGCCAAACATGGTAGCCACACACTCGCCTGAGGAGAAGTCAAAAATGGAAAGGTTCTTGTCGGAACAGCTGGTAGCAATGTAGATCCCTGAGGGGTCTGTCTGCACCTGAGGAGTGGGACATACAGCTGGACGAGGACAGGAAGCACCAGTCCCTCTCCACCCAGCACCCCGTTCTCCCGTTCTCTAGCCCAACGCCCATCCTACTGGGCCCTTACCTTAATCAGAGTGCCATCCTCACCCTGCGACCCTTTAAACAGCTTCTTCTGCTTCCCGCTGCTGATGTTAAAGATCCTGCGGAGAAACACACTCATTCACATGAGGAGGAGGTCACGGTCACTTGGGTGGCAGCAAAGCCAGCATTCACCCGCAGCTCTGTTCTCTCTGGAAGCCACTCCCCAACACCAAAGGGGCTACCACCTCTTGGGTGAGGCAAAGTGCTCATTCTGTAGGCTCAAGGGGGCACAAAGTCCTGGACAAAAAGATAGACAGAGGGCTGAGCTGCCTAGAGCTGACCCCCTCGGGCATGAAGGAATGTGGTCAGATGGTCTGAGAAAGGGATGCCCACCGAATATTTCGATCCTGGCAGCCGATGGCTGTGTACTTCCAGCTGGGCTCCACATCCATGTCATAGAGGGTCGTCTTCCGTACCACGTGGTGTGTCCGTGTAAACTGTACTCCATCTCCAGACTGCAGGGGTGGAGCATGAGGGCAGACCCCACGCCCAAATGCCTCACCAGACCCAGAGAGCCTTGCTTTTGCCGCCCTTCACCTCTCGTAACCTCAGGTAGGGGAATCGTAGCAACCCCACGCCCCACCCACAAACCCATTGCCCCATTCAGGGACACCCAGTAACCTCACCTTCTGTGCAGTGCGGAAGTAGATGCTCTTGTCTGCTCCACAGCTTATCATGCGGACTTGCCCATCGCTGGCTATGGAGGAAGGGGGCCTAGCTATTCCCACTGCTCTCACCACAAGCAGGCCAGCCTTCCCTCTGCTTCCCTCCCCACATTCCCTCTATGGAGCTACTCTATAAGGCTGAGACAACCAATTAAATCAGGATGCTTCCCTCCAAACCTAGGCCTTCCTTTCCCCCCATTCTCAGCCAACCTGGTTGCTCAGGGTCCCCTGGACTAAGAGTCTATATTCCACCTGTCTTCCCATCCAGCCCCGGGCCGGCCAGCTGCTGTCCCACATGCCACTGTGACGGGCATACCCTTCTCACGGAGGCAGGACGCAGGTGGCAGTGGGGGGGGGGGGGCAGGGGAGATATCGGTAGTAGGCGGAAGAATGTATCTCAATTGCCCTGCCCCCTACCTGCAAACTTGACAGCTGTGATGGAGGATGAGTGCTCGTCCAACGTCTGCTGTAGGCTGTACTCCCGTCCAGCATCCAACACATGGATCAGCCGGTCCCGGCTTGCTGATGCTAGGAGCTTCAGACCTGGGATTGGAAGAACTCCATCAGCCCACGAGTGCCCAGAGCAGGCCCCTATCTGGGTCCAGCAAAAAGGAACTGAGCCCCATATCCCTAAGCCAAGAGAACCACAGAGAAGGGATAGAGCTGTCCTCCTCTAAACCTGCAATGACACCAAATGAGTCAAAGGGTTTTCAGTCCCACATCCAACAGCCAGGATAGATGTAAGTGGCACTGGCAGGATTGGAGGAGCCCTGTGCCATTCTGGGCTGGGTACCAGGCATCCACTTTACCTGTGTCTGGCTTAGAGTACTCCAGGCACAGAATTTCTGAATCATGGGCCTCCACCTTCAGCATCTCATTTAGGGACTGCAGTTCATGCACCCTGCAAAGATGAGGAGAGGAGGGAGGGGGTCACTGCCAGGCTGCAGGAGGAGAGACTCACTCTGCTTCCTCTGCTACGTCCTCTCCCCTGACCTTTTTGAAAGCTTATTTTTTATTTTTGAACTTTCAGGTTAGAGAAAAGTTGCAATGAGTACAGAGGGTTTCCATATTTCCCTTACCCAGCTTTCCCTAACGTTAACGCCTTACGTAACAACAGTCCGGTTGCCAGAACCAGGAAACTTACGTTGGTATAATACTATGAACGTAAAGGCTTTATTTGAATTTCACCAGTTTTGCCACATCCTTTTTCTGGATCCAGGATCCCACCCAGAGCCCAAACTGCACCGAGTTGTTACTTCTCTTCAGTCTCCTGTCTGTAACAGTTCTTCAGTCTTTGCTTACCTTTCATAACCTTGACACTTTGGAAGAGTACTGATGCTCTGTCATACGTACCTCAATTTGAGTTGGTCTGTCATTTTCTCATGACAGGACTGAGTTTTCTGCATTTTTGGCAAGAATACCACAGAAAAAAATGCTATGTCCTTCTTAGTGCACCATTATGGACTTTGTGATGTTGATATGAGGATGTTAAGCCTGATTACTTGATTAGGATGGTTTCTGCTGGGCTTCTTCACTATAATTATCCTTCCCTTGTATATGAATATCTTTTCCCCAATCTTTTAGAGCCAAACTTTTCCAAAGCTCTATCCCTGGGGACTAACTCCCCCAGCCCAGACCATGAGAGGCAGGCAGTACCCATTCCAGACCTGGCATTACCTGAGTGTGCCCACACGGTCCCCTGAAGCGAGATGCTGTCCGTTGGGGCTGATACACACAGAGCGAATGCCCACTCGGGGATCCATCAGGGACCCATCAGCTTTGTCTCCCCCGGGCAGCTCAGTGTCCAGCAGGGCCTGAGTGTTCCCATCCACATAGATGATCTTAATGAGGTCCTAGTGGAGCAGGTCAGGAGAAGTGGATAAGGCAGGCCTGACCCAGTACAGAAGCAAGGGGAGAGGAATGCTGGACAAGACAAAGCCTTGGCTCGCAGGGGCCGGCCAAATAAGAGCCGGAAGATCAGGGTCTGGGGACCCAGTTCCCGAGAAGGCGGTGTGAGGGCGAAGGGACGTGGGTGCTAGGCATGGGGTGGGGGCCCCGTGGCTCACATTGCTGAGGATGTTTCGGTGCAGGGTGGAGCCATGCACCCCAGAGCTCTCTGTGTTCCACAGGCGGATAGTGTTGTCAGAGGAACAGGTGATAAAGGAACTGGGGGGCAGGCAGGCCTGGTTACTGTCCTTCACTTCGGGGTAGACCTGAAGGGGCAGAGGGAACAAAGTCAGAGCTCCAATTAGGGAGCAGTCCCTCGCCTGCCCACGGAGATGGAAGGGAATGACATTAAGAGCTGATGTTGGCCAAGGCTTAGCCCACTGTCTGTCCTATGGTAAGCAAGCCGTAACTATTAGATACTCTTCAGATCACTGCGGGAAAGTACATTAACCAAGCATCTCCCATGTACCAGGAACTCTTCTATGTTTCCCACTCACATTATTTCACTTAATGCTTAAAACAATTAGATGAATCAGGTACATCATTTCACCACGGAGGAAATGAGGCTCGGTCAAGTTCAGTAACTCGTCCAAGATCACCCAGCCCAGGACAAGGCAAAGCTAAGGATGGACGGGGACACACTGGAAGAAGCCTGAGACATATAAGCACGAAAATTCAAGCTCAACCCTCAGGACCCATCTGAAGGTATGTGGACACACAGGGATGTTGCTGGAGAAGTGAGGAGGCAGCGGGAACATAACGTTCTACCTGGGGATCCCCACTTTCTGTCCTCACAATGGTGTCCCGGCAAACCAGGTCAGTCTCGAGTCAGCCCACCTACCTCCACACTCCAGACGCAGGAGGAATGATACAGAGCCGAGTACACCTTGCCCACTTTCTTGGGGTCCCTCACATCCCAAACGTAAATGCTGTGGTCGTTGTATACACAAGACAGCCACTGATTAGTAGGATCAAAGGTCAAGGCAATGGTGTCTGGATACCTGGCATTCGCCACTCCAGAGAAGAGGCGACTGTAGGGAAGAGGACAGAGCAAACTGGTGAGTGAGGAGCTGACGAAATGAGGGATTGAGGGGAATGAAAACAGAAGCCCACCCACAAAGGAAGGAGCAGAGCACGGGAGCCCTCTCCAGACCCGCAGGTTTGGAAGCAGCTGCTTGAGAGGAAAAAGCTGCCTCTGACAGCTCTCAGCTCGGAGCTGATCCAGCACTAGCTGCTGGGCCATGGTGCTCTCCTGATGAACACAAACGAGGTCAAAGAACACCAACATGAGACAAGGTAACTCTGTGGTCATGACGGAGTGAAACAAAAACAAGACCACTCTGTAGCGGTGTCTGAGACAGATAAAAAGAAGATCACTGTACAAACCACAAAAATGACCAAACATCACCGTTTTCCATCTTTCAGGACTGACTGCAACTTCTTTACCAATTACAGCTTTAGCTCCATACCTTTCCTTCCACCTTTCAAATGAAATTAAATGTCCAATTGTAGAACTGACCCCACTTCCTCACGGCACCCAACCAGAGCAAAACTTCAGTCCCTGGAACCAATCCTAAAATCATCTAACACAAGCCCAAATCTGACACTAAGCCCCTCCTAACGCCTACATACTGAGACACTCCATGGTCCCCCACAGTGCGCCGTGTACCAATAAAGCCACATTTGTGTGTGTGCAGAGATGTTCCTGTAATCTTTGGGGGTATCGATACACCCTTCATCTTATTCTCTGAAGCACAGGCAAGGAAGGCTGGGTGTGGAGTAAGGCTCTGAAATGGAGGCAGGGGGCCCACACAGCTCACCTGGCCTCTGTGACACTGGCAATGTCTGTCCCCAGGGCATGAGGCCGGGGCAGGGTGCTGAGGAAGTGCAGGTTAGAGGGGTTGAAGAGGCGCACGGTGCCATCAGCGCAGCCACAGAAGATGTAGTCCTGGCTCACAGAGATGCAGTGGGCCACGGTGGTCTGCAGGCAGAGGGGCTCAAGTCAGCATGGCCACCCACTCAAACCCTCCTCAACAGTCACCTGCCAAGAGGAGACACCAGCCAAGGCAGGGGGCGAGGGGAAAGCAGCCCAGCTGCTCTGGCCCAAGCCCCTCAGCTGTTATCTAGAGACGCCCCGCCCTCCAGCAGCTGGCGGCAGAGGGCTCACAGCCACGTGCACATGGGGGATGGGAGTCCGGGAGCCTTCTAAGGCACTAGAGGTTTTGGCAAAGAGGACAAAATAGGAAAAGCCCAGCAAAGAGAAAGGAACAGCATGAGAAAGAGAGGAGAGTCTAGCACCACTTACTGTGAAGCTGTCTGTGTTCTGAGCAGAAGAGGAAAGCAGGGAAAGAAAGACAGAAAGAGCAGGGAGCAGGCAGTTACACAGATCTGCTTGGGCTGGAACTGGGCCAAGCTCTGGCTCCCTCAAGCCTCTTCCTCCTGGGGTCCCCTCTTCCATGCAGGGCCCAGCCCCTGTACGGACAGTCCTCCCCTGAGCTGAGACGCGGGCAGCCCCACCCACCCCACCCACTGGGACAGAGATACTTACTCTCAGCTCCACCCACTTATCCAAGAGCCTCCGATCACTGAACTCGCACAGCAGCCCTGAGGACGTGATGCAGAAGGTGCTGTCTGCCTTCCTGCCTCGGCCACAGGCCACGTCGGTGAACAGGTTGTTCCGCAGCTCCCCCAGCAGCCCGGAGCGGCCCAGCAGGGGCACGGTGGCATTCACCTGTGGAGATGCGACACTGTCGCCCACCCATCGCCCCGGGGCGCCCTGGAAACCAAGCCCTGGGGAGAGGGAGGGAGGAGGCGTAGCAAGGCTCCCTTGCCCTCTGAGACTACCCCTCGGCCCAGACAGCATCTGGCTCATCCAGAACTTCTGGATGGCTGTGGAGAAAGCAGAGGGGCCCAAGGGGAGCAGTCTCCTGGGGTGGGCTGAGTAGACCCTGGCCCTGGGGGCTACTTCCAGCCTGAGCACCTCACCTTTGAGGTCTTACTGTCATCAAGGTACCAGAATTTGATGTGCCGGTTGCCAGCAGTGACAAAGTAGCTACAATCTTCAGAGAAGGACACCGCAGTGACCCGACTGGACACCTTATTGGAGGCCACCACAATGTTTTTCTGGAAGGAAAGCCAAAGGAAGAATCGAAGTTCTGCCTCTTGGAGCTAAGATGAAAGAGGCTCAGAGGATGAAGGAGGGTTAGATAGGATTTGTACTTTAAAAAATGTTTCTTTCCAGGATTTACTGGTCAGAAAAAGAGGGGAGGAAGGAGAATCCTTTTCCAGAGGAGTTGAAGAGATTCATTGCCTCTGGAGGTCCTCGGAGGCACAAAGCTAGCCTCTTTCTACCAACACGCTTGGCTACACAGTTGCTTTTTTCTGCTTCAGGTCATTTTCTAGAATAAAACTGAGATCAGCAGGGTGGAATGAAGGGGTTCAGGTCCCCAACTGGCCCTTGGACCCCCATGAGGCTGCGAGGCCGGCCCACCCGGCCCACTCACCTTCCAGGCCCAGACGTTGACGATCATGTCATGTTGGTAGCCCACAGAGACAATGTACTTGGCACTAGGCGAGAAGGCCACACAAGCCACGCCATACTTATGCTCCTGCAGCTCCGCCACCTGGCTATGCTCGGCCACGTCCCAAACCCGCACGGCAGGCATGTGCCCACTCTGCAGGGAGGCAAGAACTGGAAGTGAGGGCCAGAGGCACACAGCCTCCCCTAGCCTTTCAGGGTGGGGCCTACCTCTCCAGCTACCGGGCACAGTCTCTCTAATGAGCCCCCGGCCCAAAGCAGAGTGCTACACAGGGCAAAGGTGTAGAGGAAACATGATAAATATCTCAGGACAACAACGATTATCTGAGAGAAAACACCCCCAGATTTGGTTCAGTATCTCCGGGTGAGGGTCTGCGCCTCTGTGTTTGTTCAAAGCTCCTAGAGGGATCCTGATGGGCACCCAGGGTTGAGAATCACCACCACCCACGCCTATGCCTCCCTGTAAGAGACTGAGAAGGGAGAGGTGTCCCTCATGCGCCCAGCAGGGGGCCCCCAGGCACAAGGAATATCTTACGGCAGTGGTTTTCAAAGTGTGCTTCCCAAACCAGCAGAATCAGCATGATCTGGGAACTTGCTAGAAATGCAAATTTTGGGGTCCCCCCTCCCAAACCTATAGAACCAGAAACTCTGGGAGCAGGCCCAGCAATGTGCACTTTAACAAGCCCTCCAGCTGATTCTGACGCCCACTAAGGCTTCAGCACCATTGGTTTAAGGTGCAGCCAAAACCGGGATTTGGCATCCGTTCAGGAAGCCAGAGCGGCAGCAGCCCTAACCAGGCCCAGGACTGTAGCTCTCTGCTGAGGCCAGGCCACCCACCCTCTTCAGAGTACTGCGGCCCCCCTTCCACACTCACCTCTCCAGTGACCAAGTACTTGCCATCAGGGGAGAAGGCAAGGGCAGTGATGGTCTTCCTGCAAGAAATGAGGCAGGCTCAAAGAGGCACTGGCAGCCCTGCCTAAGCCCGGCTCCCTCACAGTTCCCTCAAAAGGCAAGACCGGCAGACAGCAACGGCACGTGTGACATTTCCCTAGCTGGCCCTGGGGCCCAGTCTCAGTCCCCAGAGCCACAGAGACCTAGACAGTGCCCTTCTCACAGACTCCAGGAGATGCCCCCTGAGGGCCCAGACCCATTTACCTGGAACTGTTGAGGATGTGGTGCTGTTTGTGTTTCCGGGGATTGAACAGCACGACCACACACCTGGGGAGATGAGTGAGACAAGTGACTTCAGCACCAAACCACAGCTCCCCCCGGAGCTCCAGGCCCCCAGGCCAGGGAGCTGGGGCGAGCCAGCTCAAGGGGGCTCCACTTGCCACTGAGGGCAACTGACCGCTTTCTTCTGGCAATTTGCTCTTCCCACTTCCTTTCCCACCAGTAAGGACCCATCTCTGCAGCCTCACGAGGGTGAAAGGACTCTCTGCAAGCCTAACCCCACCAGGTCCCTAAGCACCAGCGCCATCTCTGCCGCAAAGGGCAGCAGGGACCCAGGCCTTCCCACAATCCTTGCACAGCCCAGGAAGGGGGGCAGGAGGGAAGAACTCACGTGATTTGGGCAAAGCAGGCCACAGGTATACATACAGCCAGTGCGACATGGAGCCACACGTGTGTCAAGTATTTGAGCTCCAAGGAGTGAGGCCTCTCATGTGTGTGCCCACCTGTGTACTTGGCAGGAGCCAACCCCCCCCCCCCAGCCCCCACACACACCCTCTACGCGTCAGGTGATGGAGCGGGCGGGAGGCAGGGGACCAGAACCGCTAGGAGGCTCGGTACGACTAGCGGGAGGGGCAGAGAGAGCCTGAGACCCTCCAGACTGCCAGAAGACAATGGGAGAAGGCTGGGAGCACCCTCTGCAGCCAGAAGGTGAGTCTGGATGGGATCAGGCTCAGACTAACTTTCCAGAGGCAGCTCCAGAGGGGAGGCCAGGTGGTAGGACTTGGGGGCAAGAAGCAGGAAGCTATGGACAGCAGTGTTCTCCCTCAGGCTCCCTGGCTATCAGCATGCCCAGGGGCCCACAGCCCTTCTGCCTCATCGCTTCATCAGAACTGTAACTAGCTGACAGGAGCAAACGTGGAGCCTGCTACACCAGGTAAGGGGATGGGGAGAGAAGGATGAGAGGGCTACGTCCTCCAGACTCAGGCTGGTTTAGTGGGAAGGCACTGCAGACCCCACATCTGAAACCCACCGCTTGCCAGAAACTTGAAACGAAGGCAGGTACAAGCCGCTAGTGAGGGCTCAGCATCTCAGGCTCAATAAACCACTTCCATATGCAAATGCCACAGGTAATCACTGGGGACACTGGGATCTCGGAGGGACACCAGCTCTGCCCAGAACTGCCAGGCTGATGGACAGCCTTGGAATCCCTGAGTCACATCATCTTTTCCTCTAGTCCCCTCCCCCAAATCCCTCCTCACTGTTTTCTTTCTTCTTCTCTCTCCTTCTCCTAATCTTTGTTTCCTTTCTCCTTCTCTCTTTATACCAACTTCCAGTCTCCCACTTCCCTTCTAGAATGCCATGTCAGGAGGGTTTTTAAAAATATGACCCAGATCAGATGGCTTTGGAAACTCTGTACCCCATCAATCTCCCTCCCCCATCCCCAAACACACACACACAAGCACACTTGTCCAGCTTCTGTGAGGGGCAGTCCAGGATACAGGGGGCCTACTTCCTCCAAAACAGGTAAGATTCATAAAACCTTAGAGTCGGAAGGAAGGATGGAAGGAATTAAACGCACTATGCTAGGTGACTTTAAAGATCACCTGGTCCAACCCTCCAAAATTTTGAGGTGAGGAAACCTAGGCTCCTATAAAGAGCAGAGCCAGGACTCATAGCTCTTCCAGCATCCAGGCCTCTTTACATCAAACACGCGCAACTCTGATCTGTGTCACCCCTTGCTGAACATCCCTGGGGAGCTTCTAAGACCCAACCCCTTAAGTACCATGAAGGCCCTGGGTCGTGTGGCCCCTGCCCACCCTCCAGCCTCACCCTGCACCGTGCTCCAACCACATCCTTTCACTCCCTTTAGCTTGCTATGCTCCTCTGACTCCAGACCTTTGCTAGAGCGCCTTCTCTTGTCTAGAGCATTCTTCTCTCCCTTTTCCAACTAGTTAACACGTAGTTCTTTTTCAGATCTCAGGTCAGATGGCCTCAGTATATGCTCTCACAACACAGTTGTATCAATCTTTTGTGACATTTATCACAACTGCAATTTTACAATTTTTTAATTTTAAAATGTATTTTATTGAAGTGTACTTGATTTACAGTGTTGTGTTTAGTTTCTGTTGTACAGTAAAATGACTCATTATACATATATATACATTCTCTTTCATATTCTTTTCCATTATGGTTTATCACAGGATGTTGAATATAGTTCCCTGTGCTATACAGTAGGATATTTATTGTTGATTGCCTCCCCCACCAGCCTGTGTCTTCCATGAGGGTGGGAACTGTGCCCGGTTTTGCTCACTGTTTTGTCTCCTGTGCCTAGCAGAGTCTGGCCCATCACAGTTGTTCAAGAACCGTTTATTGAATGGATGAATGCCTCCCTTGGTCCACTAGCTTGGTCTACTTGGGTATCCGTAGGCCCAGCTCTCCTCCCTACTGCATGCCCCACCTGTCTTCTATGGAAGGTAGCACCGAGGATCTCCAAATCCTCAGACGCAGTGTGGGACAGTGGGGACACTGTGAGCTTCTGAGTCAGAGACCAGGGTTTGAGTCCTTGTTCTGCCATGTACAACTTTGTGACCCTGGGTAAGTCACAAGCCTATTTCATTATCTGTTAAAAAGGAGCCACTAGGATCAAGCTCTCAGGACTTCTGTGAAGATCAAATAATTTTTTTTGGACACAGAGTGGGAGCCAAACAAACGGCAAATCTTACTATTACTCCCCCTGGAGCATGGACAGGAAGCCAAAAGGGACTCCTGGCGGTGAGGAACAAGGTGCTCAGGGACTGTGTCAGGTTTTTCCTTCAGAAAAACGGAGGTGAGTCCTGTTAGGATCTCAGTAATGGTAAAAACTCTAAAGGAGGCTTCCTTTAAAGTTCTGGGAAGGCAGCCAAGGAAGGAGAACTGGGTTAAGCCTGGGGAAAGAAAATATCTACATCTTCATCCACTTAGGAGATGATAAGCTTGGAAGGTAGCAAGGAAGGGATGGGGGAAATGCTGAGGGAGAAACTACCTCAAGTGACTAGGACAGCACCACAGAAGCACAGAAAGAGAATGGAAGTGACACCTCCTGGCTAAGTTAAAAAGCACCACGCGAGAGTTTCAACGAACTCTAAGCACGAAGGCCTTCACTTCCTTTTATAACCGGTCTACTGCTCTTCACACAGTGGGCCCAATAATAAGAGTTACCATTGATCCAGCACTTTCTGTGTAGCAGGCACTCTGCTAAGCACCTTAGAGGTCTGGTCTTAGCTAATCCTTACCACAAGCTTGTGATTGCTGGTACAATCAGCCCCACTTCAGTGTGGAGAAACGAGTTCAGAGGTCTTATTCAAGGCCTCTCAGCTAAAGCAAAAGAGAGTCAGGATTCCAGAAGCTGTGCTCTCAGAAAAGCAGAGTGGAGTGAGTGGGAGAAAGGAGAGAAAACTGAAGCTGAAAAGGAGAGACAAACATAGAAAGCACACTGGCCTAACGCACAGAGCACCAGGGCAGGAGCCTCTGAGAAGAGGCAGAGAAGACTGGGGCGCTTGGAGGGAAAAAGGATTCTGGCTACAGAATCTTTGGAAGTCATAACAGGGCACATGAAAATTATAGAATTATAGTTCAAAGTTCATAGATCTAGATATTTAGATTTTAATATTTTATTCAGTGTGTGAAAAATGATAACCCCCAGGCCTGCCACCATCACGCAAAGCCCACCAAGTTTTCGGGAGAGCTGACGTTTTCTTGGTATCTGTGCCGCCCGGCTGAGGCGGTCCTCTGCGGGCTCATCCTCTCTGGTGATGGCCTCCAGTCTGAATGGTGCTGGGTTACCTAGCTTTCGGATCAGCTCCAGATAAACCACAGCAGAGGGGTTCAGCTCAGAGCTGATCTGACTTGAAATGAACTGATGCAGATTCTGACAGCCACATTCCAAATCCAGAAAAAGTAGGTGATGAGGGTTCCTTTAAACCCGAAGCAGCATGGTGGCCTTTCAAGGGCGGCTGAGAACACTCCCCAAGTCACCGCACATAAATTCTGAGTCTTGCTGGGCCATAGCATCCTCTGTTTCCTGTCTCCCCTAGGTTGGACTCCATGGCAGAAGAAGGAGGGAGAGCAGCACGTGTGTGTAAAAAGACAATGCAGACAGGATGACTAGCTATGAGGCAACCTCTCCCTTCTCTAACACCTCCCAACCCCCACCCCCCAGTGTAGCCTGGAAATTCTCATGTGTGTCATGGGAGAGTTAAGCAGAGGAGGGAAACACACACAGGTAGGGCAAGCTGAAATTTTTACTTCTAATTATTCAAAGTTGGAAACCTTCCAACACAGAGAAAGAGGAAAAAAAAGAGACCAACCCTCGGTCACAGCTCCACTTGTGAGGATAATAACGCAGATGGTGAAGGCAGAACTTGGCAAAGACCTCCAAGGTCCCCCTGTGCCCAGCTTGCTGAGGTCCTCCCAAGAGAAGAGACCTCAAAAACACTGATGTGGGGCTTCCCTGGTGGCGCAGTGGTTGAGAGTCCGCCTGCCAATGCCGGGGACACGGGTTCGTGCCCCGGTCTGGGAAGATCCCACATGCCGCGGAGCAGCTGGGCCTGTGAGCCATGGCCGCTGAGCCTGCGCGTCCAGAGCCTGTGCTCCGCAACGGGAGAGGCCACAACAGTGAGAGGCCCGCGTACCGCAAAAAAAAAAAAAAAAAAAAAAAAGCACTGATGTGGGAGCCTCCTCAGTCTTCTCTGACCTTTGAGCAAGTTTCCAGTCTGCTAGGGAGGGAAGGGTGGGGTGCGGTTTGCACCAATCTTTGGCCCTTGGTCTCCACATCCCTTGACCCTGGCCAGCACAGCAGGCAGTCACTGGCACGTGCCCTTGCAGCAGTACTGGCTGCAATCCTCCATATGATAGGGCTGGGCTGGCCCAACCGGCTGAGTCCCGTAATTCAGAACCCCAGGGTACAGGCACAGGGAGTCTGCTCACTCTCATAGGGAAGCAGTGAGGCCTCAATCCCTCGGGGCCTCAGCCCGGGAGTCATGTGGTGGAGCAACCGTACCAGGTGCTGGGCCCACTGCCCAGGAACTTCTCTGAACCAGGAAAGGCCAAGCCCTCGATAGCCCCCGTCCCTGGACAGGTCCAGGCCTGCTGCCATCACCAAGAGCCCAGCATTCCCACAGGATCCACCTCCTATGACTCTCCATCCTCCAGAAGGCAGAAACAAATGAACCCTGGGATGAGCAAAGAATGCAGAAACACACACAGGGAGCAGGACACAGAAGGTCTGAGCAGGGACCCTGCACCTTAGAATTTCCTCTTTCAGACCAAGAAAAGTCAGAAGGTGACTCAGAGAGGCACACTAAAGGTCCTTCAAGCCTTGCTCATACATTACCCTGTACCCCTACTTAACATTATAACCCCACACCCCCACATTCCCATCCCCTTTCACTGCTTCTTGCTTATACTTTTTCCAAAGCACACATCAATTTATAATATTCCATATAATTTACTTTTGGGGAGGGAAGACGATCTATATTCATCACTAAGACTGCCAGCTCTGTGACAGTAGTGTTTGTTTATTTTGTTCACTGTTACATCGCAAAGGCCTAGAAAATTGGCACTCAATAAATATTTGTGAATAAATCTTCAAGTCATTAGCTACCAGATCTCAAAGCCCTAACTCCTAAGGAAACTCCTGAGTAGCAGGCCCCACGGCAGGTCCACAGTTCTGTCCAACCTTAGACTTCTAGGACTCACTGATGCTCGAGGGCACTGTGATGATAGAAAGAATAAGAAAACGGGTCAGGCAGACCTGTCTGCTAACATACTGTGTGATCTTGGGCATATTCCTTAACTTCTCTGAACCTCAGTTTCCTCATCTATAAAGCAGGAATAATAAATAGTATCTAAGTCTCAGAATTGTTGTGAGAACTGAAAAAAATAATATGCAAAGTAACCAGCAGGGTGCTCCTAGCCATCTTCTTGAAGGGCACCAATAACAAGGAAAGGGTTAACCAGGGGTTCAGCAGTTGCAACAGGAACCCCAACTACGGTATCCATATAGGACTTGTAGGATACTAGTGACTCATTAGGGTCCTCCTCCAGGTTGGAATTACAAACTGTCCCTCCCGATTCACTCCCAAAGGGGAAATCTTTTAGCTTTAATTATCCTAAGAGATAATGAGTCTAGGACGTTTCCTAGGGCATCCTTGGTTGTGGTCCTCTTCAGGACCCACATGGAACCCAATGCCTTCCAAATAAGTAACCCTCTTAGGCCAGCCCATGAGACCCCCTGGCATCTCTGTTTCTGAGATGCTCTACGAGACACACACACCCCTCCCCCCCCATCAAAGGCATGAGAAAAGACTTGGCAGTAATAACCCAGTGAATAATGTGGTCACTGGTGTAGAGCTACCAGTACACCTCTCTCTGTCCAGAGGACTCTAAACATATTCCCTTCTGGGACAACAGGTGGATGTCTGTGAGCTGCAAGACTCACAAGCCAGGTCCAAAAGCAGTGTCTGAGCCTCCTTCCTCTCACTCACTATGGTCTAGCCACCATGGCTGCTGTTTAGCTACTCAAACAAGTGAATTGCTTCCTCCTTTCTTTGGGACCTCTGTAGTTGAGGTCTCCTCCACCTGGAAGTACAGATCTTCACACATAGATTCCTCTTTGTCACTCAGACACCAGCTCAACTGTTACCTCCCACTGAGCCCTGACCAGCCAGTCTCCAAGTAGCCCCACCCCACCCCACTCCCAGGTATTCACTTACTCTCCTTTTCCATCACCCCAGTTTATTTCTTCAGAACACTTACCACTCTCTGATATTACCTTGCTCATTTATTTGTTCACATGCTTACTGTCTGCCTGCCCCTCCTTAAACCCCACAGAGGCAATGACACTGTCTTATTCACTGCTGTATATATATATATTCTGCGGCTGGAACAGTGCCTGGTCCAAAGTATATTTTCAACACGTATCTGCCGAACAAATGAATGACTATTATCAATGAACAAGCTGTTTTGGGAAGAACTACAGGGCCCCAGTTTTAGGTATGAGCTCTGTAGGGAAACCAGGAGAAAAGGCACTGAGGGGACTGGCGCCTGTGAGTAACGCTTGCATGTGATTCACAGCCATCAGGGCACCAAGTCCAAGCATCCTCTTCCCTTAGGTCCACCCGGTCTCTCCACCACTCCACACACTCCCTGGCAACCCCCCACACAGTGTTTACCACAGAGAGGAAGAAGGGAGCTGTATGTTCCTTCAGCTCAGATGTCACTAGAACACAGTCCAGGAGGAGACTCTGTGCTTTCACGTGCAGTCCAAAGCTTTGGAGCTGGATCTCAGCATAAATTCCAATATGCGCTGAGTAAATGGAGGGCCTTCTCAGGAGAGCTGGGTTTCCCCTCCTCCTCCCTGCTTAAACCACCAAGAGGTCTCCTCTTGGCTGCTGCATAGGGCACCTCTCACGCCAGTAGCTGCTCTGCACAGGGGGTCTGCACTCAGGCCAGGCCCTGCACCCTGGCATTAGGGGTCAAGAGAAACCCATTCTCCAAACTCACTGACTCCACAGTGGCAACAGGGGCTGTGCTGGGCTCTAAAGGCCCTGAACCCTCTACCGAGCCAGCCAGGGAAGGGGCCCAAGTCAATTATGGGTGTTCAACTAAACTGAGTGCCTCAAAGCTATCTGGGGACCAGCTTGGCCTCCTAGGGCAGGGGGCTTAAAATGTGACAGGTGAGGGTGGGCTTCCTGTGGGAAAACAACAGCAAAGGGAGAGCTCTGGAGAAGAAATGCACGAGGTGCTAAAACCAAGGGGTCTCTACCCAGAGACTTCAACCCACCTCTGCCTGACACACATCCTTCTCCACCCCACCCTCCCAGAGCTGTTTCATTTCCTTTCAGAAAACTTTGTTTTGGTTTGATATTTGCCTCTAGGCCTCTGGGAGAATTTTCTGAGCTTTGTTTCTCTTCTTGTTTCTAGGATACCTGAACTGCTCCTAGAGCAACAAGCGAAGTAGGAACTAGAGAGTGGGGGATGGGCGGTGGGGTTGGGATCACCAGATAGGAAGAGAAGGGAGACAGAGGGGAGGGAAAGAGCCTGCTTTGCTCACACAGACTTTGGTGGCCCCCAGATACCGCAGAAGCACATCAGGGAGCTCTAGCACAGAGCAAAACTACAACACCCAGAAAAGCGCCATTTGCAAAGAGAGAACTCCAAGTTCTAGGAAATCAAAAGGTCAGGAAGTGGATCAGGGCACTGCCCAGGACTGGCCCAAGCCAAACACACTCAGGAAACCTACTAGAGGTGACAGCAGGGAAGCTTCCGTACACCACCTGGAAGGATAATGACCCCCAAGGCACAAACGCCAGGCTGGGACCTGCCCATAAACAGAAGCACACACCCTTAAAGGCGCCAGGCCTGGGGTCTGGGGCGGATGGGGAAGAGAGGGACCAGGGCTCCACACTCCCCAGAGCAGGGACACAGGACTCAGCACGCACAGAGCAGCAGCCCAGGCCTTTCCGGCCCGTCCCACATCCAGCCCCAGTCCCACCTCCAACAAGAAGAAACCTGGCTTTCCCTGGCCGAGGCAGGCATGAGTGGAATTCCCCGGAGGCAGACTGCACAGGGTATCCAGCAACAGAGATCATTCATCAACTTGCTTCTGGAGGGGGAGAAGGAGGCCAGCTCAGCCTCTTCAAGGTAAAGTCAGTGCAGCTCCCACAGTCCCCTACCACAGACGTCAAATGCCAAAGGGCCACTCAGAAGAGACAGACCCCAGAACCTAGGGGCAGAAGGGTCCCTGGCATAGACTGAGCTGCCCGTAAATTGGCTCTTTTCATTCGAAGAGCAGGTGAACAGCTTAGGGGAAAAGCAGCTTTTAAAAATAAGCAGCAAGTCTGGTCTCCCTCCACCTCGTGCCACTTTAGAGTAAGAGCTCTGCAGTCAGACTTCTTGGGTTGGAGTCCCAATACAGACACGTGCTAGCTGTGTGACCTAGAGCAAACTGCTTACCCTCTTTGAATCTTAGTTTCCCTCCTCTAAAATATGGGATGAAAACAGTTCCAACCTCACAGGGTTGCTCTGAGTATTAAATAAAATAATTCCTGTAAAGTGCTTAAAGTGCCTGACACAGAAAAGGTTCTTGATAAAGGTAGGGATGATAAAACTAAAAACAAATCATATATCTGATACAAAAACTACAGGAGTTGCTGTGGAAAATCACACTAGGGAACTCGGCATTCCCAAGTTGATGGTGGGGAAAGAGGCAGAGCAGTGGCCTTCCCATTTTCACTTTCCTGTCTCCAGCAGCAAGGAACAGGGAACCAGAGAGAACAGACAGAGAAAGAGAACCAGAAGCAGGAAAAGCTCCAAGCCTCCAAAAGAAACACTTCTGCAGAAGCTTCAAGCAACTATGGTTGGGGGTTTCTCATCAGTAGGAGCAGAGGAGTGAAAAGGCTGCAAGGGAAAGAAGAACACCAGCGCTGGAACCCTTCCTCTCTTCCATGGCACTGACATCTCTCAACGTGACAAGAGTAGTCAAATGTTCTGAGAAGCATTATCCATAACAGCCAAAAAGTGGAAACAACCCGAATGCCCATCAACTGATTAACAGAGAAAATGTGGTATATCCATACAATGGAATGTTACTCGGCCATAGAAAGGAATGAAGTACTGATACCCAGTACGACATGTATGAACCTTGAAAACACCATGCTAAGTGAAAAAAGCCACTCACAAAAAATATGATTCCATTTATATAAAATGTTCAGAACAGGCAAATATATAGAGACAGAAAATAGATTAGTGGCTGCCTAAAAGCTGGGAGCCTTGAGGGGAAATAGAGAGTGACTGTTAATGGGTGTGGGGTTTCCTTTTGGGGTGAGGAAAATGTTCTAAAATTGATTGTAGTGATGGCTGCACAACTCTGTGGATACACTAAAAACCACTGAATTGCACGTATTACAATACTGCTTCTTTTTTTATGTTTTGGATTTTGGGCCATGAGGCACGTGGGATCCTAGCTCCCCGACCAGGGATCAAACCCGTACCCCTTGCATTGGTAGGCAAAGTCTTAACCACTGGACCACTAAGGAAGTCCCTGAATTATACATATTAAATGGGTGAATTGCGTGGTATGTGACTTACATCTCAATAAAGCTGTTTTTAAAAACAACTAAAAGGTAGATATTAAAGATACTGAAGATGGTGTTGGGAGCTGTGTGCATATATTACACAATGGAATATTACATAGCCATTAAAAAGAATGAAATAATGCCATTTGCAGCAACATGGATGGACCTAAAGATTATTATACTAAGTGAAGTAAGTCAGACAGAGAAAGACAAATATCATATGACATGACTTATACATGGAACCTAAAAAACGATACAAATGAACTTGTTTATAAAGCAGAAACAAACTCACAGACTTAGAAAACCAATTTACGGTTACCAAAGGGGAGAAGTGGGGGAGGGATTGATTAGGAGGTTGGGATTAACATAGGCACACTACTATATGTAAAATAGATAATCAACAAGGACCTACTGTACAGCACAGGGAACTCTACTCAATACACTGTAATAACTTATATGGGGAAAGAAACTGAAAAAGAATAGATATATATATAACTAAACCACTTTGCTATACACCTGAAACTAACAACATTGTAAATCGACTATATTCCAGTATAAAATATTTTTTTAATTTAAAAAATAAAATAAAAATAAAAATGACTAAAAGGTAGATATTAAAGATATTGAAGATGGTGTTGGGAGCTGTGTGAATACAAAGAGTGAATCTATACGCGTGGGTGGTCAAAAAGCAGGACGGGATGGCAACACAGGCAACAGTCAACAAAGAGCCTTTATGTGGCCCCGTACGTCATTTATAAAAATGGCACCAAAACATTAACCTGGATGTATCTCCCAGAAGATACCAGAAAACCCCTGCCCACTCCAACTGGTTTAGCATAGCTATAAACTTCCATGCAATAAGACCACTTCCAAGACACTTACCCAGCTGGGTAGGCAACTAAACCCGATCGGGGATCACAGGCAAGTCCTCTGCCTCCAGACACTGTTATTCCAAGCACCTTCTCCAAGGTCACCTGTTGGAGCAAGACAGAGAAGTGTTATGTTATGGATGGAGTGGCACTGGGAAGGAGGAGTTGAAGGTAGCCGGGACCTTCTTCCACGCTGACTGTTTCCTGATGGCTCTGTCTTCTGACTTATCCAGGTCCTGATCTGGCCATAGGCCCCCTGATCACATGGGAAAAAGCCAGTACACATCGCCAGCTTTTAACAGTGATCAAACTGCTAGGCCCATAGAAAAGAAAATGAAATGGTTAAAACTCAGCTCATGGCCACAGGGGCACAAGAACTCTCCCAATCCAGGAAGGCTCCATTTACAAGATAAAGTCTTGGGTCCCCAGACTGGCCTCTTGGGTCTATGAGACTCAGGAGAGGTCACTGATCTTCGTACCTTGGCAGGCATGAAACAAAGGCCACTCTGATCTCCAAGAGCCAGAAGAATGTTAGGTAACAATTAGGTGACTCATAATATCCCTGATCTATGCATTCCATCACACTCTTCCCCTCCATCAGATGTCTGCCAGTTCAAACAGACTCGAAGCCTAGGAGGCAGAGACATGGCTTACTGCTGTGTTTTGCAAAGCACAGATGCTCAGAGTACTCTAATCATTATTATTAAGCCACAACTCCCACAGAGATGAAAGGGAAACATACGTAAAGTGCTCAGAGCTTCTGAGAGGGCATGGCCATTCGAGACATTCACCATCACTCTCTTCATCACTGTTGTTACCCCACACTGTCCGCAGGCCCTGGGACATACTGGACTAACCTCAAATTAGTTCCCTGATCTTTCTGCTAGATGATCCCATGTAAGATTCAGACTGCCCTGTAACCTCGTCACTCCCTCACCCACTGCTATAAAATGTCTTGCATGTCACTCCTGGTCCAGTCTCCTCTAGCACTGTCTGGACTCGCTGCACTGGCCCTCCTCAGGGATGTCCTCGGTCTTCGTTGGCTCAGACAGAGGGGCTTCTGAATGCAGGATGGCCATGTAAACAGGCTGGAGTGTACTCTGCTAAGAGAGTCTTGGGGGCCTTACGAGGGCGATGTGAACCAGAAACACTTCAGGGGTGTTTGTATCAGTGGCACTGTGGTCTGCTCCCAGTCCAGGCCGGTATCTAGAGAGGGGAAGCCCATAGTCAATTACAGTAGTTTTAGGATCTCTCCTTCTCTCTTAGTCTCCCAGCTGGAGAATTCCAAGTGCTTCTAGAGGGCCTGTTTAAATTCCAATCTCCAAGGACCATTTTAGTTTGAATTAGGTTGGAAAGAAATGCCCTGAGGTGGCCAGAGACCAAAATAAGTCCCCTGGGATGTTGTAGTTAAAGCTATTACCCTGGAAGGTCCCCAAGAGTCTTCTGTGCTTCTTGGGGATGTGGACCAGGAATTCCAACATGTGTCTACTCACTGACAGAGGCAGTTTAGTTCCAGGGCACCACACCTACCCACAACCACCTGGCAAGCACCAAACTTGCCAGCTACCCTTGGGCCTTTCTGAGGCACTAAACCTAGTGGGGGATAAACTAACTTTAGCCTACTCTATACATTCTTGATTTTCTGCCCTAACTTATGCCTCTTTCCATACTTTTTCTCAGCTTAATGACCCCCGCCCCCTTCTCCGGCACCCACTCACCTTTCTGAAAGGGCTGAGCACTGCACACTAACTGGAGAGCACAAAATAACCCTGGGGAAGTCCGGGAGATACTCAGTTCGGGGCACCACACCCTATCCTGGCACAGTGCCTCTGGCTATCCCCGAGGGAGGGGTACTCAGGAACATTCCTGCTGCACCAACTGCCTACTGCAGAGAAGAGAGAAAGAGGAGCCTGAGGCCAGCATTACCCACATAGATGAGAAAGGTCACCAAAGCAAGCACTGAGCTAAAAGGCCAACTCAACTCCTATTCTCTTCAAGCTAATCTGATTTCAGGCAAATCCTTTGGATTCATATTTGCATCAATCCCTCCCTTATGCTTCAGCTTTGGTCCCAAAGAATCAGACCAGTCTGTGGGTTCTCAGCTTGCCTTCTCTCTCTGACAGGAATTTGGGTAGGTGTTTTGTGGGTAGATGATCCAGTTCCACAGAGAATTAATTCTGGAACTAGCTTGGAGTTTTCAACAGCAATCTAAAGCAGGAAGGAGATGTGAGTTACTCAGAGCCGAAAGACCAGTGTTTATCAAACGTTTTTGACCACGACCCATAGTAAGAAACACATTTTATATCTTGATCCAGTATAAACCTACATGCTCATAAAACTGAAATAAAAGTTTCACAGAAAAATACTTACTCTCGTTGTATGTGATAAACTCCAATTTCTATTATATTCTATTTCATTAAAAAAATAACTCTGGTCATGGCCCACTTTATTGATTTCATGACCTACAGGTGGACTGGAAGCTGCAGTTTGCGAAACCCTGCTAAGGACCATCTCTCCCTGCTGGGCATGGGATTCATCTCTGGTCCTTGGCATCTTTGTGCCTGTCACTTTCCTCCTAGGACTCTCCACAGTGGAGCAGACATCCGGGCTAGGAAACCCCACAGACAGGAGTTTGCCTGGGCTCAAAACTTGGATGATTTTCAAAGGATTTACAGTTTTTGGCTTCCTCTGGATTTCTGAGCAGCTATCCAAGGGAAAAAAAGGCAGTTTCCTTTGACTCTGTGGAGGGGGAAGAGCAGGGGAAAAACATTCAGGGGCATCAGCTGGGTTTTATTTTATGTTCTAACTCAAACCAGCTTCCTGTTTGCAGGGAGGTTTGGGGCTGAGCTCCACTTTCAAAGGATCTGAGAGTCCAGAGCTCCTGCAAGGCCTCCAACGTCTGGGCTTGTCCTGCAAGGCTCCTGCACGATGGACTTCATAAACTGACTCTCTTTCATAACCCTCTCCATATTCTTTCCAAAAAGGTGGTACAGCTTCCATCTACCCTAAGAAATGGAGACAAACCTGGACACCCCCTTGCAAACCCACCCCGGGCTAAAAGTGCCCAAGTTCAAGTAGTGCTGTGCTGCAGCTGGCTCACGCTGGCTCAGGACAGCTGACTGTGCACCTCTTTTCCCAGCTCCACGTTCAATGAGAGCACATTGGTAGCTTGAAACCACCATGGTGGGAGCACTTATGCCATGAAATCAGACAACGCTACAAATCAGGGCCCCTCTTCCCCCTCAGAGAGCATGTAAACATTTACCAACGCACCGCTAAGCTCAAGCAACTTTTCTCTCTCCCTCGGACTATGGCCGTAACTCCCATGTGTTCCCTCTGCTTCAGGCCTTGCTTCCTATAGTCTTTTCTTTTTCTCAACATACCAGGCCACAGTGATTCTTTCAAGAAATATAGGAGATCATGTCATTATGCTGCTCAAAAGTCTCCAATGGCTCCCCATCCAGATTCTTCACCCCGGTTTAGAAGGCCCTAAGTCACCTGGCCTCTGGCTGCCTCTCTGACCTCGTTTCCTCCACTTCACCCTCACTTACTCCACCTCAACCACCCTGACGCCTGAAGCACCTCAAGTGGATTCTAGCTTCAGGTCCTCTGCATAGGCTTTTTATTCCTCCCACTAAAACTCCCTTGCCTCAACTACTCACACAGCTAATTCACTCAGGTCTTTGCTCAAAGGTCTTCTCCACAGGGAAGGCTTTCCAGACTGGCTTTACTACTATCACTCTATACCCAACTTATCCTGCTTTATTTTTCTTCATTGTACTTAGAGTCAGAGAATGACCCAACATTGAGTATATCTTTGTCCACATACTTACTGTCCATCTCCTCTACCAGAATATGAGCTTCTTGAGGGCAAGGCCTAAGTTGTTACCCCTCACTGATGCATCCCTAGCACTTTAAACAGTGCCTGGCATAAAATGGGCACTTGATAAATATTTGATGAATAAATGAATGCATGGCAGAGGCTTCAGGAACAGTGAAAGGACAGAGATGGGAAGCACAAGAAAACTGGGGTATTTCAAGCCAGTAAAGTTGTTCTCCACGAGGTATCTAAAACTGGTTGTGTGGGAATTCCCTGACGGCTCAGTGGTTAGGACTCTTAGGTCCAGAGGTTAGGCATTTTCACTGCCGTGGCCCGGGTTCAATCCCTGGTCAGGGAACTAAGACCCCTCAAGCTATGTGGCCAAAAAAAATAATAAAATGAAATAAAACTGGTTGTGACAGAAAGACCACATCCATATGAGGACAAGCATAAAGGGAGGTTAATGGTACAGGTAACATTTTGTTTCTTAAGCTGACAGTGGGCACACAATGGTTCACTCTATTATTCCACATGTCTTTACTGTATGTCTTAAATATTGCACAGTAAATGTTTAAAAGAGAGAAAAAATATGGTCCAGGATGTGGTGTGGAGCTCAGCACCTCATGAGCAACATCCTTCTATAGTTCACATCCCTGACTTCTCTTTATCCTAAAGCCACTTCGTTGACACTCATTGACCCAGCAATGTGAGGGGAAGGGGTACAGAGATCTCAAGAATCTGTGTTTTTATTTGATTTATGTTTGTCACTTAAGAGCTTATAAGGCTGCACATGTTTATGATGCTCTGACACGCTGCTTCCAGCAGAAGTTTTCAAGGACCACTGCACACATCCCTTCTCCTGACTGCTAAGTGTGGCAGCAGGTGATGAGATAGGGCTCCCTCAGCCTGGGTCCCTGAGTAACTCTGATGAACAGAGCGCCTGCGCTGACCCACACTGCAACAAAAGTATGAGCAAGAAATAAACTATCCGTTAAGTTATGGAGTTGTTGAGGTGATTTGTTACCACAGCATGACCTAGCCCAGCAATTTTCACACTTTTTGGTCTCTTACACTCTTTGGTTTCTTAACACTCTTAGAATTTATCAAGGACCTCAAAGAGCTTTCATTTATACAAGTTATACCTACCAATATTTACTATATTAGAAATTACAATGGAAATACTTAAATAAATTTAATTCATTCAAAACTAATAATAAACCCATTACATGTTAACACTTTTATTAAAAGTAACTCTAGTTTCCAAAACAAAACCAAAAATATTTAGTGAGAAGAGTGGCACTGTTTAACATTTTCGTAAATCTCTTTAATGTCTGGCTTAACAGAAAACGGCTGGATTCTCATAACTGCATCTGCATTCAATCTGTTGTGATATGTTATTCTAGGTGAAGATAAAAAAAAAAGTTGGCCTCATTTGGATATGTAATTGGAAAAGAGGGGATCGCAGAGATCACCTAAAAGGGTTTTGGGGACCCCAGGGATTTTGTGACTACACCTTGGCAACCAATAACCTAGCCCCTCCTGTATACTACAGCATCTCTCTTCATAGGGAAGCAAGCCCACTAGTATGAGAGTTCTGGCCTCAAGCATCATTTGAGGAAAATGAGGCAGGGAAGAGGCCCTATGAGAAAATAGCTGTCCTCAAAGTCAGGGATGGGGGGGCTTCCCTGGTGGCGCAGTGGTTGAGAGTCCGCCTGCCGATGCAGGGGACACGGGTTCGTGCCCCGGTCTGGGAAGATCCCACATGCCGCGGAGCGGCTGGGCCCGTGAGCCATGGCCGCTGAGCCTGCGCGTCCGGAGCCTGTCCTCCGCAACGGGAGAGGCCACAACAGTGAGAGGCCCGCGTAACGCATAAAAAAAAAAAAAAAAAAAAAAAAAAGTCAGGGATGGGGCCCCAAGTTCTGACAGGAACTTCAGTTCCAAATCCTCATGGCCCAAATGCCAATGAAATATAGTCCAAAAAACACACCGGTCCAGGTAAATGATTCCGGCTGGTGAGCTGGGATACAACTGCTACAGGCAGCTGGCAGCCTGATACATCCACAGTTCTAGGAACATCGTGCACAATGAAAACTCAGGATTAAGACGAGGGTACCCGCTTTGTACTCTGCAGTGATCTCCTCCACATCTGCAACACAGCCTAGAAGCAGGGAGAATACTCGAGCTGTGACCCAGCTTTTCCTTGGACAGGTGGAGAGTGTTGAGATGGGGGAAAGCCTACACCAACCTGAAAGAGAGTGTCATCTTTCCCCAGAAGCAAGGCTGCAGGAGGGCAGAATTACTACAGACACACTGCAAAGGAAGGCTTGAATACCCACCCCTCCCAACATGCACTAGGCAGGGCAGTACTGTATCCTCCTAAGAGAAAGAAGGAAAGCAAAATCATCCTTCACTGTAATGAGATAAAGGGATAACTTCATAATAGCCTATTCCCAAGAGAGAAGGAAAGAATAAAGCCAACTGTTTAAGAGCTCTTCTGGCTCTCATTAAAGTAGATGGAAAAAACAGGTGGCTCAGAGGCGACAGACGGGACTACTCGTTCATACTAGATAGAACAGTATTTTCCAACACGTGGATTGCAGCCTATTAATGGGATTTGAAATTGATTTAATAGGTTATGAATAACTAAAATAGAACAAAAAATAGATCTCATGGCACGTAATAATAATGGTAAGTACTGAACGTGAAACTTTATTTCAGGGGTGTGTGTGTGTGTGTGTGCCCTGGGTCACGATGTAAAGTGTATTCCTTAATGTGAGTTGTTCTCAAAAATGTCTGAAAGTCACTGGGATGCTATGGGGGTCCTCAAAATCCATTAGGGAAGATGAATGACATACTACAAAGTAATCCAGTATGTGATGAGGGTCATAAGAAAGATATAAAGTGCTCAAAAAGAAGGAAGAGAGATGATTTCTGAACAGGATAAGGAAAGGGAAACAATGAAGCTTTCCTGGAAGACTAGATGGAATGTGGCCTGGTCCTTGCAGTGGGGATAGGATTTTGACAGATGGAAATACAGAGAAAGGAATTCTCAGTAGAAGAAGTTGCATGAATGAGTTTGACAGAAGGAAACAACAGAGTAGGTGAGCAACAGTGAAAGCAAGGATCTTTTGTAGGAGACTTAGGTCAGGAGAGGTAGACTATAACCAGACAGGGAAGGGCCTTGATTGCCAAACTAAGTGGGGTCATCTGGAGGCTCTGGGAAGCCACTGAAGGGTTTCGAACCAGGGACACAATCAAAGCTATGTTTGGTGATGATGTACATAAGACACAGAGCACAGGCAGGGAGCCCAATTAGGAGGCTATTACAACAGTTCAGGTGAGAGGTAATAAGGATCTAGACCAGCATGAAGATAGTGAGAGTAGAAAAGAAATAATGACAAAGAAAAAAGTGACAAAGCAAATAGAATTGGCAAGATGGGGCACCGTACAACTCTGGAGGAAAAAGACAGAAGACTCAAATTTTGAACTTCAGAGATAGGGAACAAGGAGGTGCTATGAAAAGAAATGCTGCCATGATCAGGAAGAGGACCTGGGTCTGGACAAAGGGGGGAAGGATGGGAACCGATGATGTCAGTTTTAGACATGTTGAATCTAAGTCGCTTCAGGAATATTTAGTAGGAACCACAGAACATTCAACTTAGCAACATACACATGGAATTGATGCTTGGGAGAGAGGTGAGGACTAGAAATAGATATTTAAGAATTATTCACGGGGGCTTCCCTGGTGGCGCAGTGGTTGAGGGTCCGCCTGCCGATGCAGGGGACACGGGTTCGTGCCCCGGTCTGGGAAGATCCCACATGCCGTGGAGTGGCTGGGCCCATGAGCCATGGCCGCTGAGCCTGCGCGTCCGGAGCCTGTGCTCCGCAACGGGAGAGGCCACAACAGTGAGAGGCCCACGTACTGAAAAAAAAAAAAACCATTAAAAAAAAAAAAAAGAATTATTCACAGGGGCTTCCCTGGTGGCACAGTGGTTAAGAATCTGCCTGCCAATGCAGGGGACATGGGCTTGAGCCCTGGTCCGGGAAGATCCCACATGCCGTGGAGCAACTAATCCAGGGTGCCACCACTACTGAGCCTGCACTCTAGAGCCCATGAGCCACAACTACTGAGCCCACGTGCCACGACTACTGAAGCCCACGCGCCTAGAGCCCGTGCTCCGCAACAAGAGAAGCCGCAGCAATGAGAAGCCCGTGCACCACAACAAAGAGCAGCGCCCCCCGCTCTCCGCAAATAGAGAAAAGCCCGAGTGCAGCAAATGAATACCCAACACAGCCAAAAATAAAATAAATAATAAAATAAATAAATTTTTAAAAATCTATGGAAAGAAAAAGAATTATTCACAGAACTTCCTTGGTGGTCCAGTGGTTAAGAGTCCATCTTCCAATGCAGGGGACATGGGTTCGATCTCTGGTTGGGGAACTAAGACCCCACATGCCATGGGGCAACTAAGCCTGCGTGCCGCAGCTACTGAGCCTGCGCACCACAACCTGAGAGCCTGCGTGCCGCAACTAGGGAGCCCGTGTGCCGCAACTACTGAGCCCACGCGCCACAACTAGAGAGAAGCCTGCGCGCCACAATGAAAGATCCTGCGTGCCACAACAAGACCTGATGCAGCCAAAACAACAATAATAATAAAAATAAATAAAACATTTTTTTAAAAAAAGAATTATTCACAAGGAGGTGAAAACCACTACTGAAAGTACAATGAGGCAGGAGAAGACAGAGGGAAGAGAGAGTGAGGCTGAGGACAGAAATGAGGCTGTAGCTATTTTTAGAGTATGGAGAAGATGAGGGCTCAGGCAGTTAGAAAGGGAGAAGGAGAACCAGGAAGCCTGTGAAGGGGAGAGTTCCCAGAAGGATGGGGTAGTCAATGTAAGTGCTAAAAAGAAGTGAAAAAGCAAGAAATGGACTCTCCGGAGTGCAAAGCCATCTGCAACATAGCACAGGGTCCCCAGCAGTCCCAACCCCCTAAATACATGATCTCAGGAACTCTAAGCAAGGCCTTCTAAACTCTTCTGGTACCTCTCTCTCCAGTCCCTAGATCTGACCAGCCCACAAGCTAGAGGAGAGGCACCAGCCAATGAGAGATCCAGTGTGTGGAGCCAACACACACACAAGACAACAGCACTGCTAGAGAAGGGTTTCTTGTTGAGCCCACAGCATACACGATTCGAATCTGTTCTTGCTTTCTTAGTGCGAGGGACTACTACAGGGAGTCTGCAGTGGCAAGAAAGCAGCTGCTCCCTCGAGAGAGAAAACTAAGGGGCCAGAGCCACAAAAGGCCAGGGTCATCTAGGATTTAGCTGACCTCAAACTGGTAAAGAAACCCCAGCAACTGGGAGGAAGCCGATCTCTGTTTTGGTTGCCATGTTTTGTTGCCACCAATTTCTTTCTTCCCCCTTCTCCCCTTCTCTACTTCTTAATCCCACTCAATACAAGTTATAAATACCTGAGTTATAAGTCATTCCAGCCAAACTATGGGCTTGCTATTTCTATAAACAAGCATGTCACAGACCTGTCCGAGGCAGAGCCCCCTCTGCCCTTCCCTCCCTTCCTGCAGGTTAAGAATAACTATGCCTGTCTCTTGCCCACACACTACACTTTAATCTCACAAAGCAGATCCTCCACCAGATTCTGAGAACTGCCACTTATGCAAAAGCCACAGAGGAAGCCAAGGCCAGGAGGCTTTGTGCAGAGACTTAGCCAGCTGGGCACAGACCCAGTGACAAGCTCTGGGAGGGGGGAGGGGGAAGCGGGTATCATGCCCAAGCTCACTCACTCCTGCTCCTTCAGAGACCAAAGTGCCATCTGGTCAGAGGCAGGAAGAGACACAATGGCCACTCCAAAACTGTAGAACAGACCTTGCCTCTCTACTCTGCTCCTGGTTTCTGGGGCTGATTTATGGTTCTACTTTCTATACCATGAAGTCTCCCAGAAACAAATAACTTCCAGTATGACAGAAAAACCAAGTTCCCTAGAGATCAAGATTTGTTGGAATTGAGCCAATTCTGCTGTGCTGAGATTAAAATAGCCTTAGCTTCTAAGGAAGGTGAGTCTGCCACTGCTTGGGAAGAGGTGACCTTAGAGATCCTTTAGCATAAGCCCCTGGAGACTAGAGAACAGAGGTTCCCAATTCCGGCTGATCAACAGAATTACTCGGAGGACTTAACAAGTTTTTTTCAGATAGCAGTCCCTACCCTATACCCATCCCCTGCCTCTGCAAGATTCTTGATCAACAGCTATGGAGCGGGCTTCAAGAATCTGCATATTAAAGCTCTCCTGGGCTTCCCTGGTGGCGCGGTGGTTGAGAGTCCGCCTGCCGATGCAGGGGACATGGGTTCGTGCCCGTCCGGGGCCCCGGGATCTCCCACATGCCGCGGAGCGGCTGGGCCCGTGAGCCATGGCTGCTGAGCCTGCGCGTCCGGAGCCTGTGCTCCTCAATGGGAGAGGCCACAACAGTGAGAGGCAAAAGCTCTCCAGGTGGTTCTAGTGATTAATCAGGTGGGGAACTATTCAATTAAAGCATTTTGCCTTTTTATTTCCAAATTTCAACCCCTCCTGGGACTAGGGAGAAAACAATGCTCTGAGTATTCTTACAAGAATACCCACACCCATGGGCTGCAAAAGGTCTTGGGCAGAGAGAGGATCTACAGCCATAATAGATACCATTTATTGAATGTGTACTCTGCGCCAAGAACTGTGCTAAACGCTTTGTAAGACCATCTCATTGAATACTCTTGACAACTTTATAAAGGACTAGTATTATTTCCATTTTCGTTATGAAGGAGTCAAGTAAGTAGTCAGTGGAAGAACCAGGATTCAAACCTAAGTCTGTCTGGTTCCAGAAACCATGGTGACCAAGGAGGGAATTCAGGTTCTCCAAAACCACCAGAATGTTGCAGTTTCTGAAAGAGCACACAGGGAAGTCACCAAGCCATCATGGAGGCATCAGGGACAGGTCTGAGAAGCAAGGTAGAAGGCAAAGGGCACAGGATGAAGTAGAGGGGCAACAGGGTTCTCTCCTCCTAGCGTTAATGTTTTTTAAAAAGTAGCAGGTCTTATCAGTAGCTTAAATGGGTCTAAAAATGCATTCTGACCTCTCCTCACAGAGATGGTTGCAGAGAAAGAGTAACAGAGGGTCTTCCAATGTCAGAGTACCCCACCTGGTCAGAGCATGCTCACATCCAGCTGGCATTAGAACCTACAGTCAACACAGACAGCTGACACCCATTTCCAAGGCAACTAAAACTACAGTGTTAGAAGCAGGGGATTATGATTTCATGTGCAGATGGAGGAAGAGGTAAGGATGGCATCAGACCTCAAACCAGAAGGGAGCCAATGAGAGGCCTCTAGCCAAAGGACTCAATTACAATACAGCCAACAGCGGGCACCCAAGTCCAAACAGCAGCTTGAATAACACAGTGCCTGGTATAAAGCAGGTACTCCTACCCTCCCTTTCTCTTCCAGTTATCAGAAAGGCAAGGATAGGAGACATCTCAATTTAAGCAACCAGAATAGAGGAAAAAAAATTTTTTTCCTCTCTAAGGTCAGTCCTTGCTATACCAAGACCAGAACCACAAACAAAGCTTTATGACCTAAAAATCTGATCATCAAGAAAGGTCTAATTCTTCCTCATTCACCACCTCTACATGCCTGAGTTTTCTTAATCTCTTGGTTTCCAAACTTTGTAGCCAGGGAGAATACTAACTGTTCCTTATCTGGACTAAGTGTGCAAAGTGAATGTGTGTTCTGGGACAAGGGGAGTGGAGCAGACTCTCAGTGTTCCTGCAATCATGCCAACTTGTTCCATGAGACTCTCCTAGAAGAAGGAAGCTCTCTTCAATGTGTTATTCTCTATAAAATTCTCATTTCCTTTTCATTCCTAACGCCAATACCCTGGTTGAGGCCTTTGGCACCATATTCCTGGATACAGCAATGGCTTTCTAATCAAGCTCCTTACTGTAGACCCTGCCCTCCCCTCCCCAACCCATTAGAATAATCTTTCCATAGTACAGCTATGATCATGTCCCTCACCTGCTCAAAAACTTTCAATGGCTCCTTAATGCCAACTAAATAAATTATAAATGTCTTAGCCTAGCATCCATCTGTCAATGGGCCCTATCGTTCTTCTAATTCTATTTCCTTCTACTCACCATATGAACGATGTGCTTTTGTCAATCTGGATTATTCATTATTCTGGAAAGGAGCTCTGGGGCTTTTGTTTATATTCTTCTGCCTGGAATGCCCTTCCCTTCCACCATCCCATACTGAAACCCTACCCCTTCCTTCAAGAACCAGCTCAAATATCACATCCCCTATGATTCTTTCTGTGATCAACCTGGCCAGAAGTGACTCCTCCCTCCTTGGAATTCTTACAGCAGCACTTAATTTTCATCATTCACACGGCATGTGTTACTTAGTACCTTGTACAGAAGTTCTTTAAGGATCTGTCTTATCTCTCCTGCTACTCTATAATCTCCTGTAAGGCAGAGGCTGTATCTCATACAACTCTATGCTTATAGCACAGCGCACAATGTTTAATATAGTATATTTGTTGAATCCATTTTTAATACTTTAAAAATATTTGTGAATATTCTTTGGTGCATCTTACTTAGTAAATTCTTTAACCTCCTAGAGAATTCTCCATCTATCATAGCCAAACCTAGAAGCTGGAGCAGGAAGCAGGATTCTGATGCCTTTCCAGAAAGATTGGTAAAGGTCTGAATGGAATAGTCCATGTGCCTTGCATGATTACAAACCAAACAGTTTTACCCCTGACTTTAGTAAATACATGCATGGCATGGCTCTTCATAAATCTGACTTAAATTATAATTAACGAGTAAGTCCAAAAAGATTGAGATAATTTTTGTTTAATAAAAGTAACAATCCTATTATTTAAAAAGAGCTTTACCTGTCCTTTTTAATCAGAAATGAATGGAGCTATAAGTAGTTATTCTGGATGTTAGAATTATGAATGACCTGTTTTCTTCTTTATGTTTCTCTATATGGTGTAAAAAACTCTTTTCAGAAAGCACATGTACTTCAGAAAGTATAAAAAGACATTTTATTTACAAAGCTAACCAAGGAAATATTTTTGAGTATCAGAAATGAATTATCTTGGGAATTCCCTGGTGGTCCAGTGGCTAAGACTCCACGCTCCCAATGCAGGGGGCCCAGGTTCAATCCCTGGTCGGGGAACTAGAATCCCACATGCATGCCACAACTAAAGATTCCTCATGTCGCAACTAAAGAACCCGCATGCAGCAACGAAGATCTCACGTGCCGCAACTAAGACCTGGCACAGCCTAAATAAATAAATATTTTTTTAAAAAAAGAAATGAATTATTTCAAATTCAAGAAGTTAATGATGAATTTGTGAGAAAATATTTTTATGTCCTATTATTACTAAAAAAACAAAGTTTATTATACCAGATATATTTTCCAACATTTGTACACAACTTCTTTAATAAAATGAGTATACAGATTTTTAAATTTAAACATTTTAGATTTAAATATGAAATACACATGTTTAAATTGGAGAGACTTTTATCTTTACTATTTTTTTTCTACTTACAAAAATAACACACACTCATCGTAAAAAATTCCAACATTACAGAAATATAGAAATGTAGATAGTGAATGTCCACCATAATCTACTATCCCTCCCTGAGGTAACCAATTTTAACAACAGTTTGGTATTTACAGCCTCACAATTTTTTCTATGCATATACTAACATACATGTTTTAACAAAATATAAATAATCATTAACATAAAAACTGTTATACAGTTTGCTTTTTGTCACTTAATAGATCTTGTATACCCTCTCATATCAGTGTATATAGATTGAACTCATTCTTTTCAACCAGTACAAGGTATTTCATTTATGGATGTACACCAATCTCCCATTGATGGTTACTTGGATTACTTCAAAGATTTCACTACTGTGAATAATGCTCCCCAACAACAGAAAAATTCAGTTATATACACTTTTGTGTGGTGTAAGTGTTTGCATAGAATAAAATCCCAGAATTATAACTGTTAAATCAAAAGATATGAATATGTAAATTTTTCTTCTAATGGATATTACCAAGTTGTCCTCTAAAAAGGTTAGATCAATGTCTGCTTTCACTAACAGCAGAAGGGTATGAGTGCACTTGTTTCCCCACATCTTCATATATTTTCTTTAAGGAAAAATTATTTAAATAGAATATTTCACTCTCATCCAAACATTAGAAACATAAAACAATGGGTCATAAAATTAATGCGTTTCACTCTGCCTTTAAATTCTTAGTCTGAAAGGAAGCTCTAAGACTAATTCACTTCCCAAATTATTTCCCAGTATAAATGAATTAGCCCCAAAAGAAGAAAAAAGTTATATTTATTTCTACAGAAGCTACTGCTGTTAAGAAGCATGCTTACTGGGCTTCCCTGGTGGCGCAGTGATTGAGAGTCCGCCTGCCGATGCAGGGGACACGAGTTCGTGCCCCGGTCCGGGAAGATCCCACGTGCCACGGAGCAGCTGGGCCCATGAGCCATGGTCGCTGAGCCTGTGCTCCCCAACAGGAGAGGCCACAACAGTGAGAGGCCCGCGTACCGCAAACAAAACAAAACAAAACAAAAAAGCATGCTTACTACTCCAGTGATTTCCAATCAGACACAGTAAATTAGGACTCCCCCCACTCCTGGTTCACTAGCTTCCCTTTTTTAATTCCCCAAAATCATATCCATAGCCCTGAAATAAATTACACAGTAGTTAGTATCAAAAAGAATATTTGCTAAATCTTTCTTTTGGTCAGTAGTTAAAGTATAGCTGATACAAGTTAATATTGGCAAGAAAAAGGGGCTGAAGATAGGTCACAATAAAAAGCTGCACAGGGAGGATGATTCAGTGTTGGAACAGAAGAGGTTGAACCTGCAAAAAAAGGACTTCTCACAAATGGAAACTTGAAGGAATAAAATCTTGCCAGCAAATTACAAGAAAATTCCTGGATATTCTAGAAATCTGTGGACCCTGGTAATATTAGAAACCCCTTAATAGCTGTAAACTTATTTAGATCTTACAATGTGCTTTCACATTCATTAAATCTCATTGAATCCTCACAACAGCCCTGGGAGAAAGCCATCAGTATTCCAATTTTACAAATGAGAGAGAATCCAGTTCCCTCAGAAGTGAGGAAGCTGTCCCACCAGCCCCCACTACACACACACACACACACACACACACACACACACACACAATCAGCATGGCTACTTAAAGTATGGCCCAAGGAAGAGCAGCATGGGCGTCACTTGGGAGCCTGGTAGTAATGCAGAGTCTCGGGGTGGGTCTGAATCTCAATCTGCATTTTAACAGGACCACTGGCCTCTTGCCCCCACCCACTAATCTGTCTACACCTCAACTCAGAGAAGCCCTGTTCACCAGCCAACTATGAGGGAAAGTCTCTACCACAGCTGCTGTGGAAGCCTCCAAAGGGAGACCAAAGCAGCCTGGGGAAGGAAGGACAGCATAAGGAGAAAGGGCATGTTCAGAAAAGTCAGCAGCAGGTTATTAGGTCATACGAAAACCATCATGGTGTACAAAGATACTGTGCTTTCCCAAATAGAAGCTGACCAATAGTGTCAGGGTACCAGAGGCAAGCCTGCAGCCTGCCCATTGCATGTTTAGTCCTGACAAGCAGCTGCTTGCTTTTCTGTAGGCAGTAGCTGAGTGATGGCAAGAGTCAAGAGTTCTGAGCATGCTCCGAGCTCCTCCCCCATGATCACAAACTAGCTTGGGGCTTCCTCTCCTCAGGACTAACTGGGGCAGCTGCAGGAAAGCATGCATTAAGATCCCATGCTTTTGCAACCATAATGTTATCACTGTTGCCTATTTCAGGAAATAAATCAAAATAATACAAGTTTGAGATCAGGTGAGGCAAGGCACTTGCTCAAGGAACTTAGCAACCCCGGAGCCCACCCAGCCAAACAGAGTCAGGTGGGCAAATGACCTCATTTTCATGTTCCCTGAGCCCCAACTGTCATCATCCAGGTCAGCCCTGGCACAGGGTATTTTAGATTCAGCTTCTTTCACAGAAAACAGGCATTTCAACTCAGCGACTCTCCACAGCTTCCAAGATAAGGTCAGTTGTGCGTAGGGACAGCCACAGAGGTAACAAAGAGGTGGAGAATGGGGATGAAGAAGGAGAGATTTGGGGTAGGTGGCACTAACAAGCAGTCAGGAGTGTGAGCTACACAATCAACCGCCAACTAAGAGCAAAACAGTTTAAAGCCTCATGATACCCACACACACAAACAACCGAGGCATCTGTTGGTCTCCACTTCACTCCCGCACCTCACTCCAACTCCAAGAGAGAAGCAGCAACTGCTTGTGGCTTATGGTCATCTGGAACCACACAGCGGTGCCCTGTCAACTTGACATTCACGTACCCACAGAACCACGAGCTGTACAGTTCCTAACGGTACCATAGAATGAGAAGTTGGGATACAGTTTATGAAATCTGGAGTTGGGAGTGGGAAGAGGAGCAAGGATACAAGGGACAAGGGTTACTGAATGATGGTTCTAAAATAACGTTCTAAGAAGTTCACTAAATTAACTTTTATGGGGAATATTGGGGGAAAAGTATATTTTTTAAGGTACTGCCCTTTTCCAAGCGATCGCAGATGTGACTCTTGGCTATAGCAATACTGGGCATACTTCTGTGCTCAGTGTCATGTTTTGCACATGAAGACTCCCTGGGAGGAGTACAGGATAAAGATTAAGAGCAGGCTTTGGAGTTAAGATAGCCAAGATTTGAATCCCAGCTCAGTCATCTACTGGCTATATAACCACCTCTCTGAGCATCAGTTTCCTTATTTATGAAATGGGGATAGTAATAGTACTTATAGTAGGGTGAAACTTAAATGAGATAATATACGTACATGCTTAAGCACAGTACACAGCAAAAACTCAATAAATGTTAGCCATTATTACCACTACAAATATTATTATTTCTAGTATTATTATTGTAAGATAAAGACAGGAAGCACTGACAACAAAGGCTGGAAAGGGGTGGTTCCAATAAGCATACTACCTGGAAATGTTGAATAGCACAAATCTATAATGGATAGAGAAGAAGAAACTTGAAAAGGACAAATAGTCAAGATCAAGTCCTTGAGTGTTTTAATTTTTAACAATAAAATCATCTTAATTACATAAGACAAAAATCTCATCTCACCTTAATGACACCATTAGCATCACATCCTTCAGAAACTTGGCAGTGTTCTATTTCTTGACTTGGGTGGTGGTTATGTGAGCAATCATTTTATAATTATTCACAATACAAGGTTATATTATTATATTTCATAAACTTTTCAATGCCTGTTATATTTCACAATTTTTTAAAGTTTCGTTTTTAAGTGCAAGCACCTTTAATGGATCAGCTGAACTCACGGGGAAATGACCAGAAGCACCACTAAAGGAACAAAGAAAGCAAACACAGAGGAGAGGTATGACGGGAAGTCAGAAACTTAGTGAGCTCAGCACAAGTGAGAAGCAATGTTCAAACCCAGAAGAACCTGAGGAATTCCTTCTCAGGATTCCTCCAAAAGAGAATGTGACAAAGTAGGGAAAAAAACAAAATAAAACAGGCACGTGGTCTCACAAAGTGTTGTTCTAAGATCTCCCACTACATTTAAATCTCAACTATGAATGAAGGGGCAGGGAAGGGAAAGTATCTTTAGCTCCATTCCAGGTTTAGGGGGGGAGATAAAGTGTATAAATTTAAAAATCTAACCTAAAAAGAGACTGTTTTATAGACTAGGGAAACAACACATAGAGCATTACAAACATTCTCTGTGACAAAATGAGAGAGGGTGGAATTCACTCCCTAGAAGTCTAAGAGGAGATATCCATAATATGAACTCATTCTTCTGTAAGCATCCTTCAAAACCAGAGGAAAATGCTGTGGCCAATTAAGAAGCACTGTGAACTTGCTGATACAACAGTTAGGAGGAAGGAAACCAAGATTTGGAAAATCTGAACAACCAAAAATACCAACCCTAAAGATCTACACTGCCCAATCTGTCTGCCACACTCACTTTATTTCTTGCCCTCCTCCTACCCCCCATTTTTTAAAAAGAGGTAACAGAAGTTAAAGTAAAATCCACAATGTGGATTTGATTCAGTAAACTTCCAAACAGATGGGCAGCTCTCACTCCACACCTCTACTGAGAACTGATGTGAAAGAAAGCTGACAGAAACCTGGCCCTGTCCTGCATTAAACAACAGAGCCCAGAGGAGAGGCTTAGCTTGTAGCAGTGGGAATGTGATTCATAATATAACAAATCCTACTGAAAACACTGTAGCTTTTTTTCCTACCAACAGGGCAGTCTGGACATGAAGTAAAAACCAACAGATACTCTGAGAACAACAGTGGGACAGACCATGTTCCCAGAGAAGCTTAGTTTGAATAAACATAGTCCCAAATTTCAAGCCCTAGACTGTTTTCCAAACAAAGAGGCAGTGATAACAGCCACAAGTCCAACTTGAGACTCAGGGGGTTGACAGAGAGGTTATAGAGGTCAGGCTGAAGCCTCGTTTCTATGAATGTTTTTTCATTAGTCAAGAAATGAAAACATACAGATAACAAACAGAAGAGAGAAGTGAAGTCAGAGAAATACCAATGGCCCCAAAGACAGTCAAAATACTAGCAAGAAAGAAGACAGTGACTCAAACAGATCCAACAGGGGAAACTTGCCCTAAATTACAAGCTGAGAGAGGGAAAAGAAACTTGGAAAGCAGCAGTACTGTTAGACTCCGAAATAAGTGAGGCCAAATGGATGAGGGCAGGCTTTGCAAGACAACTTAAAGCCTGAAGAGGCTGGGCTATTTTAGACAGCAAAGCAAGAGGTGTTGGGCTGCAGAGAGAGGAATCCTCTCTCTCCAGTGAGACTTACTTTGAAGGCTGAGGGCAGCTGTAGGCACCGGAAGGAAAAGGAAATGGAGATCAAAGGAACAAGACCAGAACACCTCACACTTTTCCCTGTACACCACCTGTTCTGAGGAGCTCAAGACACTTCACAAGCCTTAACTGAAGACTATATCATAGACAGAAAACTCAACAAGAACTTGCCCAAGTTCACTCACAAAGACAGGTGAGGGGCAGGGCTGCTGGCCACAGAGGCCTCTACTCTTGCTCATCTATTCTAGGTGGGGAGCCCAGAGAGTATGTATTATACACTAAAAACTCTTGGTTGCTATGAGTCCCAAGGGCAGTGGGTAGTGGAATGGTGACAAAAAAACTGGCTAGGACTCAGGGATATTATCATAAAGTTTTCCTATTTCTGCCCCCAAGGGAAATTCCTGCTGATCTAAGTAAGGCAATGACCAGCTCCTTACATCTTACCCTACAACAGGGCACTTCTCTCAGATCTATTCCTGATACAGCAGTTTAACAGAGCAATCAGTCCAGAAGATACAATGGAGATTAAACAAACTACTCAAGGAGAAGAGTATACTTACTGGGCTAGCTTTATATAGTCTCAAGAAGCCTCAATGAGGACTTGGGTATGAAGCCAACAGATTTCAGGGTGGGCTGAAACCAGCAGTGGGCTTCTGGTGGAACTTAATATATACACAACTAACAAACTCTACCCCCAGAGGTTCTGATTCCATATAGATAGGATGGGGCCCAGGAATGCGTATTTTTTTAATAGTTGCACAGGTATTCTGATGTCTTACTGCCCTCCTGACCTCTCCCCCAAGTTGAGCGCCATCAAGCTAGAGCCAGCCAGTGATCCATAAATGCTTTGAAAAAAGGATTTCCCTGGTGGCGCACTGGTTAAGAATCCGCCTGCCAATGCAGGGGACACAGGTTCGAGCCCTGGTCCATGAAGATCCCACATGCGGCAGACCAAATAAGCCCATGCGCCACGACTACTGAGCCTGCGCTCTAGAGCCCGCGAGCCACAACTACTGAAGCCTGCACGCCTAGAGCCCGTGCTCCACAACACGAGAAGCCACCGCGATGAGAAGCCCATGCACCGAAGAGTAGCCCCGGCTCGCCACAGCTAGAGAAAGCCCACGTGCAGCAACGAAGACCCAACACAGCCAAAAATAAATAAGTAAATAAATAAATTTATATTTTAAAAAAACGAATATGACTCCTCACTGCCAAATAGGCATAATAAAGAGTCTCAATACTAATACCTGGGCTCAAACACTAATCCAAAGCTGAAATTAGATTATTGCCACTTTTTTCTTCTCTATGAAACTCACCTACACAAATTCTTCTTACAGCCACATACTAAAAGGCTCAAAGCACTACCATACAATCAGCCCGGAGAAACACTGGGGGAAGAAATGGTGGGGGGGGAGGATATGAATTAGACTTATATTCATAAAAACTGAGAACTAGAAGAAAGTTGCAGTCACCTTGTCCATTGTTTCCAAAGGGATAATATATAACTCGGATTGTATTAATGGCTATTAATAAGGAAGAAGATTTCAAAACCTCCCTCACTCATTTTTTCAAAACCTAACAACCCTCCAGCACAGGCAATCCTTTTGTATCCCTAATTTAAATCTTGCCTGCTTGGCTTCAGTCCATTTCTGTCCTTTGTTAAAATGAAAAACAACCCAGCTCCTTCCACATAAAAATCTTTCAGAAACTTAAGAAAAGAGGGGGAGGGTTAGCTATCAAGAGCACACACATTTGCTTCTTAAAGAAAACACAGTTCAACTGAGATGAGAGAAAGCACTGACAATTGCATAGGATTTGAAGTTGAAGAGTGTTTACAACTGATAACTTTGAGTTACACTTCATCAAGACTCAGCAGATCTGGCATAAAACCTCAAATTACTCTTTTCCAATTCTATTACACTGCAGAGACTTCCTTCCCTCCCTTAGAGAAAGTTTAATACAAACCTCAGCTCTCATCTACTCTCTCTAATAACTTAAATCCCCATCTCTACTGACTCTCACTTTGGCTTTTAACCATATTTTAACCATATTTTTAACTAGGTCTCTCCTGAATTAAAAAGCCTTTAATGAGCACTACTTTCCTTTCTCTCTAATGCCCTTCACACCTAAATAGGCTACATCTCTATTTCTTTTTTTCACATTTTATTCTTCCTAATTTTGATTTCTCTTCTAAAGAGGTCACAAACTCCTCCTGATCGTTTTTGCTATTCTTATGGAATTTCAAGTTTATCCCCACTATATTTGACATCTTTAAATTGTTCTCATTCATTCATTCATTTAGTATTTAGCACATTCCTTACACTGTACTACACAGTGTGATGTAAAGGAAATAAAGAACATGGCTCTGACCTTAGGAAATGAAGACATACATAAAAGAACAATTAGAGATTGGTTCCAAGGTAGTAGGGCTAGTCAGAGAAGGCCCTGTGGCTCCAGTAAATATAGAGTTGGATCTAAAAATAAGTGGAGAATTTGGTGAAAAGCCTACTTTAGACAGCAGGAACAGTTATGATTCAAAGCAGCAGGCCATATGAGGTTAAGAGCTGCAGAAAGGCCCTCTGTCGCTTCCTTCTTTGTCCCCACCCCACACAAAAGGCATATGTCTTTTGGTCTTCAAATTTTGTTTCAGAGTTATTTATCTATGAAGCACAAACTCTCTGACTGTTACCACAGCTACCACATATTAGAGCAACTCACAAAGCCTTGTACACCAGGTCTTAATGTTGGTTACCACAAGGCAGGCTTTTAGAATCATCTCAGGTAGAGTCTTCAGTAAGGAGTGTGGGGAGTCAGGCATCTGCAAGGTCCGAGGACACAAAGGCAGTTACTACTTTGGGTGCTAAAGATATGCACCAGCACTCTTGCTCTGTCAGACTGTTCAAGAGTCATTCAACTTTAGCTAAGTATTTCCTTCATTCACAGCTCTAGGACAAACAAAGCCATTTAAAGCAGTCTGAAGCACTGAATTCCTATTTGAAGCAGGGATGTTTCATGGTGATGCCAAGGATTCCTTTTTTCACTGTTTTCCTTGAGAGCTTCTCCTCTTCTCTTGCCTCAGGACTCACAGTTCCAGCATCCCTTCCTCTGTGAAGTTTTTTTCTAATCCCCCTAAGCTGATTTAGTTTCCCTCCCCTGTGCTGCCATTAACACCTTTATACATACTTCTAGGACAGCATTTACCACACCATGTTGTAATTATTTGTTTACATGTCTGACAGCCACAAGCTCTTTGATAGCAAGGATATGACGTTTTATTCATTGCTGATTCTACACATAACGGGCACACAATAAACGTTTGTAGAATGCATTAATGATGAACGACATGGTAAATTTTAAAGAATGGTAACCGTACCATCCGGTTACAATAAGTATTAATACTGAAGACTAAACTCCCATCATACATTTCTATTACCTATACCATTCTTGTTCAGAAAAAGAGACCAAAGAGACACGAAGATGGCTCTAATGGTGCTGGTCATTGCCAAGTTACCAGCCAAGAATATGAGAGCTTACAGTACTAAGAATGATCCAACACAACAAATGAGTGAATGGAGCCAAATCTAAGACAGTGTCTATGTTTCAGGCTCATTCTCCTGCCTCTGGAGACTATGAACAATGATTAATAAGAGCACTCAGAAAAGTCACTATCTCCACAGCCATGGAACCTTGCGCCCAATTTTGATTCCTGTTGAATGAAATATACAGCAAAGGTGTTCACCTTCTGACCAAATCCAAGTAAGGTTTTGCTAAGGGACAGGGATCTGAGTTAAGTCCTCCCAGAACTCTGCCATGCTGTACATTAGCATTCTAAATCATTCCTCATTGGGTTTACTCATCTCTGAAGAGATACAGGCAAGGCAACAAAATGCTGCTGTCTCAAATGTCTCTCCCTGTAGCAATCCTGCACTACACAAGGCTACTGTGTTTACAGGCTGCTTATAAGACACAAAAGCCTAATCTGATCCTGTGGCAACAAGGCCCCAGGTTCCCTCAGGAATTAAATAAATTAGTCTGCTTTTGTATTCCCAAACTTGTGGGGCTCTACAAAGTTCAAGAAAGCATAAACATCTACACCCAGACATGGGAGGGGATGGAAAGGGACTTGGTCTCTGAGGAACTTCTGCAGCAGGGTGAGATATAGTGAATGAGATAAGCAATGTTCAAGGGCAAACCAGAATTGCTTGCCTGGCAGATATTTGGCCCCTTGCATGTTACCATTCCTAAAAAGCCAAGAAACTCCAGTTAAATTAATTCAGGTCTCTTGAATAGATAAGTAAATTTGTTTTGACACCAGGGAAGAGCATTTACCTAGCCGATTCCTCCGACTAGGTGTTTTAGCATATTTCTTTCTGCTACCACTGTCTTACATAACCCCAGCTGTGACACTAACACTTGCGGCTACATTAGTGGCAGCTTAGCCCTTCACAGGATATGTGGTCCCACTACCCTCTTCCAAGAAGGAAAACTGAGTCACAGCATATCAACTGGCTTCCCCAAGCACAGACTTAGTTTGTAGTGAGGCCACAACTGAACCCGGGTTGCCTTCCTCATGTTCTTCCCTTTTCATAGATGAATCTCAGCATGCTCATCCCTGCTTGCTCATTGCTTTCTTGAGGGGCAGAGATGGGCACACTTGGTCCTTTAGAGCCAAAGTGAGCTTCTAGTTCTCCTCCTTCCCAAGAAAGAGTAAGGTAAAAGATGTACATGGCGCAGAGGAGGATAGGGGAGGAAAGGGGTGGCTCCCAATACTAGGACTCACCTTGGAGCTGAGGTCCTCTCGCCGGTTTCCTGCCTTACTCCTGCGTAATTTGATGGATGGGGATCGCAGAAGGTTCTTGATCCGGCTGGTAATGGTTGACCCTTCCACAGCCATCATGATGAGGAGCCCCCCGGGGCACTTCCTGGCGCAATCTTAGGACTTGTCTCAACAGCGGCACTGCTTTCCCACTCCACAGGGCCTTCCAGTATGCCCTCTCACTGACCTGAGATGGCAGAAGACACCTTACCTTCCGCCTAGCCGTGTCTGCAGCTCTTATCTCTAGGTACTGCCCTCTCCCTTCGCCTCATCCCCACCTTCAAGCCCAGTGCGGTTTCTTACAACGCCTGAAGGACAGACTCTTGTAAAGGGGGGCTAAAAAGCCTGAGCTCCGAAGAAACGCCAGGGCCACACCTGCCAGAGGCGTTCAACTGAAAGGATGGGATGGGCCCTAGAAGGGCTAGTGGCCGGTCTGATTCCCGTTAATTCCCAACTGTTCTCATGGCATCTGCAGTGTCCAAAGCAGGAGGCCGCCGAGGCCACCGAGGAGTCCCGCGGGATCCTTCAGCACCTGCGCTGGCGGCCGCAGGGACACTCAGCGTGGCGGGGCTCGCTGTGGCCCTGCAACCCGTTCTGCCACGGGAGCCTCCCTCCCCCACCCACGACCCCCCCGAGCTCGCTCTCGGCCAGCCGCAGGAGCCCTAAACCTTTCACTTTCCGCTCCCTCAGAAGCCCCTGCTACTCGCCAGCGCCCCCACTCGGGGCCAGCCTCACCAGCCCCGGGCCGCGCGGGCCGCCCGGCTCGCAGCTCCCTCAGGCATCGCGCTCAGCGATTTCAGCTCCGCGGCGGCAGCGGCAGCAACAGCTATGGTGGCACGAGCGGCTCAAAACGCGAACTACCGCCTGGGCTCAGCTACGAGCTGGGTAGGAGGAGCAGAGGCTAGGGGGAGCGGTCTCTACACAGGGGGGCGTTCCCAGAGTGGACGAGTACTGCTCATAGGGGCGGAGCCAATGAAGGGGTCTAGGAAGTAGAGGGCAAGGGACTTGCGAACCACGGATTCCGCACAATGCAGTCGCGAGTATGGTTGCTAGAGGAAGGTCGGCAGAACACGGCTTCAGAACTGAGAAAACCAAGCCTTTTATGGTATTATCAGGCCCGGTCCCCCAGATAAGTGCACTTTCCAGAGCCCCAACAAAACGGTAACCACGCCCCCAGGGTGCTACGGTTGGCATTTGATAGACCCGAGGGACCAGAGCTGAAACTAACTCCTAGCTCAGAATTACAAGACTTGGGTACAGCCATAAAGTCTGTTCCCAAGCGCTGGGATTTAAAACGGATATAATAGATTCTGCTCGCCGCCTGTCCGGCGCGTTGTCCTACGTGGAAATGCCTCTCCTGAGTAACTCTTTCGATCGCCGAGAAGTATATTGAACTAGGCAACCTGATTGGCCGTGATGGAAGAAAGGGGAGGGAGCTTAGGCAGGAAGGGAGGCGGGGTGTCAGGTCAATGTGCCTATGGATCTGTTTCATGGATTCCTTAGCCTCCAATGTTCCATTGTGTTCTCATCCAGAGTTAACCAGGACTTTGTTGCTCCAGATATTTTCCATGTTCCTGTCAAAACTTACTCATGAAACCTTTTCCGTAGTACAGTTACTTTGGCGAGATCAATGCCAAGCTTGCTGTCACTAGATTCCGTGGTATAGTTTTTCTAGCTCATGGGCGGGGTGTGGGGGATGGCAGAGCGTGCACAGAAATACCTTTACATATTATTTCATACGTGTTTCAGTCTAAGATTATTTTCTAGGAGCCTTTCTGCCTCATTACTATTTAGAGAAATTACCTTACAAAAAGTTTAACCTATGCCAAAACACTTGGGCTCCAGAGAAATAGTACACTGATACATCTCTTATCTGACCCAGACAGATCCTTGGAACCCCTGGGGGAGATGACCTGTTAGCAACAGGGAAGGACTCCTAAACCCATTGCTGTGAGTGGGTCTTGTACAGCCAAGTGGCAAAACAGGTATATTCTTGTGTGTATTGTAGCAGGTATTAAAAATGAGAACTGTAAAGCTAACAAGTTGACACAAAGATCAGCGAAGTCACCTCCTGGGAAGACCAACTGGTAACAGCTACAGTAAGAAATAGGGGGTTGGTTCCTTCAACTCCTTGCTAGTCTGTGATTTTACCTCCATTGGGTGTGGGGTGGTGGGGGGGGGAGAAGGAACCAATATAACACTGTTAATAAAGGGTGCCACCTGGTGTCCTTACTTGTGTGCTGCATTCCCTAGCAACTGCCATCTCCACCCACTAGAGTTGTCCCTAATTCTCTCCAGATAATTTTTGTGTCCACTAGTAGCTTTCTCACTTACATAACCACTCATGGCCAGGAAATGGGTTTACAGATTGTCATTGGTCATTTCCTGTACAAAGCTACCTTGGTTTATCCTCTTAGAGAAAATGTTCCCCAAATTACTCCCATCTGAAGCTGAAATTGCAGAGACAATACAAGCTCCTGTTTTCATTGTCAAAGATGATCTAGGTGATAAACAACTGAGAACAGTGTAATTGAGAGATTTCTTAAGTCTAGAAGCTGGATACTTCCAGTATAGGATCAAAATCACGTATTTTTAATTCTTCACAGTTTAGTCCAACCTTCACCATCTAGGATACATAGCATGTAGCCTTTTAAGTGCCAATATGGGAATACGCTGTAAAATGAGAAAATAATCATCCCAGGTCAAATGTGAACAGGATTATTCCCTTTTATCCAAATTAAATAATTGCTACCCCACCCTCCAAAATGCAGCTGACCCTTACATACATATTTCACTGTTCGTGTGCTATTTCACTTTTTATTCTGCTTGTCTATGTCCTCAATATGTATACATGGTTGTCAGATTCTAAAATTCTAGATGTCTAGGAAAGGTGTATACCATTGTCTGTTTTCATGATGCTCATTAGATAAGATTTTTAAATTCACCCTAGACTTAACAAATAAGTGCAATTATAAGATCCTAGAAAACTAACAGGCTAGAGTAAACATTTGCTCATCAATTCAAATATTTATTGAGCACCTTTACATGCAAGGCACTGTGGGACAGCTGAGACCAGTGTTTGCAGTTGGAAACAGGATGGATCTCAAAACAATGCTTCCAATACTGCTTTCCTATTTAACAAAATCTAACAGCAGAGTTTACAATAATAGAATTTAGTAGAGTTTAGATTTGTCTCAAAATTTCCAACTCCTCCCATGGTTTAGCCTTCTCACCCTCCATACATACCTCCATCACTATCACTCTACACTTAACATATCTTTGTAGAGCAGTTCAGTCATATTTAATATACTACAATTATGCCTCAGTTCAAAAGTTGTATATATCAAATTATTTCCCTCTAACTTAATTTCAAAAACACATTTTTGGCTGTTTTTTTTCCTCCAAATGGCAGTAAGTCTATTTTCTCTGCATCCAGCAATTCATGTTCATGTAAAATTTCATTAGAGATAATACAATAACATGAAGTACTGATGCCCTTACATTTTCTTAAAAATCACCAATTCTGTGCAAGAAATCTATTCTGATTCTTGGTTATAAAAGTATCTGAAAATGTTCCTACTCTGTGCCTCTGTGCATTTTTTTTTTTAATCTCCTGGGAGTGAGGAATAAAGGTCATCATTTTTCAGACCCATCTTCAAAGTGCATTTACCTCTCAATTCACCTGATATCATTCCATTTCAATATCTCAACTAGTATAATTAGGGGGAAAAAAACTATACTACTAAACCCTGCTCCAAATAATATATGGATTGTCTGCCTTATTTCCACGTTCAAACATTTTTCAACTTGTTACAGAAAGGCCTGTTAAGTATTTCACCATAATTCTGGGGGAAAAAATTACACACAGTAATTTGTATGAAGTTTATATAACTGGACTTGATCTGTTAGTGACTCTAGAGTAGTTCAATGTCTAAAAGGACTCCTTTAATAAAAAATTTTTGTAAACTGTAATACTAGTTAACATATAGCTTGCTTTAAGAATATCTATTGTCCTTAGCCACTAAGACTATGTTTATGTCCTGTTATTCACCAGGGGAACAGGTATGTTACACCCTGAACACACTGGTACTATGAGGCTAGCCATTCTTCACTGTAGAATGACTCCTTAAGCCAAATACTTATCAAGTTGTACAAAATTTCGAAGTCTCCATGTAAAACACGCCGCAAAGATTAGAACACCAAAAACCTCCTCCAAATGGCGTGTCCGAAACTTTGAAAACAGTAAGGAATACCTATTATTATCTCCTTCAGCGGCACTTCTCCCAAATATGTCTCAGGACATTAGAATTCTCTACTCCAACTCAGCACAAACCTCCCAACACCAAGTCCTGCTTTAATTATTGTAACTGATTTATTTCAAGTTTATACATTCTTCCTTCCACTTGCCAAATTTCTTCTGTTCTTAGGTTTCTAAAAAAATAGTCATTTTTCAAAAGCAGAAAAAGAAAGATATATATATATTTAATATATAAAAGAAAAAGCTAAATCTGACATAATTATATTCTTAAAAACATTCCATTTATTTACAGATGTATAAAAAGGCAAATTATTGGCCTACTGAGATCATGCTTCTTATAGAGTTAGGGTGAGAGCTCACTATCCTCCCAATTCCTCAACTCCTCACTCAACTACATCTTTCATAACCACACATATAATTTTCATAGATCAGTTTCTCCTGGGGTAAGGTTAAAAGGTAGGAGTTTTTGGAGACTTTAGATTTCTATCAAGACTGCAGGATTGTTCTGAAGATTGAGCCCTCCTAAAATTAGCCCTAACAACTTTCTAGTTCCAAGAAGGTCTTGAAAACACCATTATCTTGGGGGTTTTGTAATGATATCTGCAGCCTTCCTTGAACAGCTGGGATCATCTCTCATTTCTATCTTTGTACATCTCTGATAAACAGAGTTAAATATCTTCCCATCAAGTAATGAATATTACTTGTCTATTTTCTTCTAAAAAAAAAAGAACAGTGTTCAGAAGCAGAATGGTCCTTCTTTTCCTGAGGATTACTCGCTCACTTGCCTGCTCCTTGGCTGACCCTCAGAAGCTACAAGAGCCTTGGGAAGTCAGGAGGAAATGCAAGGACAAGACAAGCAAAGAAATAATGGGAAACTGCTATACCTGGATTAAACTACTAGCATCTCCAAGGACAATTATTAGCAGGGAAGACAGGTGCTGGACTCCTTGGCTAAGGCATTGAATGAAATCTCCTGGGTAAAGAGAAGTGGGAGGGATAATGAGAAGCTGAGGGGTGCTCATTACCTACTTCAAGCTTCTTCAGTAACCTTTAGAGGTGGGAAGGTTGAATGCTGATGAGGAGGTCTAGAAAGGCAAGTAACACAAAACCAACAAAGAATTTGTTCCCACTGCAATTTGCAGAAGAAAATTTCCCACCCTTTTCAATCTGTTTATTACCAGAGTTACTAGAAAGGGAACCAACCACGGAGGTAATAATTCACTAGCTAGGACCATTCCAAAGTTGGTTTCACAACCTAGTTTTGAAGATATGCTGAGTGGGATTTGGGATAAAGAAGGCAGGGGATGTAGAAGAAACAACATCACCTAGGCACAGCCCAGGCACTGGAAGCTCTTGTGTTAGTGTTTCACAACACAAGCAAATCCTGTCAATGAAGACAGAACAGGGGTTACATTCCAAAATATAATTATTTAAGAAAGGCAAAATGCAGCAGCTAAATCCCAGTCTATACATTTTCAGAATAGTGATTCTTGCCCCCAGGAGTTTCCAAGAGACCCCTCAAGTGCACCATGATTATTTACAAACTAGATAGGAAACATCATTTCTATACTCAATACAAATCTCATCTCCTAGGTTGAAAACTTCAGCCTTTGAGAAATCTATGAAAACAACTATACAAAAATATAAATATCTTTATCTTTACAGGCTGTCAGTCCTTCATACCCTGACAGCTAATGAGTGAAAAAGCTCTACAGACCACTGAATCCATGGTAGCAGATAATAAAAAATATATCTTGTGATTCAAATACTGCCTTATTTCCCTGGTAAAGAATGCCTACTGTGACTTTTCTTTTCTTTACATCCTGTGCAGGTATAGTGAATGAAACCTTCAAGCACCAGGAGGCTGGCTTGATTTGGGGAACATCCAGCCTCACAGATTTTTATTTTGGCCACTGTCTCTGGTATGGAGAGGGAATGCTTTTCATTTCAGCTGTCTCTTGAGTGATGTGATTTGTGAAAGGGGGTGGACTCCCTCTATGCCTACCTCCAAAATATGTAATCCAGGTAGAAATCCTTGGTACTATGAAATGGTCTTCTCAACACCCAAAGACAATAAGGGAGAACTAGTAATTTTAACATCTCAAAATGATTACCTTAGTAATAAAAAGTTTTTGTTTTTGTTTTAAAGCATTCCTACTTTACCAGAAGGCTTGGATTTATAATTCTGATTGAAAAGGTGAGGGAATGGAAGCTACTTGGGATATAAAAGAAGAGAAAATTTTGTTGAATGACACTAAGTCCTTCACTTTGGTATTCCATGGTACCCATCCTCTCTCCCCCTACTCTTGAAACACCAACTAAAAACTATCTCTTCTGGATCCCTCTGCACAAGTGCATCACATTCCTTGGACTTCAGATTTAAACAACTTAAACAACAGCTATCAACTAAGGTTCAGTTCATAGCAACTCCAAAGTCTCAAGCAGCTTTTACTCTGGGAGGGAAGAACTAGGAACCACTATGGACCTACAGTCTTGTTATGAATTCCTTGGGTAAGAGGGGCACCTCGTGTTCAGTAATGGATCGCATCTTCTTAGAGAGGATGAGGAGACCCAGCACCACAAGTGAGGTAACACATTTTAACATGATCAGAATTTCATAGTAGTAATTTCTTATACCGAGGTCAGCACCCTACCCCCTTTCTCTACCATTATCCACTGCATCAAAGTCAAGGATCACAGTTCCATGACACAAACAGGTGCCTGCAGAGAAAGGAGGTTTCCCCTCACAGCCTGGCTTCTGCCTGAGGACAAATAAGTTCATTTCCCTGCAGAACTTGGTGAGGCCCCAGAGTTGCCCAGTTTGGCCACAACAGGTGCCAATGTAGGCATCATCTTGCTGTCCCGGCATTCCTGGTCATTCCCTGTTAAGTTCATTTTGTGTCCAACTGACCCAGCTTTGGCAGCTACAGGTGCCAAACAAGGCATCACCTTGAGACTCTGACCATCTGCATCACTGGAAGGATTAGCTACTTTTAAACCCAGAGGTGCCAATTTTGGCATCGGCCTCCACAAAGTATCTGTGCTGCTGTTTTCTAGGCCAGCCTTCATGTGTAGGATGGGGGGTGAAGACACACTTTCAGGCTCTGCAGGGATGCCAGAAGTACTCTTCCCTTCATCACCAGCTTTCCTGTGGGAAACAACGGAATCCTTTATCTCAGAGTCAATAACAATCTTAAGGACATCTGGCTCAGAGGCTGGTTCTGCAAGTTGTTTTTCATTCTCAGAAAAGTCATCATCTTCCAAGTGCAAGAGGAGTGGGCTGACAGAGTCACTCTCCCCTTGAACATCAGGCAATTCTTTCAAACCAGTTCCCAAGTGGCCAACCTGGAAAGTTGCTCTGTTCCCAGGAGGAAGCTTACTGATAAAAGCCTGTCGAGCATCCCCTGGGAACTCTGTATCCATAGAGCTGGGCAGTTCAGCCAGGTTAACAGAGTCATCATTTAACTGCTGATTAAGAAAGGCAATCTCATTGAGCAGAGATGTCAGTGTCTCATCAGTATCATCCTCATCTTCCATATTATTTAGCAGTTCGCTGGGATCCAGTGCTGCTTCCTCTATAGCTGATGCTACCTTTCTCAATTCCATCTCTATGCTTGAGTCTTTGAGATCTTTCATCTTTAATTTATGAAATGGAGACTCCTTTGTCTTCAGTCTCTCCCGTCTTGATTCACTCTCTTTCCATTTATGCTGAATTCCTCTCATATCACTGGAAATCTTTTTGGGTAAGAACTCCTGTGCTTCTTGCATACTGGAAACATCAACTATTTGTGGAAAACCAGAATCTTTATTTGACAGATAAACCTGTGTTGTACCCAGTGCCATTCTGACATCTCTGTGGTTGCCTCTGGAAGAGATTCTACCCAAATCTTCACAGGAGTTATCTTCGTTCCTGACAGTGTTTTTCAGGTGGTCAGGCGGCTTGCCATCAGGAACTTCATGAGGGTATTTGCTGCCACCCATATCTACCAAACCTCCCTCCGTGGCCAATGATGTCACATTAACAATTCTTGGCATCATAAATAAGTCGTCGTTTTCTGGGGGGAAAAAAAAAACTCATTTATATCTACAGTGGTAAGTACTCTCATTCATACCCAATGACCATCTCATGGGAGTTGTAGTTAAAATTTCACCAGTCTACTTTTATCAAGAAGATGAAAGGAAATACCAGTTTTTCAAATTACGGACTTAGCCTAACAAGAAAATAGGTAAAATCTAACCAAAAGACACTTTGATATTCCATCATTAATAAAAGTTCTATTTAATTATTTTATAGAAATGCTCCCCAAGTTTATTTTTTTATCCTGAGGCAGACATGCACTTTGATTCTGTTCGTCCAATTAACTGCTACTCTGAGGGAAAGATGAAGCCCTAGAGGCAGCACTGTAAGAAAGGGTGACTCCTCCAGACTGGGTTTAGCAGTATTAGTACTGGTAAGGATACCCTTTTACCTTAATAGAAATTCAGGTTCCTAAAACCTACAATTTCGTCAAAGTGAAATTTCCTTTTCACCTCAACTCCTTATCCCCAAAAGGGAGGGTGCTGAAACTGTATCAGGCTGGTAATGTAGGAGTGTACCATCTCTGAGTACAACACAAAATTGATAAATATTTATTAACACCAAAAACTAAAACAATGACTCCTCAACCTCCTTTTACTTTCACATCTTTTCAATTCTTTTCCTACTCAGAAATTAGAAGAGATCGCAAAATAGTTCCCATTCCCAGGTAAAAAAGACCATTCAATACCACAGATAGGGCAAAACATGTTCTAAAAAGACAATCTTCTCTTACAAAGGCAAACTCGAATACAATAGCTCTTTATCATTACAGAACACATTCAAAAGCTTTCTCTGTCACTTTGAGATACCAGGGATAACTCTTTTTCACTACCCATGAAAGACAACACTTAATGACATACCTGACTGAGCCACAGCACTGCTGGCAACTTGAGGTTTCAGATCTGCTTCTAGGAGAGCAGGAGAAACAGTAACCACTGGTCCTGAGAATAAGGGACCTTTTAAAGTGAGCAACTGCCCTTGTGGAGTCATCACAATGTTGGCAGAGGTGTGTGGAGTGTTAGAGGGTGAGGTATTTTCTGTAAGGAAGAGCAGAAATTAGTTAAGGATAAAAGATCTTCAATTAATGCTAGTGAATAGCCTAAGAGTGTAGGAGACATCTCTAAAAACCACACCTTGTCTTAAAAAGCAAGAAATAAAATTCAAATTTAGTTAGGGAACCTCAACTTGCAATTTACTTTTTGAACCATTTTCCAGTACCTGTCCAGTGATTCTCTTAAGGGACAGAATTTCTTATTGTTGAGGAACAGAGCCATGGAACCACTTTTTCAATGGAATGCTTCTGATGGTCTTGATGGTGAATCAGGATGAAGGCACACACAATTTTATCCCTAGGTTTGCTTTCCTATATACCGCTAAGAAATTACTTCAAGTTTTTAGACCTTAGTTTTTCCACCTGTAAAATGAGGTGACTGGACTAAACGATCATTAAAATTCTTTCTTAGCAATAACATCATTTAAATGTGCAATGTTAAAACTAACTCATATTTTAGTATCTATCACTACTTTCTTAGTTGATATAATAAACCAGATTTCCTTGGTTCATACACTGTGCTATCCAAAGAGTAAAAAAGGATATACCATTCTCAAAGGATATAAACAAGTAATGTAAAATCAATATAGCCTCACTTCCAAAATCAAGATAGGAGAGAATAAAAAAATCAAAACCAATTTACTTTGTTCCTTAATAGCAATTCATTGACAGACTGCAATCTGATGAAAAGTAGAGCCTGATTAACAAAAATAAACTTTAAAAAAAATTTCCAATTTATTTGTCTCATCTAGATCCAAACTTCCTCAACTCATGAGCAGAACTGCAGGGAAATCAAGAGTTCATTTATAAAGTCTGAAAAGATGGCAGCTTAAAAAAAATACTGAAACATTAGAAGAAAAATACGTGTCTGAAGACTGCTATCGGAAGTAGGTCTTATATGTTACCATGACTGATAACTTACTAGGATTTGCTTGAGTGTGTAAAGCTAGAAACTGAAATCTAACGTAGTTAATATTCTACTTTTAATACAACCCATCTTTCATTTAATTAAAACTAAAATGATGGCCAAGAGAAGACATTCAGTTCTCTAAACTAAACTAAACTAATGTTCGTCTACATTAAAGAAAGCAAAGAATGTCTCTCCTACCTGTGGCCTGGTCTTTTTTTCTGGAAAGAATCAAAGGTTTCCCCTTCCTGTTATTTATAAACATCTGTCCGAGATCTACAGATGATGCAGAAGATCCTTCCTGCTGTTTGCTAGTTCTGGGAGACACATCAAACTCATCTGATCCCATCTTCTTTTTTCTTTTTTGTGCCTCTAATGCTTGTTGTTTTGCATAAATATACTCTAGCTTCTTCAGGACCACTTCTTCTGTCTTACCTATAGGTTGATAGGGAATAAACTGTTACTCTCTTAAGACCCCATGTAATAATGAGAAATAGAGTCAACTGAAATCCAGTTGATTTAACTATATTCCCCTAAACTATGGAAGGCAAGAGTAATTATAATCCAGAAGAAATGTCCCACCCAGTCAAATGATAATTCTGATGTTAACTCTGGGAACCAAGCCTGAAACTAAGTAGTATCTGAAAGATCTACTAAGGATTTTCCTCACTAAAGCTATATTTGTACTCTTTATCAGAGATCATTCACTTATCTCACCTGAAAGAGATGATACTTTCCGTATCAAAATATTCCGTTTGCGAGTCAGAAGATTTTTCTGTCCTATCAACTTGTCTGCCTGATCTGTTAGTCCTTGAATTTCGCTGAATGCCTACGACAAGAAATAGTAATATCACGTCCATCAGTTTGCTTTTTCCGAAAAACGGGGGCTACATAATTTCTTAAATAAAAAAATTTTTATCTAATATTTTAGAGAACTTTATAATGCCATTTAAAACAACTGTTAATGTTTTACAAACTTATGATTACCGGTGAGAAACAGAAGGAGGGATAAACTGCGAGACTGGGATTGACATAAACATACTACTATATATAAAATAGATAACTAATAAGGACATACTATATATAGCACAGGGAACTCTACTCAATACTCTGTAATGGCCTCTATGGGAAAAGAATCTAAAAAAGAGTGGATATATGTATCTGTATAACAGATCCACTTTGCCGTACACCTGAAACTAACACAACATTGTAAATCAACTAAACTCCAATAAAAATTTTAAAAATAATAAAGTATAGAAGTAAAAAAAAAAAAACCCAAAAAACAATTTTTAATGTTTCAGAATTTATTTTTTGTTAAACTTTAGGCGATTTTTCTGTCTTATACTTCTAGGGAAAGTGATCATTTACAAAGAGCACCACTGAGTGGTTAACAGGTATTTCCACTACTGCAAGGAGAAACAAAACCTTTTACTCTGCTTAGATCTTAATAATCAACTTTAAAATCAACTCCTAGGGGCTTCCCTGGTGGCGCAGTGGTTGACAGTCTGCCTGCCGATGCAGGGGACACGGGTTTGTGCCCCAGTCCAGGAAGATCCCACATCCCACATGCCACAGAGCGGCTGGGCCTGTGAGCCATGGCCGCTGAGCCTGCACGTCCGGAGCCTTTGCTCCACAACGGGAGAGGCCGTAACAGTGAGAGGCCTGCGCGTATGGCAAAAAAAAAAAAAAATCAACTCCTAAGCTAAGCAAAATCTGGTTGACATAACCTTGTTCTAGAGGGATATGACTGCTTGCCTTTTACTCTTCCAACTTCTACTTATAAGCAATTTAAACAAAATTACCTTAGATATTCTACATGCAAAATTAAAACTTCTGCTAGCTTGAATACTAGAGTTTCCTTTAAAGTGACTGTCAACTGTTAAGAAGTATGTCAAAATAGCAGTTGTGTTGTGCCTTTCACCGTGATAAACTTTTCTAAGTACTACGGAAAACACCAGTGTAAAGAAGTCATAGTAAACAGTTTACCAGAGCTTCTAACTTTTTTTGAAGAAAGGATAATGACTCTGCTGGTTAAGAATCTGACTTTCAATGAAAAGCTACTCTGACTCAACATAAGGACTTTTCTTCCTAAGGGATTTATTGGGCATTCATTAGTCCACCTTCAAATGTTAAACAAAGCTCTATTTCAATCTTCTTCATTCTCTTTCTCATAAATATCTCTAGAAGATTCTTTCAGTCAAGCTCTTACTTGTCTGTCATTTACACATAACACTTACCCTAGTAAGAATGAGACTTTTGGAAACCTTGGAAGAATGAAGTAACCCCAACGTGATCTTCAATTTCTCAAAGAGATCCCTCATTTCACCACGGCGGCGCCGCTCATTGGCAGTGTGTGTCCGGCGGTAATAAGCAAAAGCCTCTGCTTCTTTCTGTAGTTTTTCACTCCAGTAATCAGGTTTTAGTTTTAGAGGAACTGGTGTAGCCTGTCCAAACAAAAGATCGCCACCTAAGTATCTTTCACATGTACCTGCCCTCTTCCTGCACCCCAAATGGCACTGCTCTATATCAGACACCCACCATCTTCTGCCTGGAGTATCCTAACAGCCTCTCAATTGGTCAACTTACTACCAGTCTATCCTTACTCCAAATCAACAGTGTAAATTCTAATACATGCGAATGTGATATCACTTCTCAGCTCAAATTACAGCAGTTCTCAAATGAGGGAGAATTTGAGAGAGGGGATCTATAAAAAAGCTCATCTGTATAATTTATTATTAAAACTTGTTTTCATGACACAAATTATATGGAAAACTTTAACAAAATCTCGATTAGTGAAAAACGAGTTGAAAATTTTTTTTCGTAAATACTGTAAGACCCTTTACAATTTGGGAAAGGGTCAACTGCCTCTCTTCCTAAATCACTGTTCTCTCCAACCATTCCAAAGTGCTAGAAGTTTCCTAAACACACTACAATCCCACATCTCCATGCCATTACACAGGCTGTTGCCTGCACCTAACCCCTTCCACCCCCCCTTCATAACTTAACATTTAAAACTCAGACTTTGCATTTTTTAGGAAAGTCTTTCTTGACCTCAGGATGCCTTAAGCTTCCTTTCTCTCTTATTTATTCTACTTCCATTTTTAAAGTTATTTACTATAAAGAAGTAAAAGATGCATACAGGATTTAAAATATAAGTATGTAAAGATCTTATAATGAAAAGCAACTGTATCTTGCACCTACAACTGGATCCTCAGAAACAACCATTTTTTGATTATTTTAGTGGCTGTTTCTGGTTCTTAAGTCTATATATATCCTAAGTTAAAAATAGTAACATACGCTTATTCTTTTCATTTTTCAATACAACCTATTTACTTCCTGCTATGCAGAAAAGGATTTAGCTCACCACTCTCTTGCATCTCACCATCCATCTTCCTAATACAGATATATCATTAATTTTAGTTCTCTATTGATCCCTTTGCAACTTGAAGATAATTCTATCTCCGTTTCTCATTTCATCAATAGTGTCTCTTTGTAAAATGAGGATATCAGTACTCATATCCTTCCCTTCATTTCTTCTTCCGTCTTTTACCTCCCAACTTGTCATTTGTACTCACTCATTTTTCAAGACTGAAAATTAAGTCTTACATACTTTATTCATGGATTATAAAAGTTTTAAAAAATCATCAACAGTGACCAACCTATTATGACAATATGAATATTAATCATACCAAGTGAGTAATAATTACATTTCCTGTCTTTTACAGTTTCTTGGTTTTGTGTATGTGTGTCCCCCCCAACCTTGATGTTTCTAACTGCCTTTATTTTCTTGACACTGTTTACCTTTATCATAGTAACAGTGGTACCATATCATGGGGTATGAAAGTACCCCCAAACTCTTCGACAAAATCATTGTCTTTCTAAAGTTAAAAACATGTACATTAGTACAGTGTGGGAAAATCAAAGATACAACCAGATAGAAGTAAAATTAATATTTAGTGTATTAAAACCAATACACTAAAAATAATTTGCATGTAACAATAATGGTACGAAACAATGGACTGTGTAAATAGCTACTGTGAAAATTCTTACATCTCAAAAATATTTTAGGATGTCCAATGAAAAAATAAAAATTGTGATATATTCAAAATAATTATGGCCCTGCAAACATGTATCATATGCTCCCCCAAATCAAACCAAACTCAAACTAACCACCCAGTAGTTTTTCAAAGGACCTGAATACCACCCTCCATCTCAACCCAATCTCATCATTTTTATCTCTTAAATTAAGAAGACAGAATAACAAGTGGAAAATGGTTAAACAATTGCACTCTCTTCCATTCTTAGTGTTAGTTAGGATAAAGAGAAAACCTTCCTTAATTATGGTACTATGATATCCTACACTGAGTGCATTAAGAAAATCAAAGAAGGTTTATAATTTCATGGCTCCCTGAATTGCTAGCCATTACTTCAGATAATAACTAATTTTTTAGATCACCAGAAAAATCAGGAGCCTAAATAAGAACGAATGCTAGCATGTTTCACATCATATCATTACATTATAGGATTAGTTTTCAAATAAGCACATCAGTTTTCATAAACTCCATACCCATTTTAATTCCTCTAAATTATTCTATCAACTGGGGGTGGGGGGCAGTAGACAACTGAGAAGGGAAAAAAAAAGCATTCATAGTATAATTTCATTAAGGGGAAAAAAGCTGATTATATTAACTCACTGGTAAAAATGGCCCTGAAAAAAGTCATAGCTAATACAGCTAATGTTGTTTTAACCCTAAGGACAAATGTTATCAATTTTATTAAATGAGTAATTATCATTAAACATACTGTAAAATACCTTTCGACTCTTTTCAGCAGCTTTCTCATCTGTAGTGATATGCGTACGGCACCTAGATGAAGACAATATTTTCCAATTCTTATTGAAATTCAGTAATCTAATACCTATTTCATAGCTATATTAAACCAAACCATCCCAAATTGTCTAAATTGTAAGCAGCTTCTTTTCCCCATGGTCAGATATGTGGCAATATGATTTATTCAACAATATGCTTTTTTCTCAAATAAAAGTGTCCAAATAGACCCTAAAACTGCAAATTACTTTTTTTCAATTGTGAAATATTTCAAACATATAAAACTGTACAAACAAAATATATAATCAACATCCAGGTATCTGTCACTAAGCTTGAGAAATAAAACATCACCAAAATGTAGGCACATTCATCACCTTCCTTCCTTCTCATAAGTAAATGCTCGCAAACTGAGTTTACCATGCACATCTTTACAGTTTTACTCTCCTAGGAATGTACTGATTCATCCCTAAACAGAAGATATTATGTAGCATTTTAAACTTACATGTAGTGTATCTTTCTTCAACTGATTTGTCTCATTCAGCACTGCATGTGAGATATGTTGATACATCTAGTTCAATCATTTTAACTGCTATATAGTATTCCAAACTGTTGAATTTTCCAAAATTTGTTTTAGAATGTTAGTAGTTATTTAGGTTGTATCCAAATTTTCACAATGGCAAATTTTCACAATGGCTGCAATGGACAATCCCAGACATGACCCCTTGTACATGTGTGTGAGCCTTTCTAGGATGTATACCTAAGAGTGGAACTGCTGGATGGAAGAAATGCTTGCACATCTTCAACTGTAGCCATGTCATACTGCTCTCCAAAGTGGTTTTAACTTACACTCCCACCTGCAGAATGTTCCCATTGCTCCACACCTAGACAACAGTACTATCAGAAATCTCGATTTATACCAATCTTATGGGTATAAATTGGTAAAGTAACTGTGGTTTAATCTGCATTTCCCACTTCGCCTTCCAATGCCAGGGGTGGAGGTTCGATCCCTGGTCGGGGAGATAAGATCCCACATGCCTCGGGGCCAAAAAACCAAAACATAAAACAGAAGCAATGTTGTAACAAACTCAATGAAGACTTTAAAAATGGTCCACATCAAAAAAAAAAAAAAATCTTAAAAAAAATTTTTTTTGCATTTCTCTAATTACTTGAGAGATAGAACAAATTTGCACGTTTACTGGCAGTCTTTTGTGAATTGCCCATGATATCCATTACTTACTTTTCTACTGGACCTTTTTCTTAATGACTTGTAAGAATTATTTTATATGCTTGATACTAATCTTCTGTCAAACACATATTGCAAATATTTTCCTTACAGTGTGAAATTGCCTTTTCACTGACAGAAATTTTTAAAATTTTAACAATCTGCTCCTTTACAGTTATGTGTTGGTTATTCTTGGCCCTTTATTATAACAGTCCATTAAGATGGTATCTCTCTGTTTACTTAATTCTTTTTATTTTTAAATAGATTTTATTTCTTTATTGGTTGGTTGATTGACTGCTGTGTTGGGTCTCCGTTGCTGTGCGCAGGCTTTCTCTAGTTGCGGTGAGTGGGGGCTACTCTTCGTTGCAGTGGCTTCTCTTATTGTGGAGCACGGGCTCTAGGCGCACGGGCTTCAGTAGTTGCGGCGCAGGGGCTTAGCTGCCCCGCAGCATGTGGGATCTTCCCGGAAGAGGGACTGAACCTGTGTCCCCTGCATTGGCAGGTGGATTCTTAACCACTGCGCTACCAGGGAAGTCCCTACTGAATTCTTCTTCCATGTCTTTCAATAACATTTTATAAAAGTCTTGCACAATTTGTGTTAATAATCCCAAACAGATTTTTCGTATTTTTAATTACATTTTTTTGCTTGTTGCTATTGTTTAGGAACTCAATTTTAGTATACTGAACTTACATCCTGCAATACTGCTGAACTTAAGTCTAATTAAGTTTTTAAGAGACTTAAATTCTTTCAGTCTTAACCAGTAGGCAACTGAAGTACCTTCCAAATAGCCCTGGAGTGAAGAAAAATACTACCTACAGCCCTCCTTAGACTTTCTCACTAGGAATGAAGAATTACTCTTTCTTAACTCATTGCTGCTTCGGGCAGCTGATGACATAACAGGTTGAAAAGCTCAATGTCTGGCACAAAATAACAACTCTTACCTTCTTTCCCTTCTTTCTCTCACACCCCAGTTCCTAATCAATACAAGGCTTACTCAGAACATTTTTTTCTAAGGCATCATGCTCTCTGTATTTTCATCTCATCAGCTGAACAGCTATGAAAAATTTTTCTAACTGTAATGACCTATTCAACTAGCAAAGTAACCAAATTTAGAATTTAATGCCATATTCTTAAAAGAACTAACCTTTGTTGAATACTCCACTTGCATCAGTTATGTTAGTTATCTCATACATTATCTCATTTAGTACTTGAAATGGGGGCATTTTCTTCATTTCATAGGTAAAGAATCTAAGATTCAGAGAGATTACAGACTTGCCCAAGATTAAACAGCCACAAACTAGCAAAAGCAGTATTTTAATACCAATGTATCAGGCTCCAAAAGCATATGTTATTCACACTTATATACTGCCTCCTAGCAATAACAAGGCAAGTTAATTACCTCTGGATTACAGCTCCTCTCCTCATCTACTACTAAGAAAAAAGCTAGAGAAATAAAGGAACCATGTCAGTTACCCAGAACTCCTGAATAGAACATTTAGTTTTGCTTATGGTCATAAAATTACAACAACAAAAAACAACAATCCAAAGAGAAGTAAGACTTACAGCTGTTTGAAAGTCTGTGTATGGGCAGCTGTGGTCTTCATGTGGACAACATTAACTTCCTCCTGGAGCTCTTCTACAGTCTCAATGTCCACCTGCTCTTCATCATCCTCAATGTATTCTACACAGTTATTCTGAAATACAGCATTTCAACAGTAAATAAAGTATTGGGAAGCAAGCACACCTAAACTTTTCAACTGAATGCTCCCCTTATAAAGCCAACCAGTGCCAAACACTGATCTTAAACCATGAGTACTGATAATCCTAAACTTGTTAATCATAAAATGGAATTAAGTCATAAAGACAACATATGGTTAGAGCTAACTACCAAGAACTACATTATAAATCACACACAGATATATATTAAAAAGACATCATTAGACTGAAGAGACAGAGTCCCCAAAGGGCTGTATTGATGCTTCAGTGTTATTTCTAGTGAACAAAATTCAGGTACAGATATATTAAAGCTGCATAAATCTTAATATTAAATAGCAGTAAAATAGAATTTGGTGAGGGAGAAGGTAGAAAGAAGAAAAATTCAGATTCTAGTTTGAGTGCTTCATGGTTAATCCCATATTAAACACCCACAGAAACATATTCAAGGCAGATATGGAAACAGATTATAGCCCAGACAGTCTTCTAAGTCTCTCAACCCTACAGAATGAGAGCTTTTGAAGAATTTCAGATACCAAAGAAGCCCAGGCTTGCTGTACTTATTATACCAAAATATGAGTCAATCAGTAAGCATTTATTGAGCACCCATCACAGAAACTCACTGTATATTTATAACAGTAGACTATATGGATTATGGGATATGCAGATACTTTTAAGTCCACCTTTGAAAGTAGTGTTTTACTATGCCAGAAACCAAACAGAGAATACGTTATCTATAATTGTACTGTACCAGAGAGGCACAACTCAAAATGAAGCATCCCCATCACCTTATTAATTCTATGTTTAAACTTGCTGGAAAAACTACTTACCCCCAAATTACAGGCTCCCTAAGGCTAAAGGACATAAATGATGCAAGCCATCATTCATGATCCCCAATTTAAGCATCATCTAAATAATGTGTATTAAATATAAACAATGGATATTAAAATTAACGTTAGGAAGCTAAATCAACAGAACCCCAAGGGTTTGAATAGTAATGTAGGTAGATGCTTTACCATATTTAAACTGAAGAATGTGTACTGCGTGGCTTTAATTGCAGGCTTTATAAATAATATCCAATAAACTTCATCAGGGAAGACTTAAAAAGGCTACTCACAACGTTCCTTACACTATTCCAATATAATGCTAATCACAGGTATAAAGTTATCATAGGTGTCAGACATAAACATAATTACAATGTAGAATTTAGATGTGAATGTCCTTAGTTTTAAAAGGCCAGTGTACCTGTCAGATTCCCTATTAGGAAATTCAAGCAATGCCACGCTGTATGACTAAGAAACACTAAAGGTTCCATTAAGTCAGTTCTACTGATAGCAATAGCTTGCACTGATTTTAAAGCTGGACTGTTTTTGACCTGTGGCTGCCAAGGGGGAGGAGGTGTGGGGAAAGGATGGATTGGGAGTTTGGGATTAGCAGATGCAAACTATATACAGAATGGATAAACAACAAGGTCCTGCTGTATAGCACAGGGAACTATATTCAATATCCTGTAATAAACCATAATGGAAAAATTTTTTTAATTAAAATTAAAATAAAGTTGGACTGTTTTTGGTCTGATGCTTACCTAGGCTGACTTACAACAAAAGACTCTGCAAAAAGTGCAAGAAGATCTGCAATCTAACTCCTGAACTACCTATAGACATAAGTCCTCAAAAAGGATTAGGTTATAGACAGAATGTGAGGCAAATGCGTATAGAATCATCCAACTGTAGAGCTAGATCCTCATTTTATAAATGAGACAGGTGAGGTACAGAGATAACCAACATAGGAACGTTAGAATATTTAAACATTTTAGAGGTTTAAAATATGAATCTTTTTGCTATATTTTATCTCCGTAAGGCAGTTAGTTAGGCATTAACAGAGAAGGACCAGGTAACACAGAGAATGAATGAATCTCAAGGAAGTGAGATTCTAAAACTGCCAGGAATGACAATCATTGTATTATCTGCTCCTGAAGAGAGGGACACAATTTAGATTTCAAGGCACCCCACAGGCAGCTGGCTATCACCTCCTTATGTTTTACATCAGACCCCAGGTCAGGGGTCAGCAAACCACAGCCTGCCATCAGTTTTTGTAAATAAAGTTTTATTGGAACACAGCCACACTCATTCACTTACTATTGCTTATGGCTGCTTTCACTCTACAACAGCAGTTGAGTAGTTGCAAGAGCAAGTCATCTAGCCTGCAAAGTCTAAAATATTTACAATCTGGCCCTTTACAAAAAAAGTTTGCCCAACTCCTGCCCTATATCATATCTGACTCTCAAGTTACTTAGTTCAGCAAATACAACCCTAAATAAAAGTCTAAAAAATGGCTTCAGAAAAATAAAAATATAAATTAGAAAGGTCAAATTACAAAGGAAGATGACCAAAGTTCAGAATACAAATTCTAGACACTATTTAATTTTAGAAGATGATTAAAAACAACTTTAGGCAGGGTTGTATTAAAATATTAAATAGTATTTTTCGTTTCTCTCCAAAAAGAAAAACATCTCTATAAATGCATATAGATAAATTATCTTCCAGTTCTAAGGCTGCCTATTCCCTGTTTCTTATATATATCTACCAGATAAGCTACAATCACTTCACATACAAAATGTCAAAGAAACTGAGACTGAATGGGAGTAGTGGTTTCAGACTTTTTCTTAAAAAAAACCTAATTTGATAGAGACTCTCAAGCATCTATCCCCCTAAGGCTTAAGTCAGCCTTCTTATAATATCAGGCAAGTCTCAAAGCTCAATATAAGCTCAATAAATGTTACCTGACTGACACAGCCCAAAAACTACAAAGTCATTTAATCATGATCTAAACCTAGGCATCCAAATCAATGTATCAGGTCTTAGTGATCTTCTGGAAAAACTACTGTCTCTAATGAATCATTTAAATTCTTGAGGTTTCAGTCACAACAAAAATGGGCTCACCACCTTTTCTACATCATCAACCTCCTCACTCTGGTAGTCAGAAACAACATCCACAATCTCATCAATAGAATCATCGGTTTTCTCATTCTCATCTTCCTCATCATCCTCTTCCAAATCCAAAACAGTGAAGTCAGCACTGCTTCTCCCACCCTTCTTCTCTTGCTTTGGTTTTATCTGTTCTGATAGCAGTAAGTGACCTTGAAAATGTCCTTCCCCTCTGCTCCCTTTGGTAGCTCTCCTAGGAAATATGGAGAAGGCTGCAGGACTAGAAATCCTACTCCAAGAATCACATTCAGTTTTTAAAATTCTGGCATTCTCAGTAGTTCCACTTTTTCCAAGTAAATCAGAGATGCCGTGTTCTTGTTGAAACACATCTGAATTTTCCTGACAAGTTTCTGTTTCTTTAATTAACTGCTCATCTGTCTCTTTCTTGCATTCTTGTGAAGTTCTAACACATTTCTGGGTCAAAGGGCCCTTTAGGTGTTTTCTCCACCTCTCCCTAATGCTGTCCTTCTCCAGAGAATCTCCACATCCCTTCTCCTTGGCCTCTGGCTTTGGATTAGATTGCTGCTCCACAACTCTGCTCCCTGAAAATTCAAGTTTACTTTCTTCTTTAGAGATAACTGGAAATTCATTGGATTTTTCCCCTGGATTGTCTAAGCCTTTCTGCTGTTCCACTTTCACATCAAGTTTTTTAAGCTGCACATTACTCACACTTTGGACTGTCATATTACTGGCTCTTCCAGAAATGGTCTTAACTTCCAGAACAGTCAGTTTTTCTTTGGAATTGTTATGATTCCTAATCCCATACTCTTCATCAACATTTTTATAGTCTTCACCTGTGTGTGAGCCAGTGATATAGGCATGCTGAGAAGGTTTAACAGTTGCAGGACCTTCTTCTGTAAGGGATTCTTCATCTAAATGATCACCCCCATCTTCCAAGGAATCATTCAGAGTTTCTTCTGAGACAGTAGCTCCTGAGTTTTGCTTTATTATATTAGCCTCAGGGTCTATAGCTTCTCCTCCTGACTGCAGGGCCTTCTTAGTTTCCTGTTCTCTTTTTAAAAAGCTTCTTTCATCTTTCTGGTCTGCATTCTGAGATTCTCTTTTCATCTGAAGTGAAGCAACATGCTGAAGAATGGAGCTGGGAACAGGCTTTTGTCCTGGGAGCTGCAACAAGGCAAAACTACCAGACTGGAGAGGAATAAGACTGGCTGTACCAACAGGCTGCCCTCCTGAACTATAGGTTATTTTGGTTTCAGAGCCTGTTTTGCTTGCAAAGCTTTGTGGTTCAGGAGGGGAAATCCTCAGAGTCAATGTACCAGACTGAGACACAAAACTAGGTCCAGAAGAAAGCAACGATGGTGCCTGAGTGATAACATTCATTGCTGGAGAAGACCCAACAGCCTGAATTACAGGATTCATAACAGAGAAAGAGGAGGACGAAGCAGAAGATGGTGGAGTCTCTGAAGGTTTGGAAGGAGTGGGTAACCGGATTCCCATCACAGACCCTGGTAAGAAAAAGAACATTTTAAGTCACCACTGCCCAAATCAAGACTTCCAAAGTATGCATTTCTTTTCTTACAGGTGGTTCCAAGACACTAAGAAGACCAATCCTGGTGTATTAACATACCATATGACCAAATGATTCAAGAAAAGAGAAACTTCTCAGAAATATCTCTAATTTTATACCTGGGTTCCGAAACATGACAGGCTGTAAGTTGGGCTGGGCATTAGAGCCTCGAAGCTGATGCAAAGGGAGGAGCTGGACAATCTGCCCATTAGGGTGCCTGAACAGGTTCATTCCACTTGGGCTCCTAACAGGCTGCAAGACCATCCGATGTCCCTGAAGTTGTGTGTTTGGGACAGGTCTAAGAGTAGGAGAACCCTGCTGCACTGGAATCAACAACAATCGAGGTCCAGCACGTTTCACTGTGTTAGGAGAGACCTGTGGAGTAGCCACTGGAATCTGAGGAGCATTTTCTGAAAAACAGGAAATGGGAAACATAGTATCAGAATTTCCCTTTAATACTTGGGAAAAAATAATTATGACATAGGATCTAACCATGCTACATATAACTTCTACTTTAAACTACAGAGTTGGTAAAATCCTGTCCGTCCATGATACACTACTTACTAGTCTTATGGCTGAGACAATTTACTTTAAACCTAAGTATTAACCAGACATTGCAGGGCCTTACATTTAGATTGGTAAAAAAGAAAGTATCAATTGTCAAGAGGTGCATTTAAAGAGATAACACTTCTGCCTAATGAAAAACATGGCCTCTTAACCTGGTTCTCATTAAAGTTCAAGATAAAATTCTCTTGTTCAACTTAAAAATTCAGGCTGTTAACACTTAATAGACTATGACTTAGTTTCACAGGTCTTACTCAAGTAAGAAAAAGTCAAGGACTAAAAATCACAAAGTACTAAAAACTTCTTGGCTTGTAAAATTCACTGATAAATAAGCAAAGCATAAAGATTTGTGGAAATTATTTTTCAAAAGGAAAAAAAATACATACCCCCAAAAAATGGAATGAAATTAAGAGACATCAAAGAAGCAGGGAAATAAAGCCTGGTTAGGAAGAGGCAAAAGATAGTTTTAAAACAAACAGAAAAAGCAGAAATTTAATGCAGAAGATGTGAATTAAAAGAGATTTCAAAATATTAATAGTACCTAAAGATTCACTTTAATGTCTGGAAGAAAATACTAAGGACATGGAAGAAAATAATATGAGTAATCTACAGCTAGGTTTTGGGTCACAGGAATAAAGAGGAAGGAATAACGTAATAGTAAGCATAAATGAAAGTGGTCTAACATTACCATTCAAATTACTGAACTTCTTTAACATTATTATTTCCAATTACCCCTTTTTTTAAAACATTATTAAATAAAATTTTTCATCAGTTTGTCACTAAATATAAAAATCAACAAGCCAAACAAAACAAAGATTCTAATATGTGATATTCTATCAGATAGGTACTCTGCCCAAAAAACATATCAAATTTCTAAAACAAAGTGAAGCTCCTAAGATTCACATGACAAATTATATATAGAAGATCCATGACTACTTTTGAAAATGAAATAAAACACAAAGACCAAACTGTTTATGAAAAATAGTGTGCAACTTAAAAAAAATTCATCTGTCTTATGTGAATTAAGAAACATGTTAAAGCATTCTTAATTTCCTGAACATTTCTATTCACATTAAGTTTTAGAGAGTGATTCAAAACCAAATAACTCCAAAAGCAGCCTTTAATACACACACTAAATATGTGATTATTTATTAATATGCGTGAGAGGGGAAGAAGGGAAAGACAAAAAGAAAGAAAGTCAAATGAAAAAGTCAGAGTTGTCTAAATCCCAAAGTTGAGATCTACTTTATGAACCTATAACAAAATATACACTTCCTTAGAAGTTGGCAGTGATTTGAGTCAGCTCCATTTATAAAAGAGCAGGTAAGAAAATCTGTTAACATTAGTATTTCCTCAAGTAGTATTACAGAAGACACTTTTAGGTGGTAGGTGGATATAGAATAACACCATATCACATTGTCAGCATTTTAATCTTTTGATTAAAATACAGAAGAAATTACCAGTCTTTGATATTATGTCTTTAATATTATGCCAACGTTTTCTAACTTTCTTCATTAACAGAAATAGCAAGCCACATGTTAAGAACTTACAGTAGCTGGCTAGTATTTGATACTATTTATTATTGTTTCAGTGTATTTATTTATGAGGTTACCCTCTATTTTGGCAAGTAATGTTGGTTTCCAATAACAGTAATACTGCTCCTTTTTTTTTTTTTTTTTTTTTTTTGCGGTACGCGGGCCTCTCACTGTTGTGGCCTCTGCCGTTGCGGAGCACAGGCTCCGGACGCGCGGGCTCAGCAGCCATGGCTCACCGGCCCAGCCGCTCCGCGGCATGTGGGATCTTCCCGGACCGGGGCATGAACCCATGTCCCCTGCATCGGCAGGCGGATCCTCAACCACTGCGCCACCAGGGAAGCCCCAATACTGCTCCTTTTAAAAGTACATTTAAGTGAACAAATGACTGGATTTAAATAAAAATATTATGTCAATTGTATGATAGTACAAATGGGAATCAGAGCAAAATACCTGAATGTATGTTCCAAGTGACTGAAATCTGAGAGACAATGAACTATAAAAGGTAAACTGTTTTACAGTTTCATGACAGAAGTAAAAATATAAAGAAAGGTTAGAATCCATGATTTAGAAGACATGACCAGTTAAAATATGACAAGATATGAACCCTGAGATACACAGGAAATCAAAACAGCTTCATCAACAACTATCTTACTTTTGAAATTATATATTAGCCATTTTTGGTATGTTTATTTACAGGAAGTAGCAAAAGACAACAAATTTGATACTGTCATCCACTTTTCCTTTCAACAGCACTTCAATTTATAAATCACTTCTTTCCTAAAATATCAAGAGGGATTTGGACCATGCCCCTAAAGACAAAAATATTTAGTAGGAAAACTATCAGTTACCAAGACAGAACTGCTGTTGGCTATTTTATTCCCCCTTAAATCCTGCAAAGTCTTTCATACTCTTTTCCACAGTAATTCCTCTTAGAGCCTACTAAGAGAACAACTTGCTTTAGCTGGTTGAATTAAGATAGAAAAATTACCAAAGTGTTGAACTATTCCTATTTCAAATTCACTTAAACTAAGCCAACAAGAGAAAAAAATTTCATTTTAACTATAAACTTAACATATAAAATATCAGAGTCCAGAACAAAGAAATATGCCTCCTTACTTCTATTTCAATCAGTTTACATATAGTAATTAAGCAGGAGAATAATGTCAGTAGTATATAGGAGTTGGGCTGATTCATAAATGATTTTTACTAAGAAAGAGGACCTAGAATTTTAATCTTAAGCAAGGAGGAGAGAGAGGGCCCTCAGCTTGGCTGCAGCAGAAGCAGAAGCCCTCCAATCTTTTTAAAATATAAAGCAGCAGCCCTCCCACCCCCAAAACAGGGAACAACTACATATGGTTCCCTCCTCAGAGATATGTGCCCCCAGCTCTCAGCACACAACAGGCTGCACTTCCTCCTGTGCCCACCTTAACGCTGCTCTACTGGCTCAGAGTTCCACGCCCATATGCAGTATTCTTCAGCCAGCATTTCCATTCTAATGTTTTTGAATATCGTTAATCTCCCGAAGAAATCTCTAGCCCCATTAAACCATCTGTCAACGCTGTTTATCTCTAAAGTACCAGTTACAGGTTTTATTAGCGCTCTGGTTACAAAATTGCATGAAATTTTCACTGATTGTCCTAACCCTATCTTTACCACAAGCTCTATTATTTTCAGTGTTCAGTTTTGCAGAATGTAATGATTTTTAGGAATATATGTATCATGTTATAGCAGAAACACCTGATATATCTATAATCCTATCAAAACCACAAAATTATATAAACAGCTGTCAGTAAACCAGCTTGTAACATCTAGGCCTTACCTGGTCTCTGGCTCACTGGTGGACTCCCATCAATTCCCGAGAGTATAATGGGAACAGAGCTCAGAGATGAAGTTGGTGTGGTCACCATGGAGGAAGATGCAGCTGTGGTCACCACAACTATGGAGGTGGAGGCAGTGGAAGCAACAGGAAGAGTTATGGTTGGAGGAGATGCTACCAAAGACTTAGGAAAAGCAACTGAAGCCACAGGGGTAGTTATCCCAGTCGTTTTGATAAGGTTCACAGTGGCTGTAGACTGGGTAGGTGTTACAAGGGTGCTGGTATTAGTTTCAGAGACCTCAACAACCCCTGCAGTGGGGGCACCAGAAGAATAAGTAGTTTCCTTAGTTCCCACGTCAGAAATAGCAGTCACAGGTGTCACAGCAGTAACATTCTCTAAAAACACTTGAGGGGTGGTAGTAGTGACAGCAGCAGTCACAGGACTGCACACCTGAACTGGCTCAGAAGAAACCACAGGTGTGACGACCATTACTGGAGAAGGTCTGATACTGAACTTCTGTGGCCCTGTTAGGGGTTGGGGTGTGCTAACTCCAGGTATCTTCTGTTGCAGGGCTCCAACTTTACTCATCACAAACTGTGTGAACACACCACCAGGAGAGGGTCGAGCCGCTGCAAATAAAAATTTGCTGGTCAAAAATCTTCAGTTCTCATATTTTATGCTTGTAGTGATTGTGTTTATCAACATTATTGTGCACCACTGGGTCAATTTCTTACAGGTATTAAGAAATTTCTTACCTGCATTACACATGCCAATTTCCACCCACAGAAATCAAACACACCTCTCCACCCAAACCAAACCTTTAAAATGCTAACTTTAACAAAGGAATTGAAATTGGGTGTTCCTTCTGAAATTCTTTTGGTTATGCAATATAATCAAATTGCCAGGACACTAGAAAGACAGTACAGCAGCACACAACTTCATCATCTAAAACAGATGAAGAGACTGCACTCCTCCTCATTAGAAAGGACGCCCATACCCTTCCTCTCTGGGTGTGGATTTCTGCCTAGCTTCCAACTTAATACAACTGTTTCTCTGTGTGCTCTCTGAATGAATGAATAAAAACAGATGAAGAAAGTAAGAAGTTGAAACTGTATTCCTAATTTTATTTTTTATTTATTTATTTTTTGCAGTACACGGGCCTCTCACTGTTGTGGTCTCTCCCATTGAGGAGCACAGGCTCCGGACGCGCAGGCTCAGTGGCCATGGCTTACGGGCCTAGCCGCTCCGTGGCATGTGGGATCTTCCCAGACTGGGGCACGAACCCGCGTCCCCTGCATCGGCAGGCGGACGCTCAACCATTGCGCCACCAGGGAAGCTCCCTAATTCTAATTTTAAAACTTTTTTCCATCACTTCCTCCTATCCTAGCACCTCCACCTCTTTATTGCTATCCTTTTACAAGACAGTAAAGTTTTGCATTTTTCTAAAATGTATAAAGACATTTTTTAAAAGAGGGCAGGGGGCTTCCCTGGTGGCGCAATGGTTTAGAGTCCGCCTGCCGATGCAGGGGACGCAGGTTCGTGCCCCAGTCCGGGAAGATCCCACATGCCGCGGAGCAGCTGGGCCCATGAGCCATGGCCACTGAGCCTGCGCGTCCAGAGCCTGTACTCCGCAACGGGAGAGGCCACAAGAGTGAGAGGCCCAAGTACAGCCAAAAAAAAAAAGAGGGCAGGATGAGACTATCTTTTTAAAAAATCACCAACTGAAGCTACTTTTTAAGAAAGAGGTAAAATGGGTTCTTTTTAAGGCAAGGCCTATCCTCCATCTTCACACAACTCCAGCATTTAGCCAGAGATTTCAATTTCCTATTAGAGGAATAAAAATAGAGCAAACGACATTTTTAATTAACATTCCTAAATAGATCTGAAACAACAAAAAGAGGAATCCAATAAACCAACTGCATATACTCTCAATGCTAAAACACAAATCATTTCAAGAAGGTAATTTTTTACAGACTCTAGTACTGCAATGTTAAACAAATGAGGTTTTTACTCACAGAACAGGGATGAATATAATAAAGCACTCTTTCCAAAATTATATTTTACAAGAGCCTTCTACTCTAAGACTAATACTAACTCAACCCACTTTGATTTTGCTAGCTCCTTGGTTTCATTAAGTTCAAGAAACATACATATGACTGGTACCAAAAACACCAGTCCTCATAGGAAAAATAGTAAATTAGGGCAAGTATTCAAGAATACATCTTCCCTTTTGAAAAACAAAATTAAAAACCTAAGTCTTTTTCTACATTAATAAAACCAGTCTAAAAGTCTGGAAATAACTGTAAAATTAACTCAAATTCAGTTCATCTAGTATTGTAGGTCATCAGAAGAGTTACTAAAAAATTTAAAAATTCAGGCAAGATAGACATCAAGAAAAAAAATAATGCCAACTTCTTTATTTCTCTAAGTTTTACAACCCCCGTATCTGTATCCACTGGCCCAGCACCAGGCTACAACCCTTTGGAAAACATATATACAGTCCAACTTACCAATTGGTCTTTTCGCCGGGACAAATGCCTTCAGATTCTTCCCAGGGCGATTTGTTGTAGCGCTGGAGGAGGATGCCGTTTTGGAATTGGATGTTGAAGGCAACAGGGTACGTGGTTTCCTGGATGCAGCCACCTTGGCATTGGATGCTACCTTGGAGATGACAGTACTGAGGGTTGAGAGGTCCAGGACTGAGGGTCGCAACCTGCCTGTGATATAAGCAGCTAGCCTATTGGCTGGATGCAATGCCCCCATCTGTCCCAATAGCAACTTAGCCTGCGGGTAACTCTTACCATTAACCTGAAACAAGTGGCAAAGAGAAATTCTGTAAAGATAAAATTCTCTTGCTAACTCATCTCCCTTGACAAGGGTTTCATTTTTACAAGGTTTTAAAAGTCTGTTTTTCAGATTTAAAGGGAAAAAGAAATAGACTTTTTCCATTTGGTATAATCTGAGTATTTAGGAGATGGAAAAAAAATGTTGTCATCTGATACTCTAAACTAATCTCATCTCCTTCATTTTGGTAGTTTGGAAACAGAGAATCTTAGAAACTCATCATACCTGCATCCTAGATATGTGGAAGATACAGTCAAATCTAAGGAACCATCCAATTGTTTTACTTGTCAACATGCAACTCTGGTTAAGCTATTAACAATCATCAGCAAAAAATATGAGTAACTGTGTTCCATGAAATCTGACAAGACCAGTGGCATGATGAACCCTTCTCATAAGCATCCTTCATATTTGAAAAATATATGGTGAGTCTACTTTAACTTATGAGAAAGCCACTGTTACAAATACCTAAGCCACAAAGTCACCTTAGTTTTCAATTTTCAAAAAAACTCAACTTTGAAGATAATTGTCTTCATCTTTTGGACAAAACTTGGACTCAAGGTAAATGCTAGTTGAAACTCACAGTAATTTTTAAAATTATCAATAAATTGTCAGAAGAAAGTGAATCAATGAATGAGGTAAAGATTTTTCTCTACTGCCTGAGTTGACAGACCACCCCATCTTAGGCATGAGAATCATTTTTAAAAAAAGAAAACAAAAACATCCCAAGTTTCTTACCCAAGTTCTCTATGTCATATTGCTAAGTGACTAGAGGAGATACCCTTTCCTGTCTCTCTTTTCCATCATTTAAAGGGGTGAGGGAGTGGAGTGAGGTGGGGAAAATCCTACTCTCTAAATTAATAGGGAACTGGTGAGGAGAATAGCTACACCAAGCTTCTCTCTCTTTTAAGACACAAAATTACTCTTTGCTACTTAAGTAAAATTGTTATTATTTCCAGAAAGATCAGGAATATCTTTGCCCCATGTTTGATACAAAGAATACGATCTTTCCATCCTAAAGTAAACTTTACTATATAGTCTTCCAGATCTGGATCAGATACCCCTATCTGCTCCTTTGGGACTTGCTCTGAACACTACTCAGCAGCTCCCCCAAAGCATACCTTATAACAGTGGTCTGACTGCTTATGCAGGTTCATATTTTACAGTGGCTTTCTGAGTCCTACACAGGAGAACACAAAATTTCTATGACTGTATGTGAGGGGCGTCTAATCTCACTAGAAATGATCTCAGGTAAGTCTCTGTTCTCAAAGTATCAATCAATAAATGAAACAAGGAGAAAACACTCTTCTCATCATTAAGAGTTTAAGAAATACCAACAGAAGCAGTTACATAGCAACTGCAACAGAAAGTTTTTAATTAAGTAGATCAGTCGTAACAATGGAACAGACCTTAGCCCAGAGACGCAGTTGAGCTAGTGAAGTCAAGTAACCTTAGCAATAAAGTCAGACACTACCCCACATTTGGTACTATGATATAAAAGTGCATTTGATATGTCACTGAACAAAAAGAGAAAAGCTTTTTGACTGTGACTACATTTTACCTCAGAACTTTTCTTTTCAAAGGATTTTCTAATGCCAGTGTAATTTTACTAATATACCTGCCTGAATTACTTAACAGCAAGGATATAGATATTTGCCCTACAACAATGATTAGACTGCAAAAACTCTATGAATCAAATAAAGAAAAAATAAGTAAATTGTGGCTCATTTTTATATTTATGTATTTGAATAACACCATTCTAAATTAAAATTTTCTCCCAAGTTTCCAAACATATACTGCCTATCTTAAAAGTCAGTTTCACCTTGTTTATTTTAAAAGCTGTCTGCTAATAATAATCCCAAGAACTAGACTGAATCCCTTACTCTCCTTGCTTGACTGTCAAAATATCACTGCAGCCCAGGTAATACAGTTTAAGAGCAACTTTCTAGGAAGACTAGAAAGAAAACTATAAGTCAATACAGTACTCTACCTTTGTTTGTAAATGTGCCAAAAATTCACCCTAGGTATGCATCTAACCTAGGCCTATTACAAAAAGAGATAATGATTTTGTCACCCAGTTCCCAGGAAATGTGAAGATAAGTAATATAAGGCCCACAAAGGGTTCTGAAAAATCAAGGTGTTACCTAAGTATAAAAAGGTGCTACATCCAGATTAAAGATAATTCTCACCTGGATAAGCCCAGATGTGCTTGAACTGGGTTTACGTTTATAGGCCACAAGCTTCCCTGCAGGAGAAAGCCCTGCATAAAAGGGCAGACCTTTGCCTCCATGTAATCTCTCCCTCACTGAATCCAGGGCATCTGTCTGCACAGGAGAGATATCATCCATTTTCCCAGGGGATAATGGACCGTCAGGAGTCTCTGATCCAGATTTCTCAGCCATATCATCTTGGTCTTGACATGATGGCATAGAGATTTTCACACGAGAAGAATAAACAGGAGGATTCTTTTCACCCCGGCTCTTTCGCTGAGAAGCCAACTCAATGATGAAGCTGCCCACCTTAAGTGACTGTGGCATGTTGCTATTGATGTGCTGCGATAAGATGCTCAAAATCTTGTTCCGATCCTCCTCCCAGTTGCAGTCTGAGATGATTTCTATCAGTTTGGTGGGACCGCCAGGTGACCTCTGATGCACATAGGAGGTAGAAGAGGATTCCCCTTCATTGCAGGAAGACTTCCAGCTCTTTTCTGATAAAGAATTGAAAGATATTTCTGTATCACAGAATTTTGTACTGAACTTTGAAAAATTTTTATTTTTCCTGAGTTCTCAGAAACTGCAAGGGGCATAGAAATTCAACAGTTGCCCAGTGTCCCATTCCCAGGTACTTTCAGTGGTAATTTGACACTCATAATTTGGGAATTTTCCATGAAAAAAAAGATTCCAGATAATCAGACTATAAAATCTTCACTATTCTGCTCACTGGGCTCTCAATAAAAGTGAGTCCCTCTTAAGACTGCCCTAAAAAGCCATTAACTATTACCTAAGAAAGTATCACCTTGCAAACAAAGTATATAACCAAGGTTAGGCTTATTTGGGATAGTGTACTTGCTATCCATATGGGCAAAGCAAAGATACTTGCAAGATACTTTGTAATATGTGATGGGTAAAGTCAACCCTAAAGAACAGCAGCAAGAGAGATGGTGTTTGGTTTAAAAAAAAAAAAAAAGTGAGCTCTATCTCTAGTTTCCACTGCAAATACTTCTGAATTACTTCTGTATCTCTAGATATGATTACTCCACTTCTACATTTTATGCAAAACCACTCAAGTGTGCTTATATTCATGGCAACGTATTAACTAAATGTATATTCACTAGCTAGATTTCTATAGGAGAATCTCCCAACCAATGTGCTATAGTTACAGATATGTCAGGATACAGATCCCCTCAGCCTTCAGGGTGGTCATGTTAATAGGTAGCTTCCTCCACTTGCCCCGGTGTGCTAACAACATTACCACTTTTTGTGTTTATCATGCCATTAAAAAAAAGTTAGGAGGCACTGCTGCTTAAATGTCTGAAGTTTTAAAGAGCAAAACCAAAAACAAATAGTTAACTCCCTAGACACTACCCTTCACCATAGTAATTCTGGCATTAGCCTTTACTAGATAAATCAGCAATACTCCTTCCTTTCTCCCTCTGTATTTCTCCAACTGTGGCAACTATTGAGAACACCAGGGAAAATTTCAGTAGCTAATCATGCCAATATTGCTGAGGTTTTTATATAAAGAAGTTTAAAAACAAAAATCACTAACTTCATCCTAAATGTTTCTTGCAACAACATACCATACCAACACCAACGAACTGTATTTCTTAGAACAGGAGTGAGAAACACAGCAAATAATTGGAAAAAAACTAATCTGTCATCTCTATTTTTAGCAAAAACTATAAACAGGGTAGGTAGACATGCTCTGGATTGGTAGCTTTGATTTCCCCCCATTATTAGTATAATCCACACCTATATAATATAAATACTATCAAATGATAAGACCTAGTTTTCATTCTGACCTTGTGATTTATCAGAATCGTCCTCCAGGTCACAGGTGATTGGTTTCAAGGGCTGCTGTTCAGAATCCGGCTCCTGACAAAGAGAGTAACACAGAAAATACTTCAATTCAACACATATTTAATACCAACAGAGACTAGGACATGAGAATTAAATTTCTCAAGGAAGCCTAAAACGGTAGAAAGATTAAAGTGCTCAAAGAACATCTTCACATCCACATGCACAGGTGCATTACTATCATATTATACAACTGTAAAAACAAGTAGTCTTGCTGTTTAATGTCCTTGACAGTGACTGTTACCAAGAAAGAATTAACAGTGCACTTTATAGTGTAATTCTAGTAAAGAAGGAAAAATATTTGATGTTTAATGAAACAAGTTTCAGTTATTTAGAAAATTCACCAATGTGGAAAGATGCAAATACTAATAATCACATTAATTAAAACCAAAAATGTTTAAACTTTTAAAAGTTACTCCAACATCAGAAAGAATAATACTTTTAATGACCTTAAGGGAATATTCTCTAGAATAGGCATGCAGAGAAACATATAAATTGATAGACACATTATGTAAACCTTCTCTGCCCGTTCAGAATTATTTCAAATTATTCCAATAGTAATGCAAATTCTAATACCAGCAACAGGGAATCGAAGTTAAAAAGAAAAATCTATGCAATAAGTAATTCACCTTTACACTACAGTTCTCAGGACTAGAATGACATGAGCCCTGCTGCTGAAACGATGGGGATGGTGATGGTGATGGTTGTCTCTGTTCCTCTTGTTTTCGTTCATACACTCGAACTCGGGCACAAGTCATCATACTTTCAAAGTACAAGTAGACTGGATCCTTGTCTTCTTCCCGAATCTGTAAGTTTCATACAACAAAACATTCCAAACACTGGGGAAAAGTCTCTGGGACTCCCAAAGGAAAAGGATGTTTAATCTTTGCTTCTATTACAACACTTAAAAAATTTAATGCAAACTTTAAAGTTAAATAGTACAATTACAGTTTGTATGTGCTGAATCTTGGGGCAGTTAGAAAGGATCTGGTTCTCTTTCAAGAAAATTCAGCACACCAGAGCAGTGCTTCTCAAATTATCTGCAGTGAAGGATAAATTTCTTAATTACCTGTCACACACAGACTGAAACTTTTGTAAAATAAATTACCAGAAAAACAAAGGCCAGGTTTTTCAGTATTAGATGTAATAGATAAAAATTTCTCTATCAACTTGTAGCAAAAGTTTCTCAACATCTACTCTCATTTTCTATACTTATTTCATCACAGACTAATAACAAACAGTTATAGATCAGCACTGTACGAGACCACACTGAATAGCACTGCACTAAAAGATCTTCTTCAATTTAATGGACTGTAAAGACTGAAATGGATTTATTAATAATCAGATATGCTTAAGCTATTAACACAAGAGAAGCATCAGCTCTTTTACCTATCATCTTCACCTGGTCATGCAAATGTTATTTTAAATCTTGAACTTTACTGTGTATAACAAAATTTGCTTTAAAAAGATCACAGTTATTTTTTAAACCTTCTCCCTAATGCTTTTCTAATAACGTGTACTACATACATCTTAATCACTCAATATTCTATACTACAGGAATAAGAGTACCTTTTGCAAGTCATGTTTAAAAAAAAAAAAGGCCCATCTTTATATGATCCTTCTAAAGAGAGATTTGGCTATCTTTAAGAATTACAGTAATCCTGCACAGGTCCACTTACACACGTTTTCGTCAACAGTAAATACTACAGTACTACATGATCCTCGGTTGGCTGGATCCACACATGCAGAATTATGGACACAGAGGGTTAAATGTAACGTTATATGCAGACTTTTGACTGCACAGAGGGTCCACACTCTTAACCCCTGTATTGCTCAAGGGTCAACCATACTACTATTCACTCTACTTTTAATGACATTTTTTAAAGTGCCATCTATTAAACTGACTAAATCAGAAAGGGAAATGGCTTGCAGACATATTACCTGAAAGCACCATGATTCACAGAATACAAACCAAAAATCTGGTTGAAACCCATCAACTTTACAAATGATTTTTGTAACTTTCAATAGAAGATGTTAACACCAAGCTTACCACAGGATTGGGTTTGGGAGTATATGCCCTTGCAGGTTTAATTCCAGTGAGCAGTTTGCCCTTTACAGTAGTAGATAAAACTTCTGGCTGAGGCAACAACAATGGTTTCATAGGCTCAATGACAGAAGGCGTTGGGATATAAACTGGCTCTGGATCTACTTCACCTTCTACTTTCACCCATAATGGGTAATGTCGAACAGGCTGTTCAGGCTCTGTTTCACATATAGCTTAACAAAAAGAAGGGTAAGATGGTTAGATGCCTTTGGCAACAAAAGTTCACTGCGGCATTGCCAAAACAAAATACGCTCCCTCATAAAAAGCACCAACTCATTAAAATAATCAAACAGACGCCCCCTAAGAAAACCTTTAGTTGCCCTCATGCACTTTAATTCATTCATCTATTAACCAAATATTTGTTGAATACCTATTATAAATCAGATACTGTTTTAGACACTAGAGTGAAAACAGCTATGACTAAAACAAAGTTCTTGCCTCCACAGAATTTATAATCCATAGGAGAAAACAAACTAATAAACATATAGTATCAAGTAAAAAGAGCACCGTTGAACAATATAGCTGGGTAAATAAAGGATGAAGAGTTAACAGGAGATGCTATTATATTTAACATGGTCAGAAGAGACTTCCTCTAGTATCTTGGAAAGGTAATCATTCTATACTACAGTTTTTAATTTTACAAATAACAAATATTTATTGAATCTTACTATGTACAGACTCTAAGCACTTCATATGTTTTAAATCATGTGACTGTAACAATAGTCCTTGAGGTATTATTATCCCATTTTGCAGAAGCTGAGGTTCAGGCAAGTCCATCAGTAAGAGGCAAAAGCAGGATCAAACCCAGTCAATCTGGCTCCAGAGCTGTTACTGTTGCCTTCTGATGACAAATTGTATTCAAAAGTTAGCCTGAACTCAGCACAGGAGCAAAAATACATTTAATACAAAAGCAATGAAACCTGACTGAGATGAAATCATACTATCAACAAGTTCTACAGAAAGGAAAATATGCACTGATTATTTAACCAAATTAAATGGAGGATCTAGGTTAATAGGCTGCTGGCTTTATTCTTAAAGCAAACTGCCCAATCCCATCAAGAAGAGAGAGAAGCAAACCTTGTTTTTTGAATTTCAATAGTCAGTGCTCTGAGAGGATGTAGGTGACTCTGAACCAAAGACCCAAAATCTATGCCTAAAGTCACATAAAATGTGACTACGCAGCAACTGACACTTAATCAGATACTTAATCTTTTATAACAAAGCAGTATCCAAACTGCTACCTGATTTCATAAGAAGTACATCTGCTCTGAACATTAAGACCCAACTAGTAAAGAACAATTTTGCCCAAAAGTCTTCTAAGGCTAACATCATTCAGAGCATAACCACAAAATACTGAATAAAGGCTTAAAATAGGGAGGAAAAAACCTTCAGAGCTAGAATGTGATTGGGCCAATTAATTAGCTACTTAGCAGTCTCTGTTAACCAACTTTTATAACTTAGCTTATTTATCATATAATTCACAAAGGCTGGTTAAACCCTAGTATTCATTCATGTATTCAAATATTTAAATGTTCACTATGTATCAGACTTTGTAGATACAGTAATGAACAAAACTGACAAAAACCCCTGCCTTTATGGAGCTTACATTTAAATTGGAGGGAAGAGGGTAAGGCAGGCAATAAACAAGACAAATAATGAAAATATGTTGGATTTTGATAAGTGCTTACGAGAAAAAAACAAAGCAGAGAGAAGTAAACAGTATGTTTAGGGAGTATGTATTTTGAGGGGGAGTGTTGCAATTTTGAAAAGGGTAACCAGGGAGACTTCCCTGGCAGTCCAGTGGTTAAGACTTTGCCTTCCAATGCAGGGGGTGCAGGTTCAATCCCTGGTCAGGGAACTATGATCCCACATGCCTCATGGCCAAAAAAACCCCCAAAACATAAAACAGAAGCAATACTGTAACAAATAAAGACTTAAAAAAAAAAAGGTCCACATCAAAAAAAAAAAAAACTCTTAAAAGTAATAATAACAATAATAAAAGGGTAACCAGGGACGACCTTACAATGAAGGTGGTGTATATAGAGCCTCTACCACTCATTTGGTTAAAGCTTTATTGTCTAGTTTTACGAATTATTTCACACACATTAATTCTACTACAAAAATAAAAGCCTTCAGACAGGTCAAGTACTATTGTCTTACCTCTCTTAATCATGTTTCAACGATTTTCTAAGCCTCCATAAACTAATGATTATAATAAGTAAAGAACCCTTCTCATCTTTTTTTCTTTTGAAAATAATAGCTCCTAAATATACAATACTTCAGAAGTAACCCTCTTAAAATGTCTGAAAACATCCTAATTCCTCATAGAGAATCAAACACAACTCTAAAGTTTCAATTGTGGATAAGAGGGAAAATGGTGGTTCCAATAAATAGGAGAGTTCACAAAACCTACTGAATTGAGTTCTGTTTAGGACATGTAAGATGGGAGTGACAGCAACATAGCCAAGTAGGGTAAGCAATAAAAATTAGGGCTGTCATTGGCAGAGACTACACCTGAAGCCATGAAAATGGACAGCTCCACACAAGGGCCAAAACAACAGTCCACTTCCTCACACTACATTAGCCCGCTGTCCACTTGATTCCTTTACACAGCCTGGAACACAAGATAGAGCACTTCTCTGCTCCCTTCACAATACACTAGAGATACTCATACCCCTTCATCTGAAACCCAGATAAAGGGAGCTACTAGCAAAGGCAGGATAAGGGGAGAACCAGAGTAGCATATATTCACAGAAACCTGTTTCAAGAAAGAATTAATATCCCCTCATTTCTATTCAAATGTCTTCTAAAATACACTAACTTCCTGAGGTTCCCTAGCGTTATCACTCTGTCTTCTGAGTTCTCGATAAGACTTTTGTTCATGACACTTAAAACACATGGCACTTTTGTTATTGTGGCACTTAAAATTACCATAAATATATATCTACATGATTACCATATACCTGTTTCATCAAACTGAGAGTAACCTTTTACAGATGGACTTAGAAACTAATTATCTTTTTCTTAACTCCTCTCACTCCTAGCAGTGCCCAACATACTTGCTCCATAAATGAAGTGTTAGACACGCAAGTCCGAAAAAACTGCTGTGCTAATAATCAGCATACTATATTCATCTCCCTCTTATTTTGAAGACATTTTCAACATTTTTTTTTTTTCTTTGCTATACGTGGGCCTCTCATTGTTGTGGCCTCTCCCGTTGCGGAGCACAGGCCCCAGACGCGCAGGCTCAGCAGCCGTGGCTCACGGGCCTAGCCGCTCCAAGGCATGTGGGATCTTCCCAGACCGGGGCATGAACCCGTGTCCCCTGCATCGGCAGGCGGACTCTCAACCACTGCACCACCAGGGAAGCCCCATTTTCAACCTTTTTATTGTGAAATATAATACCCATAAAGTGCAGAAACAGTGTATATACACCTTAATACATATTAACAAATATATTGTACAACCATGTAAACACTCTACAGATTAAGAAATGAAATACTACTATAAACCCCAGAAGCCTTTGCATGCTTTTCTCAGTCATAATCCTTCCCACAAGGGACTCACTTACATGACAGCCACCTCCCTGCTTTCCTTTTTAAACACCAAGCATCACACCTAAACATCATAGCTTAATTTTGCCTGCTTTTGGACTATACTACAAAGCTACAGTAATCAAGACAGTATGGTACTGGCACAAAAACAGAAATAAAGATCAATGGAACACGATAGAAAGCCCAGATATAAATTCACACACATATGGTCACCTTATTTTTGAAAAAGGAGGCAAAAATATACAATGGAGAAAAGCCTCTTCAATAAGTGGTGCTGGGAAAACTGGACAGCTACATGTAAAAGAATGAAATTAGAACACTCCCTAACACCATACACAAAAATAAACTCAAAATGGATTAAAGACCTAAATGTAAGGCCAGACACTATAAAACTCTCAGAGGAAAACATAGGTAGAACACTCTTATGACATAAATCACAGCAAGATCCTTTTTGACTCGCCTCCTAGAGAAATGGAAATAAAAACAAAAATAAACAAATGGGACCTAATGAAACTTAAAAGCTTTTGCACAGCAAAGGAAAACATAAACAAGATGAAAAGACAACCCTCAGAATGGGAGAAAATGTTTGCAAATAAAGCAACTGACTAAGGATTAATCTCCAAAATTTACAACCAGCTCATGCAGCTCAATATCAAAAAAAAAACAACCCAATCCAAAAATGGGCAGAAGACCTAAATAGACATTTCTCCAAAGAAGACATACAGATTGCCAACAAACACATGAAAAGGATGCTCAACATCACTAATCATTAGAGAAATGCAAATCAAAACTACAATGAGGTATCACCTCATACCAGTCAGACCGGCCATCATCAAAAAATCTACAAACAATAAATGCTGGAGAGGGTGTGGAGAAAAGGGAACCCTCTTGCACTGTTGGTGGGAATGTAAATTGATACAGCCACTATGGAAAACAGTATGGAGGTTCCTTAAAAAACTAAAAATAGAACTACCATATGACCCAGCAATCCCACTACTGGGCATATACCCTGAGAAAACCATAATTCAAAAAGAGTCATGTACCACAATGTTCACTGCAGCTCTATTTACAATAGCCAGGACATGGAAGCAACCTAAGTGTCCATCAACAGGTGAATGGATAAAGAAGATGTGGCACATATATACAATGGAATATTACTCAGCCATAAAGAGAAACGAAACTGAGTAATTTGTAGTGAGGTGGATGGACCTAGAGTCTGCCACACAGAGTGAAGTCAGTCAGAAAGAGAAAAATACTGTATGCTAACACATATATATGGAATCTAAAAAAAAAAAAAAAGGTTCTGAAGAACCTAGGAGCAGGACAGGAATAAAGACGCAGACGTAGAGAATGGACTTGAGGACATGGGGAGGGGGAAGGGTAAGCTGGGACGAAGTGAGAGAGTAGCATGGACATAAATACACTACCAAATGTAAAACAGATAGCTAGTGGGAAGCAGCCGCACAGCACAGGGAGATCAGCTCAGTGCTTTGTGACCACCTAGAGGGGTGGGATAGGGAGGGTGGGAGGGAGAGAGATATGGGGATATATGTATATGTATAGCTGATTCACTGTGTTATAAAGCAGAAACTAATGCACCATTGTAAAGCAATTATACTCCAATAAAGAGTATATGTATAGCTGATTCACTGTGTTATAAAGCAGAAACTAATGCACCATTGTAAAGCAATTATACTCCAATAAAGATGTTAAAAAATATAATAATAATTTTGCCTACTTTTGAAATCTTTAAAGCATGATTACAAAGATGTGTTCTTTGCGTAGCTTTTTTTCTTCTCACACACATATCTGTAAAATGCATCTACATGCTGTTGAACATAATTCATTTATATTTACTGTGGTATACTACTCCACTGATTATTCATACTATTATTTATTCATTCTACTGCTATTAGGTATCTGGGTTTGTTTTCAGATTTTAGTTACTCTGCGTCATGGTGCCATAAACATTGTTGTAGACCGCAGTTCTGCTGGTTACTTAGGAGTCAAACTGCTAGATCAAGGACATGTGAATCACCAATTTCAGTAGGTACTGTCAAACTACTTTCCAAAATGGTTATACCAATTTACATTCCCATTAGCAGTGCATGAGAGTTCCCATTTATCAAGAGTTGATATTATCAGAGGATTTTTGTTATAACCATTCTGGCAGGCATGTAGTGGAATCTTGCTGTGGATGTAGTTTGCATTTCCAGTTATAAATGAGATGTTCAACATCCCTCCTGGCTATTTCTAGGTCCTTGCATTTTCATATAAATTTTGGAATCAGCTTTTCAAGCTTCACATAAAAAGCTGTCAAGATTTTGATTAGGATTGCAATGAAATTACAGATGAAAAAGAGAAGGAGCACCATTACAATATTCAATTTTGCTTGCTAACAGCTTTTTGGTTTTTAATTTAAGAATGGATATTGAGAGGTTTCTGGGAAGATAGTGGAGTAGGCAGCACCGCATATATAACTCCAAATCTGAACGACAACTGTACTGACAGAATCTGTCTGATGTATTTTGAAACTCTGGAGTCTGCTGAAGGCTTACAACTTCCAGGGAAAGACCTGGACAGTAAATTTTGTGTTCAATTTCAGCTCTTGGCACAATAGCAGCTACCCATTCTTCATCCCTCCTGTCACCTGGCAGGCAGCTGGGCATGTGTTCCTGGAGCAGCTTACACACAGTGGGAGCCAGGGTGAGCAGAAAGGACCTTGTCTTCCAAATATCAGGGATCTCTGTTCTGACTGCTGCTTCTGGCAACAGAGGTGCAGACAAAGAGGCAGGAAGCCACTGCTGCTGAAGCTCCTCACACTATTGCAAGGCGTTATCCCTTTGTCTTAAGTAACTTCCAGGGGATTTAAATGGACAGCACCTTTTTCTCCTCTTCATTTTTCACTTTTTCCCCTTTTTGGGAGCCAGACACTAAAGACTAGAACACTAAAAAAACAAAACAGAACAAAAAAACCAAAACCCTGCATGTATGAGGAAAATCAGAAAGTGACTATGCATGCCCAATGAAAGGCTCAGAAAAGACCTGAGAATACCTTAAGTTTACACCTCAGGCGGATCCTTGGCAAAAAGACAGCCTACAACAATCAAAATAACAAAACAAACAAACACAAAACCCTGAGGAAGGAGAATCTGATTTCCAGAGTTACCACATTATTAGACTCAAATGTCCACTGTTCCACAAAACATCACAAGGCATACAAAGAAACAAGAAAGTATGGCCAATTCAAAAGAAAAAAATAAATCAACAAACTGTCCCTGAAAAGGACCTAATGACAGATATACCAAAGACTTTAAAAACAACTGTCTTGGGGCTTCCCTGGTGGCGCAGTGGTTGAGAGTCTGCCTGCCGATGCAGGGGACACGGGTTCATGCCCCGGTCCGGGAAGATCCCATATGCCGCGGAGCCTACACGTCTGGAGCCTGTGCTCCGCAACGGGAGAGGCCACAACAGTGAGAGGCCCGCGTACCGCAAAACAAAACAAAACAAAACAAAAAAACAACTGTCTTAAAGATACTCAAAAAAATAAAGGAAGATGTGGAGAAAGTCAAGAAAACAATGTGTAAGTAAAATGGAAATACTGATAAAGAGACATAAAACCTGAAGGAAACCAAAAAGCAATCCTGGAGCTGGAAAGTACAGTAACTAAAATGAAAAATCAACTAGAGGGATTCAAAGACAGATTTGAACAGGCAAAAGAAAGAATAAGTGAACTTGAAGATCGGACAATGCAAATCATGGAGTCTGAGGAACAGGAATAAAAGAGATTAAAGACAAGTGAACAGAGCCTAAGGACCTGTGTGATACCATCAAGTGGACCAATATAGGCATCACAGGCATTCCAGAGAGACAAGAGAAAAAGAAATGGGCAGAGAGAACATCTGAAGAAATAACAGTTGAAAACTTTCAAACTTCAAGGAAAGACATGAATATAAACATCCAGAAAGCCCAACAAATTCCAAGATGAACTCACAGAGACCCACACTGAGACATATTATAATCAAACTTTCAAAAGAGAAAGACAAGCAGCAAGAGAGAAACGAATCATCACAAGGGATCCTCAATAGAAATATGAGCAGATTACTCATCTGAAACTTTGGAAGCCACCAGACAGTGAGCTGATCTATTCAAATTGCTAAAATCCTGTATGTGGCAAAACTGTCCTTCAATAGTGAGGGAGAAATTAAGAAATTCTCAGATAAACAAAAGCTGAGGTAGTTCATGACCATTAAACCTGCCTGCAAAAAATATTCAAGGGAGTTCTGCAAGGTGAAATGAAAGGACACTAGACAATAATTCAAACTTATACGGAAAAATTAAAGATCTCACTACAGGTAAATACATGGGCAATTATAAAAGCCAGTATTATTATAACAATGGTTTGTAACTGCACTTTCCATTTTCTACAGGATTTGAGAGAGTAATACATTTAAAGGGAAAAAACCATTACTATGAAAGTTAGTATTACTGTATTTTTAGTTTATAACTCCAAATCTTGTTTTCTACATAATTTAAGAATTAAGGCACTGGGCTTCCCTGGTGGCACAGTGGTTGAGAGTCTGCCTGCCGATGCAGGGGACACGGGTTCGTGCCCTGGTCCAGGAAGATCCCACATGCCGCGGAGCGGCTGGGCCCGTGAGCCATGGCTGCTGAGCCTGTGCGTCCGGAGCCTGTTGCTCTGCAACGGGATAGGCCACAACAGTGAGAGGCCCGCGTATCGCAAAAAAAAAAAAAAAAAAAAAAAGAATTAAGGTACTTTAAAAAATTATTTATGTTTTTGAGCACACAATGTATAAATATGTAATACTGTGACATCAACAACCAAAAGGTATGGAAACATAGCTATAAAGGAGAAGAGTTTTTCTATGTTATTCAAGTTAAGCTGGTATAAATTCAAATTAGAATGCTATAACTTCAGGATGGTAAATGTAACCCCTATGGTAAGCACAAAAAAATTGCTATAGAATACCCATAAAGGAAATAAGGAAAAAATTTAAACATTTCACAACAAAATATCAACTAAACACAAAATAATACAGTAATGCAGGAAATGAGGAACTAAAGAGTTTTAAGGCATATAGAAAACAAACAGCACAATGACAGAAGTCCCTCCTTATTATCAATAATTATTTTAAATGTAAATAGATTAAATTCTCCCATCAAAAGAAAGATTGGCAGAATTGATTAAAAAAACGCATGATCCAACTATACCCTCAAGTGTACAAGAGACTCACTTGAGAGCCAAAGATACAAACAGGTTGAAAGTGAAAGGATGGAAAATGATATTCCATGTAAGTAATAACTAAAAGAGAACAGGGATGGCTACACCAAGATCAGACAAAGTAAACATTAAATCAAAAAAGGTTGCAAGAGACAAAGAAGGACATTATATATTAATAAAAGGTTGAATCCATCCAGAAGAAACTATCACAAACATTTACACACCTGATGACAGACCATCAAAATACGTGATGCAAAAACGAACAGAATTGTATTAGATGGCATCTTCTTCCTTCATAACGCTGTTTTGCCTATATTGAAAATCTGTAGTTTAGTGTAGCAACCTTCATTAATTATGTGAGATAGATCTGGATAACTTGCTGCAGCTTCTGTATCAGCACTTGCTGCTTCTCCTTGCACTTTTATGTTATTGAGACAGCTTCTTTCCATAAACCTCAAGAACCAAGCACAGCACAGCTAGCTTCAAACTTTTCTTCTGCAGCTTCTTCACCTCTCTCAGCAGCCTTCACAGAATTGAAGAGAGTTAGGGCCTTGCTCTGGATTAGGCTTTGGCTTAAGGGAATGTTGTGACTGGTTTGATATTCTATTCAAACCACTTAAACTTTCTGAATGTCAGCAATAAGACTGTTTCGATTTCTTATTATTCATGTGTTCACTGGAGTAGCATTTTTAATTTCCTTCAAGAACTTTTCCTTTGCATTCACAACTTGGCTAACTGGTGCAAGAGGCCTAGCTTTCAGCCCATCTCAGCTTTTGACATGCCCTCATCACTAAGCTTAATCATTTCCAACTTTGATTTAAAATGAGAAATGTAAGACTCTTCCTTTCACCTGAAAACTTAGATGCCATTGTAGGGTTATTAATCGGCCTAATTTCAATATTGTTGTGTCTCAGAGAATAGGGAGGTCAAGGAGAGGGAGAGAGATGGGAAATAGCCAGTAGCTAGAGTAGTCAGAACACACACAACATTTATTAAATTTGCCATCTTATATCAGTGCAGTTCCTAGAGCCTCAAAACAATTACATTAGTAACATCAGAGGTCACTGATCAAGGATCACCAAAACAAGTGTAATTATAATGAAAAAGTTTGAAATATTGTGAGAATTACCGAACTACAACACAAAGACATGAAGGGAGCATATGTTGCTGGAAAAAATGGTGCCAACAGACTTGCTGGACGCCAGATTGCCACAAACCTTCAATCTATAAAAACTGCAGTATCTGCAAAGCACAATAAAGCCAAGTGCAATAAAATGAGGTATGTGAATGTCTTTTTCTTTAACCCAATTACATCAGCTTTATAGTTAAGTCTTAAAATCAGGTAGTGTAAGTCTATCAACTATGTTCTTTATCAAAGTTGTTTATTAAAGGACTATTCTAAGTCCTTTGTTTTCCATATAAATTTTAGAAACAACTCGCTAATTTCTACCAGAAGAAGCCTGTTGAGGTTTTGATTGGAACAGCATCAAATTTATAAATCAATCTGAGGAAAACTGTATCTTACCAACAGAGTCCTCTGATGCATGAAAACTGTGTACCTCTCCATTTACTTAGATCTTTTAAAGTGCTCTAAGCACTTTTTAGTATAAAGTGTTTTTTTTGCAACTTATCCTTAAGCATTTCATTTCTTTGTATGTTCTTTAAATGGTATTTTTTTTTTTTTTTTTTTTTTTTTTTTTTTTTTTTTTTTTATGCGTTACGCGGGCCTCTCACTGTTGTGGCCTCTCCCGTTGCGGAGGACAGGCTCCGGACGCGCAGGCTCAGCGGCCATGGCTCACGGGCCCAGCCGCTCCGCGGCATGTGGGATCTTCCCAGACCGGGGCACGAACCCGTGTCCCCTGCATCGGCAGGCGGACTCTCAACCACTGCGCCACCAGGGAAGCCCTTTAAATGGTATTTTTAACTCCAATGTCCAGTTGTTCATTGGTATATATACAAATACACTGTATACTGACATTGTTGTATGCTGTAACCTCACTAAACTAACTTACAGTCCTAGTAGCTTTTTTGTAGATTCCCTAGAATTTCCCTATCTATGAAAAAGCCAATTTTATTTCTTCCTTTCCAACCTGGATGCATTTTCTTTTTCATGCCTTACTGCACTGGCTAGAATGTATGATGTTAAACAGACATGATGAAAGAGGACAATATTCCTCACTCCTAATCTCTGGGGAAAAGCACTCAGCACCATTAGTACATTGGCTGTAGAGGTGTTTTTTGTTTTTGTTTGCGTTATAATATTTATTTATTTATTTGGTTATGACAGGTCTTAGTTGTGGCTCACGGGTTCCTTAGTTACGGCACTTGGGTTCCTTAGTTGTGGCATGTGAACTCTTACTTGCGGCATGCATGTGGGATCTAGTTCCCTGACCAGGGATTGAAACCAGGCCCCCTACATTGGGAGTGCAAAATCTTATCCACTGCGCCACCAGGGATGTCCCTGTAGAGTTTTTTATAGATGCTCCTTATCAGGTTGAGGAAGTCTCCTTCTATTCCTAGGGTGCTTAAGAACTTTTACCAGAAATGGATTTTGTCAATTTTTCAAAATATCTATTGAAACTATGGCATTTTTTAAAAAGTCTGTTACGGTAACGGTGAACTACAGTGATTATTTTCAGGTGTTAAATTAACCCTGCAGACCTGGAATAAACCCCACTAGGCCATGATGTACTTATCCTTCAAATATACTCTTGGATTTGATTTGCTAAATTTTCATTTATATATATATATATATATATATATATATATATATATATACACACACATACATATATATATTCATTCCTCAGGGATATTACTCTACCGTTCTATTGTAATGTCTTTTTCTGGTTTGAGTATCAGGGTAATGCTGGCCTCATAGAATAAAACCATTTTACGGAAGTGTTTGTGTAGACTCGATATTATTTCTTCCTTAAACAGTTTTGTAGAATTAACCATGAAGACATCTGGAACTGGTGTCATTATTGTGGGAGTTTTCACTACAAGTTCACAGGTACAGGGCTAAGCAATTATTTATTTCTTCTTAAGTGAGTCTGGTAGCTTTGTATCTTTCAAAAAATTTGTTCATTTCATCTAAATTGTCCAACTTATTGGCATAAAATTGTTCCTAATATTTCCTTATTATCCTTTTAAAGTCTGCAGTAATGTTACTTCTCATTCCTGATACTGGTAATTTTTGTGTTCTTTTTTCCTAATCAGTTTCCTACAGATATCAATTTTATTGATCTCTTTACATAAAGTTAACTCGTAGGTATACATCTCCAACAAAATTCTAAGTGGGCTGAGAAAGGAGGAACACCAGATTTGTAATCCTTTGTCATGGTACAACCCGCAGCTAAGCACAGTGCTTTTATATCAATACCACCTGCAGTATTTTTAGGCAAATGCAAGAGTAAACAGGTGATAAGAGTGAAGGCCAAATTGCAGAAATTGTATCTTACACAGTAGAAAAAACACAAAGACTTGGAAAACTTGGGTTCAAATCCCTACCGCTCAAATCCCTACCGCAATGTGACCTTGAGGAAGAAGTCACTTAAACGCTCTAAGCACTCAGTTAGTGTATTTGTAAAATGGAGAAACCTCCTTATCACAAAAGGTTGCAAGATTTAAATGACATACCCTTATACAGTGCTCTTCACAAAGACTGTCTAATAACGTTAATATCCCTCTGTTCACATCAATGGATTAATGGGCCACTAATGGCAGAACAGTTTTTAAGTCTATTACAATGACAAAAAAGCTATCATCAAATGCCTAGATTTCATGCATCAAAAACAATAATTTTTAATTTATACATTAACTACAGAAAAAATACACAAACACGAAAAAAGTCAAGCTGTACAAAATGACACAAAAATGAAAGGCAAGTCTTCCACCATACCCAGTGTCACAGTCCCCACGACTGACTACTTGTAACCATTTGTGTTTAGTTTTGGTGGTTACCTCAATAATCCTAAATCAAACACTTTCCCCTCAACTCCATGATTTAGCAGTGGCTAAGGACTCAAGTGTGATGAAAGATAAGGAAATTAGCATCCTAAACCTACTCCACTTTTCATCTTCTGCCAGTTATAGAGCTACTTTCACATTGTCATGGTTTATAGCACTGATTTCTGTTCTAAAATTCTATTTGGAACTTTAGCAATTTGTATATGCCAATTCTAAAAATCAAAATACCAATACATTTGCTTACAAAATTATGCTTATGTGATCAATCCTTGTAGAATCAACTAATGTGACTGACCCCTTAGAGGAAGAAAATGTAATTCTATACCACTAAATTTGTTGAAACTGTCCAACAGATTCTCTTTTCTTATACTCTTAATTGCTCAAAATTTTACCAAAAATTGTATTGGTTCATAGTTGGACCATAATTTTCCTGTACAAATTTTTTCCTTTCAGTGTTCTTAATTGTTTTTTAATTGATGAAGGTGGCATGAATCTTCACCTAAACATTAATCATCCAGGTTCTTAACCATGTCATTTCTTAAAATAAACCTAATATTCTCTTAAAGATAGTCTTCTAAGCATCTTTTGATTTTCTACTTTAGCTTTTTTTTTTTTTTTTTGCGGTACGCAGGCCTCTCACTGTTGTGGCCTCTCCCGTTGTGGGGCACAGGCTCCGGACGCGCAGGCTCAACGGCCATGGCTCACGGGCCCAGCCACTCCACAGCATGTGGGATCTTCCCGGACCGGGGCACAAACCTGTGTCCCCTGCATCGGCAGGCAGACTCTCAACCACTGCGCCACCAGGGAAGCCCTGATTTTCTACTTTAAATTAAACTACTTGCTTTCTAGTCTTGCTTTGTAGTTGTCATCCTAAGATTGTTTTCTCCCCCTCTTGGGCTGGGTCCACAATTCACTAGATGTTATCTCATGCTTCTTGAATTTTTTGTTTTCCATTTTCTGGAGCACAACCTCAAGAAATTCACCAGGAGACTGCAAGAGATCAACTTCCTACATCCTGATTGTATGTTTTAATATATCTCTATCTCATGCATAATTATAAATTATGATTTATAATTTGGCCAAGAATGCTAGGTTAAAAATTCATCCAATCCCCACTTGACTCTAATTTTTTGTTTGGGGGGGGGCTTAGTCGGGTCTTAGTTGCATCACACAGGATCTTTCATTGCAGTGCGCAGGCTCCTCGCTGTGGCACGTGGGCTTCTCTCTAGTTGTGGTGCGTGAGCTCCAGAGCGAGTGGGCTCTGTAGTTGTGGCGCACGGGCTTCCAGTTGCCCCAAGGCATACGGGATCCTCCCCGACGAGGGACTGAACCTGCATCCCCTGCATTGGAAGGCGAATGCTCAACCACTGGACCACTAGGGAAGTCCCTAGACTCTGATTTTAGAAACAATGATGCAAACGTCCAGTGTTACTTTGATATCAAACTGATTCTAAATCCTTCCTAGGAAAAGTGCCTTCTCTTTAAAAGAGTTCAGGATATCTTCTTCACCCTCAATGCTCTGAAACGTCAGAAGATTGTGTCTAGATAGAGTCACCTTAAAATTATTTCTGCCTGGTATTCAGTGGGCCCTTTAAATCAGAAGTGTCATGTCCTTCAGCTCCGAGACATTTTCTACCATCATTTCTTTTTTTTTTTTTCTTTTTGGGCCATGCTGCACAGCATGCAGGATCTTAGTTCCCTGACCAGGGATCAAACCCTCACCCCCCGCAGTGGAAGCACGGAGTCTTAACCACTGGACCACCAGGGAAGTGCCTCCACCATCATTTCTTTGAGTAATTTCTCTCTTCCATTTCTCTCCTCACTTTCTCCAACTCCTTTAAATCCCAGCAATTTTTTTTCTCGTTTTCCTATCTTTTTGCAAAACATACTGATAAATTTCTTCAACTTCTTCCAGTTTTTGTATTTATTTTTGTTTGTTTGTTTTCGGTCTCAGCAACACTTCTGTCTCCAAGAACTCTTCGCTATTTCTACTCCTTTTACAGAGCAATCATAACACAATATCTTCCCTCCTTTCCTCACTGTCCCCTAACAGTACAAGAAAATTAACAGCTCCTAGAGCAGAGTAGACCATGTCTTTCAGTAAGGACTATTCCAGTGAGAAAACCCAAATATACTATGCTGATTGGCTGCCTTCTGGAGTTTAACTCTGATTAAGACACAGGGTAAAGACTCTACCAAGAAAGCAAAGTAATAAACCTAACAGATACACAGTATTCCTACTGCTGTGGCTTTTGTAACTTATTTCTGTTGCTTTGAAATGGAAAAGTGTTGCTGTAAGTACAGGATGGGAATAAACTCAATAAGGAGATATGGATAAAACTAAATTAATAATTTTGTATTATATTTCATTTTAAACCTTTTAAATCGTATTTACAGAAAGATCATTTAGGTATATGAAGGTAGTACCTTATTTAAACACTGAAATACCAATTAAAGCAGCCTGGCGCTGGTCACAAAATGGACAGCAGAAACCAAAAACAGACCCAAACACTGGTATATTTTAATTTCCTGTATCACAGGTGACATTTTAAACCAGTAAGGAAAGTATTTATTCTCAACAAGTGATGGTACAACTAGCTAGCCATTTGGGGGAAAAATGAAGCTCTACGACAAATCTCACATCAAATAAATTCCAGATATATTAACAATTTAATTTTTTAAGCCCATTTATTAATCTAAATATTTTAAAATCTTGAGGATAGAGAAGGATTTTCTAAAGAACAAAAACCTTAAAAAGAAGAGACCGCCAGATTAATCTCTGATTTCCCTTTGTCAGGGGAGGTGGGAAGACCTTTGAACAAAATTAAAATATAAATTACAAAATTACAACCTGGAAAAAAATAAAACTCTTGGAAATATATGGGGAAAAAAACAAAGCCACTCCAATAAAAGTTAGCAAAGAATTTTAAAAAGCAATTTATAGAACAAAGTTTATGACAAATGGTCAATAAACCTATCACTGAAGAAATATAAATTTAAGACAAGACATCAATTTCTGCCTATTAGTTTGAATATCCAATGTTAAGAATATAGAAGTGGGCTTCCCTGGTGGCACAGTGGTTAAGAATCTGCCTGCCAATGCAGGGGACACGGGTTTGAGCCCTGGTCTGGGAAGATCCCACATGCCACAGAGCAACTAAGCCCGTGCACCACAACTACTGAGCCTGTGCTCTAGAGCCCACGAGCCCAATTACTGACCCCAGGCACATCTACTAAAGCCCACATGCTCTGGAGCCCGTGCTCCGCAACAAGAGAAGCTGCCGCAATGAGAAGCCCGCGCACTGCAACAAAGAGTAGCCCCCGCTCGCTGCAACTAGAAGAAAGCCCACGCGTAGCAAAGATGACCCAACACAGCCAGAAAAAAAAAAAAAAAAAGAATATAGAAGTGGCACTATCCAACTACTGGTAAATGTGTAGTTGGTATAATTCTAGCAACATTTATAAATGTTTAGAAAGCACTCACTGTCACAGCAATTCCACTTTTAATAGCCTATACTGAACATGGATGTTCATCACCATACTATTTGAAAACCCATAAAGGTTAAATGTCCAGCCAAAAGGACTGTAATAATAAGAAGGTATTAAAACTAAAATAGTAATATAGAGTTGCACTTGTTAATATGGAAAGCAGAACATGACTTTATGATATGAAATTTCTATAAGTTACCACATACACATTAGTTCCATTTCTATAAAAATATATACATAGGCACACAAGTGGATTAATAGAAAATCTTGGAAGAATATACGTAAAAATATTAATTATCTAATCTAACTGAAGTACATGGCAAGCAATTAACAAATGTAAATATAAACTGCCAAAAATGGAATATTAATCCTCTAATAAACTAAGAAGCAAGGAACTCTTCAATTACATGGTAAAATTATAGTCAGTCTATTTAAACAAAATAAAAAGATACAATAGGAAGGAAAAAAAGTCAAAAATGAAATATGTAACTTGAATCTACATAACATTATACCAAAAAGGAAAAGCTTTTCAAAAGAGTACGTAATGCTCAACTCAGTTATGCCCTTATTCTGTCCCCAAATCTCCAAGCAACTGATGAGTGGCTCTAACCATGACCAGAAGGTCTTTCTGCAAACTTCTTCCTTTAGAAAATAAAATGACGTGTGCTGGCTGACTTGATTGTGGTAATTATTTCACAAAGTATACATATGTCAAATTACAATGTTGTACACTTTAAGTATGTACAATTTGTCAATTATACCTAAATTCAGCTTGGGGGAAAAAAAGAAAATGATGGATTACCATGATCATCTGTATATTCAAAGAACATGGGGATGTGAAGTGAGGGAGTGGGGGCAAGACACAGAAAAAAAGATGAAGCCTCAAAGGCATTCTGAAAATCCAAATAAGAGAATGATTCAAATTTAGCACAAAAAAGCTATCTTCAAGAGAAAATTTCAATTTAAAAAAAGGCATGCGTGCACAGTTTTGTGTATGTCGCACGTGCCATATAGAAAGAGCATTTTAAGGATAATAAGAAATTCTTATGAGATCACTGATTAGGATTAAAGTAAGTAATATTTGAAATACGTTTTCAAATAACCATACTTTTCCTCTTTTCTCTTTTTTTTTTTTTTGGCCACACCGTGTGGCATGAGGGATCTTAGTTCCCCAACCAGGGATTGAACCCGTGCCCCCTGCCTTGGAAGCAAAAAGTCTTAACCACTGAACCACCGGGTAAGTCCTGAAATAACCATACTTTTCTTAAAAAAAAAAAAAACTATACTATTTTAACTCTCAATCAATACTCACTGTATTCTAGCTTCTTTCTCTTCTTTTTCTCTTTCAATTGTTCTTCCTCCTCCCTGACTCCCTCTTCTTCTTCTCTTTGCTCCTCGCCCAAATTATCGTAAAATACTGGATCACGATGAGCAGTCTTCCTCTGGAAATGCTTAGTTTTGGATCCCCCTTTAACAAGTACAACTTTTCTTTTCAAACAAGTGCAGCCAAACATGCAGTCTGGTCGGCGGCAGTGAGCAGGCTGGCGCTTCTCCAAAGCTAGACTTGAACATACACAACCCAATCGACAGAAGTCATTGTTGCATGGAGGGGCTCGTTTCCTTATGATCGTGTGGATGGGTTTAGTTTTGAGAGATGCCTAAAGTTAAAGTAGAATATTATACATCTACTAAATCATCCCCTAACAACTTACAGTCATATACTGGTCTGCCTTCTCCAACTCTGAGCAGTACAAGATTAGTGCAGATTCAAAGGACAAATGATGAATATAAACAGAACTCTAAGCAATCTCCCACTCTAATGCATAGCACTGACAAGAAAGAGAATATTTTAATTCATTATGAGCCAAAATATCAACAAGGATGAATGTATTCTCAATAGAAATCATGCATAATGTTCTATAGCAAGGGTTGACAAACTTAAGGCCCATGGGCCAAATCCTAACTAAAGTTTCATTGGAACACAGCCAGGTTCACTCCTTTACATAACATCTATGGCATTAGAGTAGCAGAGCTGAGTAACTGCAACAGAGACTGTATGGCCTGCAAAGCCTAAAATATTTACTATCTGCCCCTTTACATAAATAGTTTACTGACCCCTGCTCTATGATAATTAATAAAAAGAGAACATTATAATACATGCATAAAAGTCTTTAGGAATGATTGATTATAAAGGACACAATCTGTATTTTGTCCCAACATCTGATGATCTTCAGCTCTAGAATTTAGTCACAGAATTTAAAAAATGGAAAGTACAGAAATTTCATGACAAAAAAATTACCCACGTGCTGCTGTATCATTTCACATGCACTGATGCTGCTAACACAGGTGAATCAACAATTAATGAAATTTTCTTAATATAAAATTTTATGAAAGACAAAAACTTTTTCTCTGTAGGTTTATAATTTGGGGGATTTTTCTGGAATTTAATACCATCTAAGCAGAGTTTTTAAAGCTGTTTTAACAAAATCAGTAAATGTACTTGACCACATGCTGGAGAATGAAATTAGGAAAGTTCAGAATGGCCAGCTGCCTTTACACAGGAGAGGGACAATTCAAAAGCACAATTGTACAGTCTCCCTCTGCTGGCAGGAGGAATCTACACATGGTGTCTAGTTGATAAAGAAGAACAAACGTGGAAGACATTTCCTTAGTTGTCACTAAGGTAACTAAAAGCCCCATCCTCCTGTCAAAAAGCCCCATTCCCATTTCTCCTGACTACCTAATTCTCTCTAGCCAAGACTAATATGCTTCTGGAAAACAACAAGATACTTACTTGAGCCGTAAGCAGAGTTGTTAAGGATACATCTGCTCGCTCTTCAGTGATATAGGTCCTTGGTTTTCCTTCCCAAAGTGCACAGTCTTCCAGATCCATTAGCTTCACTTGAGATTTAGACAATCCTGGAGGGCGAGTGCCCTGTTGCTGCTGCTGCTGCTGCTGTTGGTGTGCCTGCCGCAAACTAATCTGCTTTGGAAATGTATTTTCATCTAAAGTTGGCACAACCAAGTTATTCACCCGATTTTCTGAGATGGTGGTTGAAGAATTCTTGGTAACCTTATCTCCCGGAATAGTATGACTATGTTTCTGCTTTGGTGAAACAGGGTATGGTAAAATGGATTTATAAGATGATTTAGTTCGGCCACTGAAAGGTGCCTGTTTGTTTTGAGACTTTGCCTTTCGAGAGACAGAGGGTACAGAATGAGGCTTCAAAGAGTAAGAGGTAGAAGGGGAAATGGTAGATTGCTTCTTCAGTACACTATCAAGTGTTCGAACATAGCTGGTACTCTTGGTGGGAAGCTGGTATACCACAGGAGATGTGGGAGCATTAGAAGAGAAACCCATGCTTGTTTCCATCAGCTTGCCTTCATTTTCCAAGTACTCATCCAGCTTATCACTGCAGAAAGCAGAACGGTTTTTCAACGAACCTTCTGAATTTCCACCTAGAAATAAAGAGACACAGATACTTAAATCCAGGACAGATCTTTATATATATAGAAAAATATACTTAAAAAGGCCAGGAGCAGGGGCTTCCCTGGTGGCGCAGTGGTTAAGAATCCGCCTGCCAATGCAGGGGACATGGGTTTGATCCCTGTTCCGGGAAGATCCCACATGTCACAGAGCAACTAAGCCCATGCGCCACAACTACTGAGCCTGTGCTCTAGAGCCCGCGAGCCACAACTACTGAGCCCACGTGCCACAGCTACTGAAGCCCGCGCGTCTAGACCCCACGCTCTGCAACAAGAGAAGCCACCACAATGAGAAGCCCGCGCACCAGAACGAAGAGCAGCCCCCGCTCCCTGCCAACTACAGAAAGCCTGTGCGCAGCAACGAAGACCCAACGCAGCCAAAAATTAATTAAATTTTTTTAAAAAAGGCCAGGAGCATTAATTTATAAGCCACTAAATCTTCCAAGCTATCCTTCCTCGGAAGTAAGGAAAAATATAAAATATAAAGCCAAGTAAAGACACTGAATGTCATATACTAATTACATTAAAGTCCATTATCTAAAATTATCTTATTACATATATTTAACATTAATTTTGCAAAGTGCTAACAATAGTAATAATTAACACTAAGAGTCGACAACCTCTTAGGACCTTAGTATAGAGATGAGACATAAGTAAAAACATAAATGCAAAAACTATACTTAAATTTGACCTCAACAGAACACCAAGAGGTTACTTAAGGGATTGCAATACCTGAATTCTGACACAAAACACAAGGGAAGAGGATAAGGGCACCAGAAGAGGAGTATAAAATTTAGTTTTTATGGAACAAGAAAAAGCAAGTTTAGTAGAAAGACAAGCATTACACTATGATAACACTACGAAGATTCAAAGATGAGAAAAACTGTATTGGACAAATGGTAAATTTATCTGGCTAGAGTGTAACTGCAAACAAGTGTAATGGGAAAGGAAAAGCACTAAGAAAGGAGACCAATAAGCATACAGTCAAAATTCAGATTTTAGATTAGATTTAGAAGTTTATTTTGAAGTACTACAATGCTATTGGGAATCACCATACAGCTCTGAAGTACACAGTTCTGAAATAATGCTTGAGAATGATGCTTTTTATACCTGTAGGAACCAAAAGGAAGTGCACTTTGAAAAGGCTGCAAGGATTATTTAAGCCTGATATGGTTAGTGACTGAACCGCAGGATGGGGACTATGGGACACAGAAAATGAACAAAAACAGCCAAGACAATTATTTTCAGTATATTTTAAAGCATGGAAAGGAGATAAAGAAAAACAACCAAGGCTTACTTTTAATAAAAGTCTTTGGCCACATGTTTCAGAATGTATTTATAAATTTTTAAAAAGCTGATTACCTTCATTCCTAGATGCAGAAGCACTATGAAACTTTCCCCTCCATCCCTTGATCTTGGTGAAGTCATTAGTCTTCCCTGTCCTAGAAACAAAGGGAAATCCAGCATCTATAAAAGAAAAAGTAAAAAAGATGATCAAAATTCTAGCAAGCCAATATTTAATATCTAATTAGCTACTAAAATTTCATCTAAAATGTATAAATCATCATTAAGACTCATCACTAGATAAAAGATCTACATTAGAGTACCCTATATGTCTGTAACAATGGTAGCATTTTATTTTTATCACAAATTTGTTTGACTTTACAAACGCTACGCACTCACCAGGTGAGGCAGGGTTGGTTCCTGTAAGGTTCCAGAAAGGAAAGCTAGTGGCTGGAGCCAAAGGTAGCTGTACTCCCAAGTATTTAAGATCAATACTCATTGCTGGATCCACTGAATTCAATTTTAAGCCAACTACAAGAAAAAAGGACCACAAATCATTTTGTTTTTTTTTAATCTTTGGTTGGGGGGTGGGGTGGGGTGAGGTAGGGGGATAATAGAGATCAAGAAAAAGTGGAGAACAGAAATGATGAAATAAAAATTGAAAGTGACAGATTTTAAGGTGGCCTCATGATCCTCACCTCCTGGGTATTACATATTTGCATACTCCTCCCCTTCCCTTCTTGAGTGTGGGTGAGGCCTGTGATTTGCTTCTGATGGAATGTAGCAAAAGGGGCAGGATGTACATACATGATTATGTGTATGTGATAATATAGGAGTAAGTATATCACCCACCCATCCTGCTAGAGCTACAAGGATATAAATTCTGCCAACAATCTGAGGGAAACTGGAAGCAGATCCCTCCCCAGTCAAGCCTTTGATGAGGAACCAGGTCTGACATCTTGATTGCAGCCTTGTGAGACCCTAAGAAGAGGACCCAGTTAAGCCATGCCCAAACACCTGACCCACAGAACTTTGAGACAGTAAATGTGTTGTTTTAAGGTACTAAGTTTGTGGGAATTTGTTAAGCAACAATAGATAACTAATACATAAACATAGCAGAATTCAGATCTTTTGTACTTTAACGCTTTGTAGCCGAGAGATTTCCTAGGACCTCTAATACAAACTTGCCATAGTCTGTGCTTCTGGCCTAATTAAGGCTACTAATTCTTTAGTTATTATTACTAATATTTATGGTTAATGGAGCCTATAAATACTATGGCTTATTTGTAGGTTAAGAGGCAATCTTTTGGGAAAACATTTATTTTACATCTTTTTTTTTTTTTGGTTAACATTTTACATCTAAGATTTGTCTATGTTGACACATTTATCTCTGCATGATTTATTTTCACTGTTGTACACTATTCCAGATTATGAATTACTCCAATTTATTAACCATTCTCCTCGTAGTGAGAATTGTTTCCTATTTTAAACTATTACAAACAATGCTGCAGTATAACTGTACATCTTGTACAAGAATGTACATCACACACATGAACATGTATGAAAGCTTCTCTAGTGCACTGAGCTTTTCCTTATGGCATTTACCCAAGAGCGGAATTGCTATGTAATGGGATATGTTCATCTTCAATTTACTGGATACTGTGTTTGACATATATGTGGCTGCCCAAAATATTCTGAGAACCTTTCCTATAGCTATTACTTTTCCACATTATAACCCCCACCTCTTCAAGGAAGAGGTGTTAAAACACAGATGCAGCCATAAAAGGCTTCAATTTAGAAGAGAGCACCATGAGGAAAGGAATACTGTGCAGAACTGTATTAATGAGAGTGACAGTGTTTGGCCAAGTTAAGAACTTTTAGAGGTAAGAGTAACCAACATCCTAGCTGTAGTATACTGTGTTCAGTGTCCATATTGAAAATGGTGGTAATTGCCCAATGTTGTGAGATTGCTGGTATGAGCTCTTGGGGAATGTAATTTGGGCATTTTTCCTTTTCTCTGCCTCTCTGTAAGTCATCTGATATTCCTTAATAAATTCGTATTCTATTTCACCTATAGAGTGTATTCTCATGTTTGCGATTAAGAATTCTAACTGACACACCTAGTTATTCTGAATCCTTATGTAATGGCATATAAGAAAACAATGATTACATAACAAACTGGGATAAACATGAGGCTACTTATGGCTGGAGGCAACCAGTTCTACAGTTATTAATTTCCCTTGGTCTTGCCTGGCCACTCTGAGGAGATCAGTGTCTCAAGAGCATACCTGTCACACAATCATGGATAACCACATGCAACACTGCTCTAGTTGGGAAGCTGTTCACTAGATTGCCAAATTACTCTCCATTTATACTCCCCTCAATAGTGTAAGAGTTCTTGTTGATCCACATCCTCTCCAACATTTTATATCACTGGACTTTTAAAACTGTCCCAATCTTACTGGTATAAATCTATATCCTATTGTTCTTAAATTTGCATTTTTTCTGTTACCAGTGACAATCTTCTAATTTGGATTTCCTTGTTTGTGAATTACTGGCTTCATATTATTGAGCAAGAAAGTATTTAATTTAAATTTTAACAAAACTGAAACCAAAAGGAATTCAAAGCATCAACTACCGTAGTAATAACTACTACAAGTCATAGGTACAGGTTTCCAATAAAAAGCTTACATAGTACTGGTTTCCTAAAAGATGAAAACACTAGGCAGGTTACAAGCCACAAGTTCTTAAGGCTAATTTGTATATCCTCCACATAAATTAGTTTGTAATTCTAGTTCTTTAAAATAAATATCATTTTATCATGTGTATTTTAATCACATGTGATTAAAATTAACATCAATAAAATATTATTTCCTCATGTTTCAATCAACTGGGGAGAAAATAATATGAGTCAAAACAAGTGGTTTCTAATCTTGTCTTTGGGCTAAACTTCTCTTAGCTTCTGCTTCCTCATCAGTGAAATAATACCAATCCAAAAAATAATAGTATCAATCCACCACACTGAGTTTCACGTTTTAAGAAGTAACCGTGCCTTCTCTTTGAAATGCTCTGTAATATAGATGATGATAGAGATAAAAGACATTTCCCAGACCTCAAGGAGCTTTTGTGTTATGTTTTCCCAACTGATTCATTAGTAGTTACAATAGGATAAAATACTGTAAGAGGTAAAACAAATGATACTTGAAAAGCCCAAGGCAATCTGGTAAAACTTTACAGAGAGTGTAATTCTTAAATTAGAATAAGTAGGAATTAACTAGGAAAGGCAGAGAGGGAGAGTAGACTGAAACCAAAAAGCAAAATATTGCAGAAATGCAAGTGAAACAGAATCCTAAACAAAGCATAAACTGAGATACTGTAGTGCCTTGAAAAGAGAAAAGTACTCTATTATTATTATAGACAAAAACTGCCAGAACAGCTGCCTACAGAGAAAGAAGAAAGGAATTAAGTCATTAAAAGTGTACCCATACAGCCAAATAGGTAGACAATCAAATTTAGAGACTGCTTCCCCCACATATCTTCTTGTCTGCATTTACTAATACTTTGAACTGCCACCTTCCCCCAAAAGTGATACCAAGTGATCCTAAAAACATCAACAAAAAGACCAAATTAATTTTAAATATACTTACAATTTCTTAAAGCCCTAAAGGTTGAGAGGTCAATGGCACATGGACACTGCTCAAAGTAATTCCCAATTTAGCTTACCTGCACATCTTGAAATGTTTGCCCTTCAAGAAAATCCTTCCCTGAATAATAGATATTTGAGACTCAGACTCAGTCGGTTTCATATGAATGATAATAACTTTATCTTGCAAAAATAAGATAGTTAAATAATTCTTAGCACATCCCCCAAAAAACATAAAACCTTTTCCACATGGTAGTTTAAACTAAATCATACGTCTGACTGCTTTTGCCTTTTCACCATATTAGGAGCAACTTCTTAAAGAAATATTATCACACCATTAAAAAAAAGACCCATAAAAGTAGAAACAAAAACAGATAACCCTCTAGGTTCAGAGCAGAGTCACCTAAGACAATAAACTGTAGCCAAAAATGCCTGCCTCTAGCTAAACCCACTTAAATAGGAGGTATCCACAAAAAAACACTCAGAGGAATGAACACCTATATAACTAGCCAACAATGAACAGAAAAATAGACATTTATATAAGAAAAACTCCAGCTAACCATTGATTTAACAGTACAGAGTATTTTTTAAGTAACTAAAGAGGCAGAGTGCTCTGGAAATATTATCATAAGGGAATTTAACATTAAAACTGACAGGAGTCCACACTGATATAAATAAATGATTGGATAAAAATGAGGGAGAAAAGAGAAATCTCTGGTTGCAGAAGAATGCCAAGTAGTTTATGCAGATACTCCATCCTCAAGAAAGTGGAGCATAACTTCCCACTCATTAAGTGTGGACTACACAGTGACTTCCAAAGAGTGCAACATAAAAAGTCAGTGACAAATCATGTTGATAATATGTACCCTTGATAAGGTGAGGTGAGAATGGCACTTTACCTCTGTTGTCTTCCTCCTATAAACATATAATCCCAGTCTAACCATGAGAAAAACATCAAACAAATCCCAACTGAGGGACATTCTACACAATACCTGACCAGTACTCCTCAAAATTGTCAAGGTAATTAAAAACAAAACAGTCTGAGAAACTGTCCCAGCCAACAAGATCCTAAGGAGACACAACTACTAAATGTAATGTGATTTCCTAGATGAGATCCTGGAACAAAAAAAATTAACTAAGGGAATTTGAATAAACTAAGGACTATAGTTAATAATAATATATCAATATTAGTTCACTAATTGTAACAAATGTACTGCCCTAATGTTAGATGTTAATAACAGGAGAAACTGTATGCTGAGTATATGGGAACTCTCTGTACTATGGTCCCAATTTTTCTGCAAATCTAAAACTTATCTAAAACAAAAAATTCACTTAACAATTAACATAGAATTAACTTGGTAGCAATGAAACAGAAAAGCTTTTACAAAAATACCTTTAAAGATCAAAAACATGATAATTTCAGGTTGATGGACTTAGAAAAGAAACGAATTTTGATGTAGCAAAGTATAGGAGAAAAAATATACTGTGGAAAACAAAATTAAGAATCTTATTTTATTTTAGCAACAAAACTATCAACAACAAGAACATTTTCTCAGGCTTAATCAACATTTCTTCCACAATTTCAAAGCAAGCTGAAAAAGCTTTTCAAGTTTTTCAAGCTTTTTTCATCTCAAAAACGTTTTGGATTTGTAGGTGCTTATTTTATAAAGAATAATGAAACTCTACAGTTGATGGAAAAGCAAAGAAATACGACATTACTGAATTGAAATTTAATAAATTACTTCAAGCATCAGTTTTTAGAAAGGGACCTGGAAGAATATTTTCATTATCTTCAGATACTTGGAGTTGGCACCATCAACTGATGTAGTAACCACCAGTTACTACAAATATTTAGCCAAACTAACTTAATTCTTTTAATATTTTAAGTCTTAAGAAGCAAAGCTTGGGGGATGGGGGAGACATCTGCCAAAGTAAAATAAAGAAAAAAATCCAAACTAGAACTCTACATCATATATTATGAACAGTGACACATGGATTACAGATTTAACTGTTTAAAAAAGTAAAACTATATAAGAATGTAGTTGGGGCTTCCCTGGTGGCGCAGTGGTTGGGAATCCACCTTCCAATGCAGGGGACGCAGCTTCGTGCCCTGGTCCGGGAAGATCCCACATGCCGCGGAGCGGCTGGGCCCGTGGGCCACGGCTGCTGAGCCTGCGCGTCTGGAGCTTGTGCTCCACAGCATGAGAGGCCACGACGGTGAGAGGCCCGCACACAAAAAAAAAGAATGTTGTTGAATTAACTTTAACAATGTGAGGATTAATACAAGCTTGAACACCAAATGCATAATCTGTATGGCAGGTGAAAACTGATGCCTCACACACTTTTTTGCCCAAAAAACTGTATCAGCTGACACCACTTAAAACTGAAACACGTTACAAAAAAATACTGACTTTACCTTTTACAGAACAATAGGAATTTCTGAAAATACTGAGCCTACATTCCCATTTGACAATCCACTGATATGACTGCCCCTTTAGAACAGGAACCTATGCTCCAGCCCACCAGAGTCCAATACCATCCCCAAATTCAGGCTAATTTCACTTTACGTTACCTGCTTAGTTTCCATAAGCATTTGACTTTGAACACCCAATACACAAAAAGTTACAGATTTGACTAAAATGTCTATAAGGGAAGGAAAAAACTCAAACCTTACCCAAACAGGAAAAAATAAGCAAACAAACCAGAGCAAAAAGACCAGCAGGGAGCACTGAATATATTTAACTCTAGAACTAAGACTATAAAACAAATGGGGGATTAGGTTGAAAGAATGCAATACAACTGTTATAATATTTATATATTATCAGAGTACCTAAGGAAAAAAAGGAGAAGTGGGGGGAGAAAGGACAACTTAACTGATAGAGAAAATTATTTAAATAAAATAGCAGAAGTGAAAGCTTACGATAAATGACAGCAAACATTATTACCAGCAAAACTACTATGATGTGACTGTGATTTTCCATTACAATCCACAGTACCCAGTCCTTATCACTTGGATTGAAATTTGCATACTTTAAGATCACACTGTCACACAGTCCCTCATTAAAGCAAAAGTTCAAGTATCACCATCTAATTTAGAAACTGAATGGTTGTTTTATAAATCAGTGTTTTGTTTGTTGGCATACAATGCTTAGACTCTCATGAAAATTGACTAACAGTCAAAAACTCAATAAACTACTCCAAGAAGCACACCTAAAATCAAAGGTATAAGGAAAATAAAAATTGGGGCATGGGCTTACAGTCATTCATTTACAGTGCAAATCGGAAAGTCAGTAGTTAACTATGATGGCAATAAGGATACTAAATTTTGCTATTTTAAAAAAAAGAATTAAATGATATGATCAAGGCCAAGATAAACTATGGCAACAAAATAGGTAATCATGAAAATTTTAAATTAAATCGCCAGCAAAATATGAAATATATAAAATTTTTACAGCCACACAATGAGACAGATAAGTATTCTTCTCTTTACAGTTAAATATATTACTAAGTATACCAGAAAAAGTAGGCTCTTCCCCTCCAAAAGCAAAACAAAAAACCTTCAAAAACCCCACAGAAACAAAAGCAACCAAAATTTAAAGTAAATAAAATGGGGTTATAAGAAAGAAAAGAGAAAACACCACTTTCTTATCATGATACGTTTTTTTAATGCATAATATATTAGCTTCACAACGATAAGACAGTATCTTCAGAGTTTGAAAGGTTTCTCTTAGGATAAAAAAGACCTAGATGTGTTTTTAAGCTAAGGGAAAGAATCATGGACAGAGAAAAGAGAAAAATGCAAGCTGAGAGAGGGGCTGAAAGAAATCAAATCAAGGATGGGGGAAAGGAGGAAAAACAGAAAAAAGAGGGGAAGGAGCAAAGGGAAGAGGGAAGAAGAGAAAGACAGGAGAAGGAGAGAACAGAACAAAATTAAAAATTGGCTTGTATATTTTTTAGAGAATTATACCTTCCTGAAGACCAGGATGTATGACCTGCTTGTGCCGCAAGGCCTTCAAATCTTCTATCAATTCCTTTTCCAACTGGGAAATTCTTGCTCTGCAACCTATTCAGAAAGCAATGATAAAATAAGCTACTATTACTACAGAAGAATACACATTGCATCTTTCACTTCTAGAGCCAAACTCCCAATATCTTCCTCTTTTTTACTATTATATAATACCTGGGTCATTTGTGGCTGATGCCTGAAGACTAGAGGATTCTTCTGTTGTTCCATCAACTGCATGAATATCTAGAGCTTCCTATATTAAAAAAAAGAAAAAAAAAGAAAAGGAAAGAGAAAAAGTAGTTCATATCACTTCTAAAGGTTTAAAAGTAAACTAGGAAGATTTTTTTTCATTTTCATACTTTTTGCTATTTTCTGAATGTTTTTTCACTTTGATACTTTTCACTTTAATAATGGGGGGGCAAAAAATTTAAAGATAATATACTCAGCTAACTGACTTAAAACTGTATTTATCATAACTTGTATATTTATCCAATTTATCATAACTTGTATACTGATTTCTTAGAGCCTGTGTAAAGACAGCTTACTCAGCAATTAACAAGGAGGAAGGAAAAGAACAGGCAGAGAGAATTCAACCTCTGTGTAGCTAATTTAGAAAGATTAGGCTTCTACAACAATCTAAAAGAAAAACAGTCTAGTTGAAGAGCTGGAGTAAAATAAACAAGGAAACTATCATTGTGACAGCAGAATTAATAAGACTATTAATTTTTTGTTCTCCAATGGTATTCTGCTATTGCTGATGAAAATCAGTGGATGGAGTATCTCAAAAGAGTTAGTAAACTTTTCATGTGTTTATGCCTTTTCAAAGTCCATAATATAATAATGAAAATTCCACTAAGAGCCAAAGATTTTAAAAATTCCAACTAAACACAATGCAAAAATCGTAATCAAGGGCTTCCCAGGTGGCACAATGGTTGAGAGTCTGCCTGCCGATGCAGAGGACGCGGGTTCGTGCCCTGGTCCGGGAGGATCCCACATGCCGCGCGGAGCGGCTGGGCCCATGAGCCATGGCCGCCGAGCCTGCACGTCCGGAGCCTGTGCTCCGCAACGGGAGAGGCCACACACACAAAAAAACCCCAAAATCGTAATCAAAACATACATAATTTTTTAAGTCCATTCAAACAAATACCTTAAGTAATGCCTGTTAACCCAATATTTTGGAGATACTCCCCTCCCGGTGCACACAACCTCGCATAATGGATGCATTCACAGTAACTATATTCTTAGTTAGTTATCAGCCAGTATACAATTCAATGATGATTATTTGACCTTGGAAAGAATGCTGAAAATGACAATCTTACCTTCGATTCAAAGGAAACAAAGAGAACACCATCTACATCTTCCAGATCAGGTTTCACATCTGGAAAGGTACTCCCAGGGCCCATAGGAGTGTTCTTTGTAGAAGTTAAAGATTTTCCTGTGTTTTTAGGTGGCCGCCCTGCCTTAGAAAGTTTCAGTTTTCGTGGCCTTCCTCTTTTTCCAGGGACACTTGGAGGGGCATTCTGATTAGCATTCACAGTCTTGGAGGCTGTTGAAATCTTAAGCATACTTTTCTTTCTGCCCAAGTCTTCTTTTCCTAAAAATGAGTCCCCAACTGAACTCTTTGAACCATCAAGTATTTTTTCTGTGTTAATGCTGTCAGATATATCAGGATATTTCCACTGAGGATCTTTAAGTGAGGGATATTTTTGTACCACTCTGAGATCCGGTGAATGTCTTCTAAGACCATTTTCTGATTCCTTGCCTAAGCAGAAGCCAGTCTCATTAGAATTTTCAATGTACGTAGGCAAATAGTCTAATTCTGTCAACGCAGAAGTTCTATCCTTCCGAGATGTGGAAAGCATGTTATCAGGGAGCTCAGAAATCTTCACTGTGCTTTTGGTGACAGCACAGGGCTCCAGATAGACTACTGGCATCTTTCCAGCATCTAATTTGAACATTTTAGCTTTAGCAACACCTGATGGGCTATTTGGTAGTAGCCATTTAGAAGAAGGATGGTCAGCTTCTAGTTTATCAGCTTTATTGTGCCTCTTCAACTGTTTCTCTAGTATAGGATCATCATCACTGTTTGAGTACACATCTGTTTCCTCATCTGTCTCTTCCTGTTTCACAGTGACCCCTTCTGGGCACTCACCAAGTTCATATTCATAATCGTCTAGAGGCTCTTCTTTAATGACAACATTGAAGTTTTCATTTGGGTTTAATGGTGATGTTACATGGGAGCCATCTTCAAAATTGTTGCCAACAAGACTGGAGAGACAGGGGAGGGAGAGTTAAAAAGGACAGAACTATCCATAAATAACACTCAGGAGGGGAAAGAAAAAAAAAAAAGACTGTTGGAAACCAAGTAAAATCACATCAGATTTTAAGAGCCATTCATTAAAAAAAAAACCACTGTATAACAAGGTTCTCAAAAACAGTTTATCAACATCACACTTTTACATATTCTGTCAATTTCTCTTGAAAAATATATAAACTAAAGGGTAAAGTTTTAACAAGTAACTCTCATCACTAAATCAAAAAGCAAGATATGTTATAACATGTTTTCTGCTAATGGTATTCTTCAAATGAACTCAATTTTGAAAGCTTGCACTGATCCAAAATCAGACTCTAGTAATGTACACACTGATCAACAACTGCCAATAAAAACAAACAAATGTCCGTTACAATTAAAAATTAAAATAAACATCAGGAAGGGCCTTTCAAACAGCTCACTGATTTTTTTAATTGAGATAAAATTCATGTAACATAAAACATAACGTTTTAACCATTTTTAAATGTACAAGCCAGTAGTTTTTTCATTGTAGTCCCAATGTTGGTGCCAGGTGATTTTTCAAATTTAAAATTGCAAAACTCACTTTCAATGTAAAGAATCCAGCATTAGTTCTTCCAAAATAAAAGGACAGGGAGGATGAAGGCAAGGACATATAACCTGTCTCGACTTAAGTGTTTATAATTCATCAAAAAACAAAACAAACTTTTTAGTTTCTCATTTCTCCCAATTCATCACTGAAAGCACATAAACTATACCCATGTATCTTGAGGACAGGTTAGAACTACTCACTAACCCAGTTAAAGTCACTTTATCTGTAAAACTTTCATTTACCTCAAATATGCAAAAGTAACCATTAAATCGATCTGTATCTACTTGTTCCTTGCAAAACTGACTTAAGATCTTGACCTTACTCAAAAATTCTTCAATGGAGGACTTCCACTTCCAGTTAGAATACAGAAGTTCACAAAGACCATAACTTCTGCCATAACAATGACAAAACACTAGATAAACTCAAAATCCTATTCTTTCTTTAAAGTCACTGAAGACCTCTGGGTACAAGTAAGTTTAAATGAACTGAATTCCAGAGAGGGACCAGCCTTCTCCAAGTTACCACAGATTGCTATTGCTTTCAACCCTCAGTGGCATTTACATTGCTTGAAGCACAAGTGAAGAGAGAAAAAAGCTGTTATAGGCAAAGAATCTTTGCGGAAACACAGAGAAACCAAACTATTAATGCCTGAGTATGGGCAGACTAGATCTGGAGGACCTCAAAGAGAAGACAAGTCCTTGCTCCCACCAATTATCCTCCAGGGGACTTTTGCAGAATTTCTAGTGATGCAGAAATTTGGCCTGAAATCAGAAACTTACATTCTCACAGCACTTAGATCCCAAGGCCCTGTCTGAAAGGAGTTCAATCCTACCCTTAAAACTGAGGTGAGCTGAAATTTACAAATCATCTAGACTGAAGGATAGAGAAAAAGGAAAAGCAAAAGAAGTGTCAGAGACCTATAGCACACATCAGATGATTTAACATACTAGCAGTTGCACCTCCAAAAAGGTAGGAGAAAGAAAGGAGAAACATTTGAAGAGAAACTGAACAAAAATATTCCAAAAATGAAAGATTTTAATCCACAGATCCAAAAGCTCAGCAAACACCAAGCAGAAAATCATACCTAGGTACATGAAGACCAGACAGCTGAAAAAAACATCAAGAGAAAAACCTTATAAGCAAGGAAGAAAAAAAGACACATGAGACTACAGAGAAAACTATGAGAACAGACTAACTACTCATTGGAAACACTAAAACAGAAGACAATGAATGAGATCCATCATAAAGCATTTAAAGAGTCAACATAGTGTTCTAGATCTACCAAAAGAAGCCTTCAAGGCTAAAGACATTTTCAGACATCTGAAAGAATTCATACTTCATAAAAAATACTACTTCCTTAGACTGAAACAAGACAAGGATATTAGTTCTCACCACTTTTACTTACAGTAATTATACTAGAGGATCTGCCAAGGACATCAGGCAATAAAAAGAAATAAAAGACATCCAGATTGAAAAGAAGTAAAAAAAAAAACTCCATTTGTAGATGACATGATCTTGTATACAGCTGGCCCCCAGTTCTGAGGGAGACTGGTTCCAGAACTCCCCAGAGATACTAAACTCTGTGGATACAGAACTAAAAGTCCTAAGAAATCCACTAAAAGAACTATTGGAATAAATGAGTTTGGCAAGATTGCAGGATCCAAGATCAACACACAGCAAAATAACTGTAATCCTGCACACTAGGAACAAACGTCAAAAATGAAATTCAGAAGACAACTCTATTTACAACAGCATCAACAAGAATAAAACACTTAACATACGGTAGATAGCTAGTGGGAAGCAGCCGCATAGCACAGGGAGATCAGCTCAGTGCTTTGTGACCGCCTGGTGGGGTGGGATAGGGAGGGTGGGAGGGAGGGAGATGCAAGAGGGAAGAGATATGGGAATATATGTATAACTGATTCACTTTGTTATAAAGCAGAAACTAACACACCATTGTAAAGCAATTATACTCAAATAAAGATGTAAAAAAAAAAAACTTAACTGAACCAAAAAATTGTAAGGCTTTTACACAGAAAATTATACAACTGTTGGAAAAAAATTAAAGCCAACCTAAAAAAAAAAGAAAAAAAAAAGGGTAAATATTCCGCAGTTTCATACTAGAAGACTTAATATAGGTGAGACAGCAATACTCCCCAAAAGTGATCTGCAGAGTCAACACAATCCCTATCAACGCTCCACCTGGGATTTTTGTAAAAATTGAGAAGCTGATTGTACAATTCATATAGAAATGCAAGGGACCCTAAAATAACTCAAAGTATCTTGAAAAATAGAAACAAATGGGGACTCATACTTCCCAATTTCAAAACTTACTACAAAGCTACAGTAATCAGCATAAAGCTAAACATACCAATCAACTGAACAGAATTCAAGGTTCAGTAATACCTGCCCACTTTTATATCAATTGATTTTTTTTTCTTTTCTTTTCTTTTTTTTTTTTTAAGGCAGTGCCATGCAGCATTTGGGATCCTAGTTCCCTGACCAGAGATCAAACCTGTGCCCCCTGCACTGGGAGCAAGGAGTCTTAATCAACGGACCACCAGGGAAGTCCCTCAATTGATTTTCAATTGAATTCAATTCAAGGGTGCCAAGACAATAAATTCAGTGGGGAAAGAATGGGCTTATGAACATCCACAACTTATTCAATACAAACACTTGCACACAAATGTTCATAGCAACATTATTTCTAATAGTCAAAAAGCAGAAACAACCTTAATGTTTACCAAGTAATAAATGGATAAATAAAATGTAGTGTATCTAAACAGAATATTATTCAGTAATAAAAGGAATTATGTACAGATACATGCTACAACATGAACCTTGAAAACATTATGCTAAGTAAAGCACAAAAGACCACATACTGTATGATCCCATTTAATGTCCAAAAAAGGCAAATCCAGAGACAAAAGAGAGACTGGTGGTTGCATATCGGTGGGTGGGGTTGAATACTGGCTGGAGGAAAATGCGGAGTGACTAGTAGAGGACACAGGGTTTCTTTCTGGAGTG